>NC_090381.1:107029680-107336624 GCF_036365525.1 Heterodontus francisci | reverse complement strand
GGTCATGCTCATAGGATGAGATGAAGAAGGGCAGAAGGAGGCTTAAGTGGACCATAAATGCTGGCATAGGATAATTGAGCAGAATGGCCAGCTTCTGTGCTGTAGATTCTATGTACTGCTATGTAACATCTTGCGACAATCTTACCGTATGTAGACAAACATTCCCAGAGACATTTAGAATGCTGCGTTGTGAATGGATCTGAGCAACAACAAGTCACTTGTTTGACCAAATCAGGGCTCATCATTGTAGCCACCTCATTAGAATTAAACTTTCTTAGAAATGTTCAAAAAGTACTTGATATTTTTAATGTGAAGGGCTTTACTTTTTTCTTGCTTTTTTCTCACACTGATTGACAATTTTATCAACGAAGAACTGCTTATTGGAATATGACACTATTGCCTCTGAGACTCAAGTTCATAGATTCAAGTCCCCTTCCAAAGACTCGAGCACATAATCTGACAGTTCAATGCAGTACTGAGGGAACATCGTACTGCCGAAAGTGTCATCTCAGAGAAGATGTTAAATTGAGGCTCCATCCATGGATGAACAGGGGAGATTTCCCCGTGTACTAACCAATGCTTACCCCTTAACCAATGTCACCAGAACAGATTATCTGGCCATTCATAGAATAATAGAATGATGCAGCTCAGAATAAGGCCAGTCAGCCCATCGTGCCTGTGTTGGCTCTTTGGTAGAGCTATTCAATTAGTCCCAATCTCCTGCTCTTTCCCATAGCCATCAAAATGTTTTCCCCTCATGTATTTACAGGACTACGTGCTGAGGGACACATTAAAGCTTGGGGCTTGTTGCTGCAAAGGATCAATGAAGAAAGGCCACAGTCTGAGGCCCTCCTGATATAATACACTGAGGAGCTGGAACCTGTGGAAGACCCCTCAGGCTGTATGCACCAGAGAATGCTTGACATGAAGCGTATATTTTAATTGTAGGTGTAGAGAGGCACCTCAGAGTGCCATGTACTATACTGAAAGAAACGGAACTGTATTGCGCATTTATGTAATGTCAAATTTGAACTGTTATGTCATGTACTTTTGCAAAATTTTATGAATAAAGTATATTTTTTGATGCAATCAGCATTATTTATTTATTTTATTTAGAGATACAGCACTGAAACAGGCCCTTCGGCCCACCGAGTCTGTGCTGATCAAGAACCACCCATTTATACTAACCCTATAGTAATCCCATATTCCCTACCATCTACCTACACTAGGGGCAATTTACAATGGCCAATTTACCTATCACCTGCAAGTCTTTGGCAGTGGGAGGAAACTGGAGCACCTGGCAAAAACCCACATGGTCACAGGGCAAACTTGCAAACTCCACACAGGCAGTACCCGGGTCCCTGGACCTGTGAGGCTGCGGTGCTAACCACTGCGCCACTGTGCCGCCCACAGTGGGACCTGGCTGTGCAAAAATTGGCTGCCATGCTTCCCTGAATTACAGTATTGATTACTGTTCAAGAAGTACTTAATAGTCTGTAAAGTATTTTGGGATGTCCTGAGGTCACGGAAGGCATTATATCAGTGCAAGCTCTTTCTTTATTAATGTGCATGTGTGTGAAGCCCTGATTTCATAGAATAGGAAAATGAAGGCTATGTGGTATAACAAATGGATTATACAATGGTGTTATTACTGTACAGGGTCTGATAAACTGTTTTATATTGGTACATTAGCATTCTGAGAATTCTGCATGCCTCCAGCTCTGGCCTCTTGTCACCATGGAAATGTACCATCCCACCACTGGTGGACATACTTTAGCTATATAAACCTGAAGCTCCGAAATAACCTCCATATACAACAACATCTTGCATTTACATAATGCCTTTAAGGCACTAAGGCAGTTAACAGGAGTGTTGTCAGACAAAAATTGACACTGAGCCAAATGAGGATATATTAGGACAGATGACCAAAAGCTGGTCAAAGAGATAGGTTTTCAGGAGCCTCGTAAATGATAAGAGGTGGAGAGCCTAGGGTCTAGGAAGCTGAAGGCGTGGACTCCAATGGTGGGATGAAAGAAGTGGTGAATTACTCAAGAGATCAGAGTTGCCATGATCTCAGAGGGTTGTAGGCCTGGAGGAGTTACAGAGAAAGGGAGGGATGAGGCAATGGAGGGAGTTGAAAACAAGGATGTGAATTTTAAAACCGAGTCATTGGTGGATCAGGACCCAATGTAGGTTTTATACCAACGATGCACAGTGAGCACCGGTGTGATGGGTATAATAGACTTGGTGTGGGTTAGGATACGGGCAGCAGTTTTGGATGATCTCAAGTTTATGGAGGGTTCAATACGGGAAGACAACCAGGAGAACATTAAAATAGGCAAGTCTGGCGGTAGCAAAAACATGGATGAGAGTTTCAGCAGCAGACGAGCTGAAGCCGAGGCAGAGATGGGCAGGTGGAAGTAAGTGGTCTTTGTAATGTTGAAGATATGGAGTTGAAAGCTTACCTCATAGGATGCTTTGGTTGCATACTGACTGGTTCAGCCTGAGACAGTGGCCAGGGAGGGGGATGGAATCAGTGCTGTATATTAGTTTTATTGTGGGATTTTTCCTGTATGGGGCTATATCCGGTGCTTTATACTGGTCTGTAAAGGGATTATTCCTGTACTGGGGTTGTGAGGGCTGGGGGATGGTGCAGCGGAGGGTGGTACAACTAGTATTCAATACTGGTCTGTAATGGGATTATTCCTGCATGGGGGGTATATCCCGTTCTTTCTACTGGTCTCTGATGGGATTGTTCCTCCATGACGGCGGTGGCAGGGGAAGGTGGGGGGGCATATCCAGTACTCTTTACAGGTTTGAATTGGGAGTATTTCTGCACTTGACGAGTTGAGGTGGGGGCCGGAGCTGGTGGGTGGTATATACGGTACTCTCTACTCATCTCTTATGAGTTATTCCAGCCTGGAGGTATATTCAGGCCTTTCTACTGGTCTCTGCTGGGATTATTCCAGCATGGGCATATATACAGTCCTTTCTGTTGGTCTCTGCAGAGATTATTCCTGCATGGGGATAGAGCCAGTCTTTTCTACTGGTCTCTGCTTGGATTATTCCTGCATGGGCATATGTCCAGTCCTTTCTACTGGTCTCGACAGAGATTATTGCTGCTGGGGATATATCCAGTCCATTCCACTGGTCTCTGATGGAATTATCCACAGTGCTCTCCATTGGTCTCTAATGGGAATTATTCCTGAATGGGGAGATATCCAGTCCTTTCTACTGGTCTCTATTGGGACAATTCCTACATGCGAATATATCCAGTCCTTTCTACTGCTCTCTGTTGGGACGATCCTACATGTGGATATATCCAGTCCTTTCTACTGCTCGCTGTTGGGACGATTCCTACATGTGGATATATCCAGTCCTTTCTACAGCTTTCTACTGGGATTATTCTTGCATGGGGGGATATCCAGTCCTTTCTACTGCTCTCTATTGGGATTATTCCTGCATGGGGGGATATCCAGTCCTTTCTACTGCTCTCTATTGGGATTATTCCTGCATGGGGGGATATCCAGTCCTTTCTACTGCTCTCTATTGGGATTATTCCTGCATGGGGGGATATCCAGTCCTTTCTACTTCTCTCTATTGGGATTATTCCTGCATGGGGGGATATCCAGTCCTTTCTACTGCTCTCTATTGGGATTATTCCTGCATGGGGTGATATCCAGTCCTTTCTACTGCTCTCGGGATTATTCCTGCATGGGGAGATATCCAGCCCTTTATACTGCTCTCTATTGGGATTATTCCTGCATGGGGGGATATCCAGCCCTTTATACTGCTCTCTATTGGGATTATTCCTGCATGGGGAGATATCCAGCCCTTTATACTGCTCTCTATTGGGATTATTCCTGCATGGGGTGATATCCAGTCCTTTCTACTTCTCTCTATTGGGATTATTCCTGCATGGGGGGATATCCAGTCCTTTCTACTGCTCTCTATTGGGATTATTCCTGCATGGGGGGATATCCAGTCCTTTCTAATTCTCTACATTGGGATTATTCCTGCATGGGGGGATATCCAGTCCTTTCTACTTCTCTCTATTGGGATTATTCCTGCATGGGGGGATATCCAGTCCTTTATAATTCTCTCCATTGGGATTATTCCTGCATGAGGGGATATCCAGTCCTTTCTAATTCTCTCCATTGGGATTATTCCTGCATGGGGGGATATCCAGTCCTTTCTACTGCTCTCTATAGGGATTATTCCTGCATGGGGGGATATCCAGTCCTTTCTACTGCTCTCTATTGGGATTATTCCTGCATGGGGGGGATATCCAGTCCTTTCTAATTCTCTCCATTGGGATTATTCCTGCATGGGGGGATATCCAGTCCTTTCTACTTCCCTCTATTGGGATTATTCCTGCATGGGGGGATATCCAGTCCTTTCTACTGCTCTCTATTGGGATTATTCCTGCATGGGGGGATATCCAGTCCTTTCTACTGCTCTCTATTGGGATTATTCCTGCATGGGGGGATATCCAGTCCTTTCTACTGCTCTCTATTGGGATTATTCCTGCATGGGGGGATATCCAGTCCTTTCTACTGCTCTCTATTGGGATTATTCCTGCATGGGGGGATATCCAGTCCTTTCTACTGCTCTCTATAGGGATTATTCCTGCATGGGGGGATATCCAGTCCTTTCTACTGCTCTCTATTGGGATTATTGCTGCATGGGGGGATATCCAGTCCTTTCTACTGCTCTCTATTGGGATTATTCCTGCATGGGGGGATATCCAGTCCTTTCTACTGCTCTCTATTGGGATTATTCCTGCATGGGGGGATATCCAGTCCTTTCTACTGCTCTCTATTGGGATTATTCCTGCATGGGGGGATATCCAGTCCTTTCTACTGCTCTCTATTGGGATTATTCCTGCATGGGGGGATATCCAGTCGTTTCTACTGCTCTCTATTGGGATTATTCCTGCATGGGGGGATATCCAGTCCTTTCTACTGCTCTCTATTGGGATTATTCCTGCATGGGGGGGATATCCAGTCCTTTCTACTGCTCTCTATTGGGATTATTCCTGCATGGGGGGATATCCAGTCCTTTCTACTGCTCTCTATTGGGATTATTCCTGCATGGGGGATATCCAGTCCTTTCTACTGCTCTCTATTGGGATTATTCCTGCATGGGGGGATATCCAGTCCTTTCTACTGCTCTCTATTGGGATTATTCCTGCATGGGGGGATATCCAGTCCTTTCTACTGCTCTCTATTGGGATTATTCCTGCATGGGGGGATATCCAGTCCTTTCTACTTCTCTCTATTGGGATTATTCCTGCATGGGGGGATATCCAGTCCTTTCTACTGCTCTCTATTGGGATTATTCCTGCATGGGGGGATATCCAGTCCTTTCTACTGCTCTCTATTGGGATTATTCCTGCATGGGGGGATATCCAGTCCTTTCTACTTCTCTCTATTGGGATTATTCCTGCATGGGGGGATATCCAGTCCTTTCTACTGCTCTCTATTGGGATTATTCCTGCATGGGGGGATATCCAGTCCTTTCTACTGCTCTCTATTGGGATTATTCCTGCATGGGGGGATATCCAGTCCTTTCTACTGCTCTCTATTGGGATTATTCCTGCATGGGGGGATATCCAGTCCTTTCTACTGCTCTCTATTGGGATTATTCCTGCATGGGGGGATATCCAGTCCTTTCTACTTCTCTCTATTGGGATTATTCCTGCATGGGGGGATATCCAGTCCTTTCTACTGCTCTCTATTGGGATTATTCCTGCATGGGGGGATATCCAGTCCTTTCTACTGCTCTCTATTGGGATTATTCCTGCATGGGGGGATATCCAGTCCTTTCTACTGCTCTCTATTGGGATTATTCCTGCATGGGGGGATATCCAGTCCTTTCTACTTCTCTCTATTGGGATTATTGCTGCATGGGGGGATATCCAGTCCTTTCTACTTCTCTCTATTGGGATTATTCCTGCATGGGGGGATATCCAGTCCTTTCTACTGCTCTCTATTGGGATTATTCCTGCATGGGATGTTGGTGGTGACCTCATGTAATGTAGTCAGAACTGTCTGTGATGTCAGCAGTAGTGGACGGCTGCTTGTGACGCCATTAGGCAGCGACGCAGGTTTTGCTCTCGGTTGCCGGTGAGGCGGTTGTTTGGTTCCCGGCTCGGAGCGGGCGTTGCTGTGAAAACCATGAGTTCGGGTTACCGGAGGGACTGGCGGGGCGGCGGCTCCTCCTCATCCTCCTCCTCGGCCGCTGGGGGTTGGGAAGGGTCGGCGGGCGGTAGAGGCCGGGGCCGGCACCCCGGCCACCTGAAAGGCAAAGACATCGGGCTGTGGTACGCCAAGCGGCAGGGCCAGAAAAGCAAGGATCAGGAGCGGAGTGAGGTGAGTGAGGGAGGGGGATCATTCTACTCGCACAACCCCGTAAATCCCCTCCCCCCTCCCCGCTCCATCCCCCCCCCTCCCCGCTCCATCCCCCCCCCCCCTCCCCGCTCCATCCCCCCCCCCCTCCCCGCTCCATCCCCCCCCCCTTCCCTGCTCCATCCCCCCCCCCCTCCCTGCTCCATCCCCCCCCCCTCCCTGCTCCATCCCCCCCCCCTCCCTGCTCCATCCCCCCCCCCGCTCCATTCCCCCCCCCCTCCCCGCTCCATCCCCCCCCCCTCCCCGCTCCATCCCTCCCCCCCTCCCCGCTCCATCCCTCCCCCCCTCCCCGCTCCATCCCCCCCCCCTCCCCGCTCCATCCCCCCCCCCCTCCCCGCTCCATCCCCCCCCCCCTCCCCGCTCCATCCCCCCCCCCTCCCCGCTCCATCCCCCCCCCTCCCCGCTCCATCCCCCCCCCTCCCCGCTCCATCCCCCCCCCTCCCCGCTCCATCCCCCCCCCCTCCCCGCTCCATCCCCCCCCCCTCCCCGCTCCATCCCCCCCCCCCTCCCCACTCCATCCCCTCCCCACTCCATCCCCCCCCCCCTCCCCGCTCCATCCCCCCCCCCTCCCCGCTCCATCCCCCCGCTCCATCCCCCCCCCCTCCCCGCTCCATCCCCCCCCCCCTCCCCGCTCCATCCCCCCCCCCCCTCCCCGCTCCATCCCCCCCCCCTCCCCGCTCCATCCCCCCCCCCTCCCCGCTCCATCCCCCCCCCCCCCGCTCCATTCCCCCCCTCCCCGCTCCATTCCCCCCCTCCCCGCTCCATTCCCCCCCCTCCCCGCTCCATTCCCCCCCCCCTCCCCGCTCCATTCCCCCCCCCCTCCCCGCTCCATTCCCCCCCCCCTCCCCGCTCCATTCCCCCCCCCCTCCCCGCTCCATTCCCCCCCCCCTCCCCGCTCCATTCCCCCCCCCCTCCCCGCTCCATTCCCCCCCCCCTCCCCGCTCCATTCCCCCCCCCCCTCCCCGCTCCATTCCCCCCCCCCTCCCCGCTCCATTCCCCCCCCCCCTCCCCGCTCCATCCCCCCCCCATTCCCCGCTCCATCCCCCCCCCTCCCCGCTCCACCCCCCCCCCCCCCCCTGTTCCATCCCCCCCCGCGCCATAAAGGTGGGACTAAAGTGTGGTGAGCCGAAGAGACTTAGCAGTTGGCAGGAAAAATGACAGAGGCGCAAGGGGAGAGCCAACTGTGTAACTGCCCCGACAAACAAATTTTTCTGCAGCACCTGTGGAAGAGCCAGTCACTCTAGAATTGGCCTTTATAGCCACTCCAGCCGCTGCTCCACAAACCACTGACCACCTCCAAGCGCTTATCCATTGTCTCTGGAGATAAGGAGGCCAAAGAGAAGAGTTATACAGCGCAGAAACAGGCCCTTCGGCCCACCGTGCCCACACCGGCCATCAAGCCTGTCTATTTTAATCCCATTTTGCAGCACTTGGCGTTTCAAAAGCTCATTTAAATATGTTTTAAGTGTTGTGAGGGTTCCTGCCATCATAACCTCCTGCTCTTATATTCTATGCCTCGGCTAAGTTTCCCGTGTGTCTTCCTAACCACCCTAGCTACCTATGCTGCTGCCTTCAGTGATCTATGCACAAGTATGCAAAGGTCCCTCTGACTCTCTGTACTTCCTAGGGTCCTACCACCTATTGTATGTTCCCTTGCCTTGTTAGTCCTCCCAAATGCATCACCTCACAATTCTCAGGATTAAATTCCATTTGCCACTGCTCTGTCCATCTTACCAGCCCATCTATATCGTCCTATAATCTAAGGCAATCCTCACTATTTACGACACCACCAATTTTTGCGTCATCTGCGAACTTACTGATCATACCTCCTATATTCACGCCTAAATCACTATTGTAGACTACAAACTGCAAGGTTCCCAGCACCGATCCCTGTGGTGCACTACTGGTCACAGGCTTCCAATCGCAAAAGCAACCTTTGACCATCACCTCCTGCCACTAAGCCAATTTTGGATCCAATTTGCCAAATTGCCCTTGATCCCATGGGCTCTTACCTTCTTGACCAATCTCCCATGCGGGACCTTCTCAAAAGCCTTACTGGAATCCATGTGAACGACTTCAGCTGCTTTACCCTCATCTACACACCTAGTCACCTCCTCAAAAAATTCAATCAAATTTGTTAGACATGATCTCCCCCTGACAAAGCTATGCTGACTATCCTTCCACGACAGCGCTTCTGATATGTCTTCCTTTTTCCTCAACCGAGGATTCCCCCCACTGTGGTTGAAAGGGCCCTCAACCATGTCCGTCCCGTTTTCCACACCTCTACCCTCACCTCTTCCCCTCCCTCCCAGAACTGTGACAGGATTTCCCCTTGTCCTCGCTTTCCACCCTACCAGCCTCCACATCCAAAGGATCATCCTCTGCCATTTCTGCTACATACAGTGTGATGCCACTACCAAACGCATCTTCCCCTCCTCTCCCCTGTCAGCATTCCGAAGGGATTGTTCACTCCATGACACCCTGGTCCACTCCTCCATTCCCCCCAACACCTCGCCCCCTTTCCACAGCACCTTTCCAAACAATCGCAGGAGGTGTAATACCTGCAATTATACCTCCTCTCTCCTCATTATCCAAGGCCTTTCAGGTGAAGCAGTGATTTTCTTGTACTTTCAATTTAGTATACTGTATTCATTACTCACAATGTGGTCTCCTCTACATTGGGTAGACCAAACGCAGATTGGGTGACTGCTTTGCAGAACACCTCCGCTCAGTCCGAAAGCAAGACACTGAGCTTCTGGTTTCTTGCCATTTCAACACATCCCCTGCTCTCATACCCACATATCTGGCTTGGGTTTGCTGCAGTGTTCCAGTGAACATCAGCACAAGCTTGAAAACAGCATCTCATTTACCGGTTAGGCACACTACAGCCTGCTGGACTGAACATTGAGTTCAATGACTTCAGAGCATGACAGCCCCCCACCATCCCCCCCCCACCCCACTGCTCTTTTAATTTTCAGTTAGTTTTTTCTTTTTCTTTTAGGTTGTTTCATCATTTTTCTTATTTTGGCCTGGGGATTTATCCACTTTTAAGCTTGCTAAAACCACTAATACCTCCTCCCTTTCAATGCTAATTTGTTCAAGTATATCACAATCCCCCTCCCTAATCTCTACACCTACATCGTCCTTCTCCAAAGTGAACACAGATGAAAAGTAATAATTTAAAACCTCCCCTACGTCCTCTGCTCCACACGCAGATTGCCACTTTGCTCCTTAATGGGCCCTACTCTTACCCTGGTTATCCTCTTGCCCGTAATATTCTTATAAAACACCTTGGGATTTACTTTTATCTTGCCCGCCAGTGATTTTTCATGCCTCCTCTTTGCTCTCATTACTTTTTTAAGTACCCTCCCTACACTTTCTGTATTCCTCTAGGGCCTCTGCTGTTTTTAGCACTGTGAATCTGCCATAAGCCTATTTTTTCTTCCTTCTCCAATCCTGTATATCCCTTGACATCCAGGGTTCCTTGGACTTATTGGTCTTGCCCTTCACCTTTACAGGAACATGTTGGCCCTGAACTCTCACTATTTCCCACTAGTCTGATGTAGACTTTCCTACAAGTAGCTTCTCCCAGTCCACTTTGGCCAGATTCTGTTTTATCACATTGATGTTGGCCTTCCCCCAATTCAGTACCTTTATTTCCAGTCCATCTTTGTCCTTTAAGCACTTTAGTACTGAGTGAATTAATATATCAACGATTATATCTGTACTGAGCGAATTAATATATCAACTATAATATTAGTACTGAGCAAATTAATATCAACAATTATATTAGCGCTCAGCGAATTAATATATCAACAATTATATTAGTGCTGAGTGAATTATATCAATACTGAGGGAATTAATATAGACAGTTAATATCAACATCAATACTGCGATAACTAATATATCAGAAATTACATCAATAATATATTGATACTGAGGGAATTAACATATTAACTAATATCAATAATATTAATACTGAGGGAATATATATATCAACAATCAATATATAAATAATATCAATACTGAGAGTACCTGAGTGTTAATATATGCATCAGATCATTCAGTGCACCATTAGTGAAATATCAGAGAATTAATGTACATATAAATAAATAATAAAAATACTGGATGATCTAGGAATTAATGTGGACATCAAGCAATAAATACATTGATGATGTGCTGAATGTATTAATTTCCTGTGTCAATCAATCCCCCAATAAGGATATGAATAATACAAATGCTGAATGTATTGGGGAATTAATATACACATCAGATAATAAAATACTTCAAGTATCAGAGAATTAATATTTATATCAAACAGTAAACACATCAATCAAGCAGGCTGCTTTGTCCTTGATGGTGTTGAAATTCATGAGTGTTGTTGGTGCATTCATCCAGGAAAGTGGAGAGTATTCCATCACACTTCTGACCTGTGCCTTGTAGATGGTGGACAGGCTTTCGGGTGTCAGTAGGTGAGTCACTATCCAAAGAATTCCCAGCCTCTGATCTGCTATTGTAGCCACAGTATTTATATGGCTGGTCCAGTTGAGTTTCTGGTCAGTGTAGACCCCCAGGATGTTGATGGTGGGGTGTTCAGCAATGGTAATGCTGTAGAATGTCAAGGCAAAGTCGATTGATTCTCTCTTGTTGGAGATGGCCATTGCCTGACACTTAAGTGGCAAGTAACATTCATACCACATATCAGCCTGGGTACTCCCAATATCATCTTACTGGCAGACCCGATCACTTTTGCTGTAGATTAGGGCTAACTGTATTAGAGGGAAAAAAATAATATAATAAAATATAGAAAATGCTGGAAATTCTTAGGCCTGCAGAGAGAGAAATAAAGTTAACATTTCAGGTCAATTACCTTTCAACAGAACCAGAAAAAGATTCTGGCCAAGAGTTTCAGCTTTGGGCACAATTGGCATTCCGAGTGCAAATTGTGTTCAAAATTGTGCCAGTTTTGAGAAGTATTTTTTTTTCAAGTTTCTTCTCAAACTCGCACATATTACCGAATGTAAATTCTGCCATGAAACAGTGTAATTGGGCAGCATTTTAAGACTCTACTTCAAAAGCAAAATTTGCTTTAAAATATTCCTTGATAGATTTAAGAGTGACAACTTGGTGCAGCTTTATTAATGCAGCTGAAAATGGGGTTGTCTCAAAAATAAGAACTTTTTAATCAGTTTCCAGGTTCACCACCTGGGAGTAACCTGATTTTAAGTAACTGAAAATGACGAACTATACCGAACCCTTTCCTAGTTATATTGGTGTACAGTAGTTAATTTCTTTGTAAATTTAAAAAGAAGCTTTTAAAAGTGCCTACGAGTGTGCTTGTGTCTTTTAAAAAAAAAAAAACCCTTTGAAGTCTCGTGAAAAGGTATAATGACCAGGAACCCGCCTTGGTGTTTCCTTCGATCAGGTGGCAGGGCTGGCTTCCAGGGCAATGGTTTTTTTTTTAAATTGCAGAAACGCGATTTGCTCTGGATGTAATTTGTGCTTAAAATATTGCGATCTTCTGTGCTGGGTTGGCTGATTTCAGGTGGAATGTGCTGTAAAAAAGACTGTGCAACATCATAGAAACTGCTACCCTGAATGGTTGCTTTTATGTGGGAGTTTTGGATACCGGTACACCTAGTGTGGCCACAAAATGGGTATTGCCAGTTAGGGACTGTTAATAAGTGACAAGCTATCCCTCCACTGTATCTGGTTTAATTTTCTGACATTCTGACTGAATGTTGTTCTGACTGAAACTTGTTGTATGTACAGAGAAGTTGTATTGTTGAACATGCTGCCTGTCGATCATGGAAATTAGAAAAATTGCTTAGCTGTTTGTAATTTTACTATGGTGTAAAGTGGAGAAATTGGTGTAGAATTTCAAGTGCACAGGACAATAGATTTTAAAATCAGACCCAACAGTTCTATCTGTAGAGACTTCACGAGCTACAAAAGTATTCATGCTCTTGCTGACTGCAATTTCTTCTTTGTGCTGGGCATAATCTGCAGGAAAAATTGAAAGTTACAATTGGTGACTTACAAGAAGCTATCTATACATACACCACTTTGAGCCTTTTGTAGTTGTAACCGTGTCTCCATTTGGATTTGGAAGCATTTTTCTAATTGTAAAGAGGTATTGGATAAACATTGAAACTCCTCCTGACTTCTTAGCTCACCCTCTCTCTCCCCAGCTCCACCCCCATTATAGTTTGAAGTCCAATTTTGATGAAAAATGGAAAATCTGTTTTCCTTGGCATTGACCGACTCATTAATATAACTGCATGATTGAAAGATATATGATTGTTATTAGACTAGTAACTGTGCATCAAAAAATGTCATTCTCCCATTTTTCATGAATAGGGGAAATGTGTGTCCTAACTGCAATGTGAAAAGAGTTGCTTCCCTACTTGTACCACTGTGGCAATTCCATCAGACACTGAGAGAGAAAAGAAAGGGAAAGGTTGTATTGATACAACACCTTTCATGAGCCTAGGACATCTCAAAGTGTCTCACAGAGAATTAAATATTTTTGAATACTCATCAATGTTGTAATGTAAGGAAGCATGGCAACCAATTTGCACACAGCAAGGTCCTACAAACAGTAATGAGCTAAATGAGCAGAGAATCTGTTTTTTAACAGTGGTGGTTGAGGTTGGTCAGGACAGTGGGAGACCTTCCCTGCCCTACTTCGACTAGTTCCAATGGGATCTTTACATTTATCTGAGAGGGCAGATGGGACTTTGGTTTAACGTGTCATCTAAAAGACCTGTGAGATTCTTTTGAGTGAAACCGGGATCTTGCTGCAAAAACCATAGTCATCTACGGCACAGAACGAGGCCATTCGGCCCATTGAGTCCATGCATAGTGTTCTTGCTTCGCTCCATTACAGTTTGCAGAAGGTTTTTGCCCATTGGTCTAATTGGATCTGACTGACTGTACCCAGCACTGATTGCATTTGAATTGTAGAAATCCTTTATTAAATTCTGCCTAATTAAGAATCATTGCATTATGATTTTCAGGGATGGGAGGTTTAGCTGTTTAACCCCTCAAGCCAGTTCTGCCATTCAGTTAGATCAGGCCTGATCTGTACCTCAACTCCACTTACTCATCCTTGCTCCATATACCTTGATGCCCTTACCCAACAAAATCTACCTTCTTCAATCTTGAAAGTTACAATTGTTCCCCAGCATCCACAGCCCTTTGAAGGAGAGTGTTCCAGATTTCTACTACCCTTTGTGTGGCAAAAATGCTTCCTGATTTTGCTCCTGTATGGCCTGGCTCTAATTTTAGGACTCCGTCTGTTTGTTCCTAATTTTTCCACCTTCTCCGTACCTACCCAATCAAATACGTTACTGACAATTAGTGCAGTTAGCAAGTTGAGCATTTAATTTCTGTCTAAAACAAAATCAAAATACTGCAAATGCTGGAAATCTGAAATAAAAACAGAAAGCATTCAGGAGGCAAGCAGCATCTGTGGAGGGAGAAACAGAGTTAACGTTTCAGGTTTTTTTATTCATTTGTGGGATGTGGGCGTCGCTAGCATGGCCAGCATTTATTGCCCATCCCTAATTGCTCTTGAACTGAGCGGCTTGCTGGGCCATTTCAGAGGGCCTTTATGAGTCAACCACGTTACTGTGGGTCTGGAGTCACATGGAGGCCAGACCAGGTAAGATGGCAGATTTGCTTCCCTAAAGGACATTAGTGAACCAGGTGGGTTTTTACAACAATAGACTATGGTTTCATGGTCACCATTAGACTAGCTTTTAATTCTAGATTTAGTAATTGAATTCAAATTTCACCATCTGCAGTGGCGGGATTCGAACCCAAGAGCTTTAGCCTGGGCTTTGGATACCAGCCCAGTGACATACCACTACGACACCACCTCCCCATATGACCTTTCATGAGAACTGGAAGATGTTCAGTAATTTTTAATTACCAGAGAATTAGTTATTCTTTTAAAGGGTATTTAAGTTAAGATACCATAGCTGAAATGAGTTAACACATTAAAAATACTGTACTGCTGTTTTTGCCTTTTCTTAGAGGGCAGTTGTGCAGATGGATGAAGCACGGGAGGAGCACATCACTCGACTACTGAATTCTGTCCAGACACGGAGTGGCTACAAAGACCAACGTGCCTCAGTGTCAGCCGACTCTAGCGCGAACTGGAGGTAACTTGGTCAGCTTTTCTTTTTGATAGTGTTTCTCTGAGGTACAGGTGTTTCAACCTCTCATCCTCTATTGTGGCGGACACATTAGTACGTTGCTTTTTTTAATTTGTTCTTGGGATGTGAGTGTTGCTGGCAAGGCCAGCATATATTGCCCATTTCTAATTTCCCTTGAACTGCTGTAGTGCATGTGATGTAGTTACACCCATAGTGCTTTTTTTCTGTAGTAGGTTGGTGCAGCTGAATGGCTTGCTAGGCCATTTCAGAGGGCATTAAGAGTCAGCCAGATTGCTGTGGGTCTAGAGTCATGTGTAGGCCAGCCTGAATCAGGAAGGCAGATTTCCTCTCCTGAAGGACATTGGTGAACCAGGTAGGTTTTTGCGACAATCTGGTAGTTTCATAATCGTTATTACTGAGACTAACATTTTATTTCAGATTTATGCATTAATTGAATTTAAATTTCCCCTGCTGCCATGGTGGGATTTGAACTTGTGTCTCTGGGACATTAGTCTGGGCCTCTGGATTGAAGTTATCACAACGCTACCAGCAGCATAGTACAGATATTCCTTGGAAGCATATACCCAGGCTAGAGTGACAGCCACACGAATAACTTGCATGCCCCCTCTTCCCGAGGTAATTTCTGGGTTGCTGCGTGGCTACACGGCCACACAGCTTAGAGGGAACATTGCTAGCAAGCCTCTTAGTTGTATCAACCGCTATAAAAGAAGTCAAATTAGGAGGAAACCGGATAGACCACCCAACATCGACTGAAGCATCAGACATAACAAAGCCCAGTCGACCCTGCAAAGTCTTCCTCATTAACATTGGGGTCTTGTGCCAAAATTGGGAGAGCTGTCCCACAAATTAGTCAAGCAACAGCCTGACATAGTCATACTCAGAGAATCATACCAAACAGCCAATGTCCCAGACTCTCTCCCACCGGAAAACCCCGAAGCTGCCCAAAGTTCAGAAACTGCTGTTCTCGATGTCAGCACCTGTCAGCTATGAAACTGACAGCGCCATGTTTTAAAAAGCCAGTCTGAAAGAAGAAGCAGGCAATGGGAAATTTCTCACATCTGAAATACATCCGCGGGCCAGATCCTGGCCCATGGGCAATATGTTGGACGATCCTGATCTACAAGATGCACTGCAGCAACTCATCAAGGGTTCTTCGACAGCATCTCCCAAACCCGCGACCTCTACCACCTAGAAGGACGAGCAGCAGGCACATGAGATTGCCACCTGCAAGTTCTGCTCACAAATCACATACCACCCTGCCTTGGAAATATATTGTCATTCCTTCATCGTCGCTGGGTCAAAATCTTGAAATTCTCTAAGCGACGTTTAAGAGACATCTTGACAAATGTATGAATAGGAAGGGAATAGAGGGATATGGGCCCCGGAAGTGCAGAAGGTGTTAGTTTCGGCAGGCATCAAGATCGGCACAGGCTTGGAGGGCCGAATGGCCTGTTCCTGTGCTGTACTGTTCTTTGTTCTTTGTACCGAGCAGCACTGTGGGAGCACATTCTCCAGATGGACTGCAAGGGTTCCAAAAAGCAGCTCAACATCATCTTCTCAAGGTCAATCAAGGACCAGCGATGCCCACATCCCATGATTGAATTTTTTTTTATTTAAAAAGGTGCATTAATGCACAGAACTGTACTTGGGTAACTGTCCCCTAATCTGGTCTTGTTCTCACATTTACTTTACTGTGTGGATGTTTCCCTACCACCCTCTTTATCTAGTTTAAATCTTTCCCGCTACCATTTCCACAAAGAAACAGGTGCCGCTTTGATTTAGGGGAAGACCTGTTTTGCAGTGCAGTGAGTCATGGCTTCCTTTGCTTAGTCTTAGCCTGACTTGGTACTGATGGGTATGTATGAACATCTGTTCTGTTAATCCTGGCATCGACGCTGTGAGGACTGATTACAGTCTCGGCTAAAATCAATTAACTCAATGCAGTACCCCCAGGGTTTGAAAACTGGACCCTCCTGGGCAGCATGGCTCAAAGTTCCATTGTATTTACCCAGTGAATCATTGGGGGAAAGTTGGCTCACATTTGTGAGGGAGTCAGTGTTGAGGTGAGAGATCTGGTTTGGAGTAGTTGAACAAGAGTGAGGATTGTTGGTGATATTCTAATGAGTTTTGGGGGGAAAATGGCAAATGCTGAAAATCTGAAATAAAAACAGCAAATGTTTGAATTACATATCGACTCTAATTGTGAAATGATTCATTTTGGTAGGAAGAACATGGAGTGACAATATAGAATGAAGGGTACAATTCTAAAGGGGGTGCAGGAGCAAAGGGACCTAGATGTATATGTGCATAAGTCATTGAAGGTGGCAGGGCAGATTGAAAAAGCGGTTAATAAAGGATCCTGGGCTTTATTGATAGGGGCATAGAGCAAAGGAGGGGCATCTGTTGTTGCGAAAAATAATGCCGCCAGCAACAGATGCCCCTCTACATTGCTTTCATTGATCTCACCAAAGCCTTTGACCTTGTCAGCAGATGTGGTCTCTTCAGACTACTAGAAAAGATTGGATGTCCACCAAAGCTACTAAGTATCATCACCTCATTCCATGACAATATGAAGGGCACAATTCAACATGGCAGCACCTCATCAGACCCCTTTCCTATCCTGAGTGGCGTGAAACAGGGCTGTGTTCTCGCACCCACACTGTTTGGGATTTTCTTCTCGCTGCTGCTTTCACATGCATTCAAGTCTTCTGAAGAAGGAATTTTCCTCCACACAAGATCAGGTGGCAGGTTGTTCAACCTTGCCCGTCTAAGAGCGAAATCCAAAGTACGGAAAGTCCTCATCAGGGAACTCCTCTTTGCTGACGATGCTGCTTTAACATCTCACACTGAAGAGTGCCTGCAGAGTCTCATCGACAGGTTTGCGGCTGCCTGCAATGAATTTGGCCTAACCAACAGCCTCAAGAAAATGAACATCATGGGGCAGGACGTCAGAAATGCTCCATCCATCAGTATTGGCGACCACGCTCTGGAAGTGGTTCAAGAGTTCACCTACCTAGGCTCAACTATCACCAGTAACCTGTCTGTAGATGCAGAAATCAACAAGCACATGGGAAAGGCTTCCACTGCTATGTCCAGACTGGCCAAGAGAGTGTGGGAAAATGGCGCACTGACACGGAACACAAAAGTCCGAGTGTATCAAGCCTGTGTCGTCAGTACCTTGCTCTATGGCAGCGAGGCCTGGACAACGTATGTCAGCCAAGAGCGACGTCTCAATTCATTCCATCTTCGCTGCCTCCAGAGAATACTTGGCATCAGGTGGCAGGACCGTATCTCCAACACAGAAGTCCTCGAGGCAGCCAACATCCCCAGCTTATACACACTACTGAGTCAGCGGCGCTTGAGATGGCTTGGCCATGTGAGCCGCATGGATGATGGCAGGATCCCCAAAGTCACATTGTACAGCGAGCTCGCCACTGGTATCAGACCCACCGGCCGTCCATGTCTCCGCTTTAAAGACGTTTGCAAACGCAACATGAAATCCTGTGACATTGATCACAAGTCGTGGGAGTCAGTTGCCAGCGTTCGCCAGAGCTGGCGGGCAGCCATAAAGGCGGGGCTAAAGTGTGGCAAGTCGAAGAGACTTGGCAGTTGGCAGGAAAAAAGACAAAAGTGCAAGGGGAGAGCCAACTGTATAACAGCCCCGGCAAACAAATTTTTCTGCAGCACCTGTGGAAGAGCCTGTCACTCTAGAATTGGCCTTTATAGCCACTCCAGGCGCTGTTCCACACACCACTGACCATCTCCAGGCTCTTACCCATTGTCTTTCGGGATAAGGAGGCCAAAGAAAGAGCAAAGGAGATAAACTTAGAGTACGAGACAAAGCTAGCTAGAAATGTAAAGACATAGTAAGCGTTTCTATAGCTATTTAAAAAAGAAAAGAGTTAAAGTGAGTGTTGGTCCTATAGAAAGTGAGTCTGGGGAATTAATAATGGATAATAAGGAGATGGCAGATGAATTGAACAGGTATTTTGCATCGGTCTTCACTATTGAGGATACAAGTAACATCCCAGTATTAGCTGTAAGTCAGGAAATGGAAGGGAGGGAGGAACTCGAGAAAATTACAGTTTTCACCGGGGAAGTGGTACTGAACAAATTGTTGGAGCTGCGGGCTGACAAGTTCCCAGATCCTAGGGTGTTAAAAGAAGTGGCTATTGAGATAGTCGATGCGTTAGTTTTAATTTTCCAAAATTCCCTATATTCGGGGAAGATTCGGTTAGATTGGAAAATAGCAAATCTAACTCCTTTATTCAAAAAGGGAGGGAGACAGAAAGCAGGAAACTACAGGCCAGTTAGCTTAACATATGTCTTTGGGAAAATGTTAGAAGCTATTATTAAAGATGTTATAGCAGGGCATTTAGAAAAATTGAAGGTAATCAGACAGAGTTAACACAGTTTTGTGAAAGGGAAATCATGTTTAACTAATTTATTGGAGTTCTTTGAGGCAGTTACATGTGCTGTGGATAAAGGGGAACCAGTGGATGTATTGTACTTAGATTTCCAGAAGGCATTTGATAAGGTGCAACATCAAAGGTTATTGCAGAAAATAACAGCTTATGATGTAGGGGGCAACATATTGGCATGGAAAGAAGATTGGCTAACTAACAGGAAACAGAGTGTAGGCATGAATGGGTCATTTTTTGGTTGGCAAGATGTAACGAGTGTTGTGCCACAGGGATCTGTGGTGGGGCCTCAACTTTTTACAATTTATGTAAATGACTTAGATGAAGGGACCAAAGGTATGGGTGCTAAATTTGCTGATGACACAAAGATAGGTAGGAAAGTAATGTGGAACCTGAGGTGAGCCACCCTCGGACAAGGGGTGTGAGTTTGCCTGGTCAGTATATTTCACACACTAACTGTTCCTTAGGAATGTGTCATATCTGGGTGATGAGATAAGAAGAGTGTTGTTGAAGCATAATGTCTCTTTCTGTTATTGCGCTGAACCAGCTGCAAGGCCAATGGTGAGATAGATATGTAAACGAAGGATTGAAAATTACTGTATCTTATTCGTTTAGAGCAAAAACTGAATTGTAATATTATTGGTGCTTTAGAATGCAAATTAAGGATTGAACTATTGTTGTAAGATTATTGGTTGCAGAATAGTATAATTGCCATTGCTTTACTGAAATTCTTCAGAATATCGCACTGAGTCTCAATGTGAGCTCTACTGTGTTTGTTCTCCTTGTGTACAAGTTAATAAAAGTCGGTTGCGAGTACTCCCCATGCCAAGTATGATTATTTTACTACAGTTTCTTCGACTAACTTGTGAATAGGATATAAGGAGGCTACAAAGGAATATGGATAGGTTACGTGAGTGGGCAAAGACCTGGCAAATGGAGTATAATGTGGGAAAATTTGTAATTGTCCATTTTGGTAGGAAGAATAAAAAAGAAGCATGTTATCTAAATGGTGAGAGATTGCAGAGCTCAGATGCAGAGGGATCTGGGTGTCCTAGTGCATGAATCGCAAAAGATTAGCATGGCGGTACAGCACGAAATTGGGAAAGCTCATAGAATGTTATTGTTTATTGCGAGGGGAATTGAATACAAAAGTAGGGAGGTTATGCTTCTGCTCTTCAGGGCATTGGTGAGACCACATCAGGAGTATTGTGTACAGTATTGGTCTCCTTATTTAAGGAAGGATGTAAATGCGTTGGAGGCAGTACAGAGAAGGTTTACTAGACTAATATAAAAACAAGAAATTCTGGAAATACTCAGCAGCTCTGGCAGCATCTATGGAGAGAGAAGCAGAGGTAACGTTTCAAGACAGTGACCCTTTATCAGAACTAGACTAATACCTGGAATGGGCGGGCTGTCTTACGAGGAAAGATTGGACAGGCTAGGCTTGTATCCGCTGGAATTTAGAAGAGGAAGAGATGACTTGATTGAAACATAAGATCCTGAGGGGTCTTGACAGGGTGGATGTGGAAAGGATGTTTCCCCTTGTGGGAGAATCTGGAACTAGGGGTTACTGTTTAAAAATAAGGGGTCGCCCATTTAAGACCGAGATGAAGAGAAATATTTTCTCAGAGGGTCGTGAGTCTTTGGAATTCTCTTCCTCAAAAGGCAGTGGAAGCAGAATCTTTGAATATTTTAAGGCAGAGGTCGATAGATTCTTGATCAGCAAGAGGGTGAAAGGCTATCGGGGGTAGGTGGAAATGTGGAGTAATCAGTTCAGCCATGAACCTATTGAATGGCGGAGCAGGCTGGAGGGGCCGAATGGCCTACTCTTACTCCTAATTCATATGTTCATTTGTAAGTTATGTTGAACTTGTACTGGACACTAGTTTGGTCTCAGCTGGAGAATTGCATACAGATCTGGCAGCGCACTTTAGGAAATACGTGAGGGCATTGGAGAGAATACAGAAAAGATTCACGAGAATGGTTCCAGGGATGAGGAATTTCAGTTAAGAAGATAGATTAGATAAGTTAGGACTGTTTTCCTTGGAGAAGAGAAGGCTGAGAGGTGATTTGATAGAGGTATTCAAAATCACGAGAGGCAGACAGAGTAGATGGAGAGAAAGTGTTCCCACACGTGAAAGGATCGATAACGAGAGGGCACAGTTTTAAAGTATTTGGTAAGAGAAGCAACAGTGACCTGAGGAAAATCTTTTTCACACAGTGAGTGGTTAAGGTCTGGAATGCACTGCCTGAGAACGTGGTGGAAGCAGGTTCAATTGAAGCATTCAAAGGGAATTAGACAGATATATGAAAAGGAAGAATGTGCTGGGATATGGGGAGAAGGCAGGGGATTGGAACTGAGGGAATTGCTCTTTCGGAGAGCTGGTGAGGACATGACGGGCCGAATGGCCTCCTTCTGCACTAACGATTCTGTGATTCAATGACTCGTTAACTTAAGATGAAGGGTTTCTGTCTGAATTGTTAACCTATCTTTTCAGATACTAGCATACTTGCTTCATATTTCCAACTTCACAGCTTGCCTCTGAGCCACTCCAGAACTTAAGCACATGATTCTAGGCTGGCACTTCAGTGCAGCATTGTTTGGAGCACTGCACTGTTTGAGATTCGGTCTTGTGGATGAGATGCTGGACAGAGTGCTCTGTCTGCCTATTCAGGTGAATACAAAAGATCCCCATGGCAAAATTTACAGATGAGCAGGGGAGTTCTCCTGGTATCCAGTTCAACATTTATCCCTTAACCAGCATCCCTAAACAGATTATGTGGTCATTTATCTCCTTGCTGTTTGTGGGCCTCGTATGCTTCCCTACAACAGTGACTTTCCTTGAAAAGATTTAATTGGCTGTTAAGTGCTTTGGGATATCTTGAGGTCATGGAAGGTGATATATAAATGCAAGTTCTTTCTTTGTGTCAGCACCACTAAAGCAGATTAACTGGTATGCACCTCATTGCTCTCTGTGGCAAATTCTATTTTATATCTAACATAAAAGCAAAATACTGCGGATGCTGGAAATCTGAAACAAAAACAAGAAATGCTGGAATCACTCAGCAGGTCTGGCAGCATCTGTGGAAAGAGAAGCAGAGTTAACGTTTTGGGTCAGTGACCCTTCTTCGGAACTGACAAATATTAGAAAAGTCACAGATTATAGGCAAGAGATAACAAAGGAGAAGGTGCAGATTGGACCAGGCCACATAGCTGACCAAAAGGTCACGGAGCAAAGGCAAACAATATGTTAATGGTGTGTTGAAAGACAAAGCATTAGTACAGATTAGGTGTAAATACACTGAATATTGAACAGCAGCAAGTGCAAACCTGAAAAAAACAGTGGGTAAGCAAACTGAACAAACTAAGATGAAATGAAATAAATGCAAAAAAAGATTGTAAAAAATGTAAAAAAGAATGTAAAAAAAAAAGGAAGAAAAAAATAACTAAAAATGAAAGTAAAATGGGGGGCTGTCATGCTCTGAAATTATTGAACTCAATGTTCAGTCCGGCAGGCTGTAGTGTGGCTAATCGGTAGATGAGATGCTGTTCCTCGAGCTTGCGTTGATGTTCACTGGAACACTGCAGCAATCCCAGGACAGAGATGTGAGCATGAGAGCAGGGGGGAGTGTTGAAATGGCAAGCAACCGGAAGCTCAGGGTCCTGCTTGCGGACTGAGCGGAGATGTTCCGCAAAGCGGTCACCCAGTCTGCGCTTGGTCTCCCCAATGTAGAGGAGCCCACACTGTGAGCAGCGAATACAGTATACTACATTGAAAGAAGTACAAGTAAATCGCTGCTTCACCTGAAAGGAGTGTTTGGGGCCTGGGATAGTGAGGAGAGAGGAGGCTATTTTATATCTGATTGGTTGTGTTATCCCTTCCTGAACATTACTTTTTTTGCCCCATCACAGAAGTACATATCCCTCCACTTCAACCAACAAGGAAATTAAACCAGAGACCAATGCTGACCTGGAGTACCTCTTCGAAACCATTACTCAGGATGTGTTTTTGGATGAAGAGCTGAGGGAAGACCTTCTGAAGAAGACAACTAATTCGAGATATCTGGAGATGAAGGTAGTGATGTTGAGAGTTCTGTGAATCTAAATGACAATATGTCACAAAGAATAAACTGTGGGGAGCATAATCTCACTAAGGTCTGACCTGTGAAGCCCAACTCTTAATGATTTGTCATCTACATACATACGAACTGGGAGCAGGAATAGGCTATTCGGCCCTCCACCCTGCTCCGCCGTTCTATAAGATCATGGCTGATCTGTTTGTGGATTCAACTTACGTTCCTGCCTACCCCTCGATACCCTTTGACTACCTTGTTTATCAAGAATTTGTCTACCTCTGCCTTAAAAACATTCAATGGCCCTGCCTCCATCGCTCTCCAGGGAAGAGAGAGTTCCACAGACTCAAGACTCTCTGAGAGACAAAAAGTTCTCCTCTCCGTCGTAAATGGGAGACCCCTTATTTTTAAACTGTGCCTCCTAGTTTTAGTCTTTCTCACAAAGGGAAACGTCCTTTCAACATCCACCCTGTCAAGTCTCCTCAGGATCTTGTATGTTTCAATAAGATCACCTCTCATCCTTCTAAACTTCAATGAATACAGACGCAACCTGTCCAACCTTTCCTCATCAGATAACCCTCTCATCCCAGGAATCAGATGAGTGAACCTTCTTTGAACTGCCTCCAATGCAATTATATCCTTTCTTAAGTAAGGAGACCAGAACTGTATACAGTACTCTATCTCAATGTGATCTCACCAATGCCCTGTACAACTGTAGCAAGACATCTCTACTTTTATATTCCATTCCCCTTGCAATAAATGACAGCATTGCATTTGTCTTCTTAATCACTTGCTGTACCTGTGTACTAACTTTTTGTGTTTCGTGTACTCAGACACCCAGATCCCTCTTCATCTCAGAGTTCTGCAATCTCTCTCCATTTAAATAATATGTTGCTTTTCTATTTTTCCAGCCAAAGTGGACAAGTTCACACTTTCCCACATTATACTCCATCTGCCAAATCTTTTCCCACTCACTTAGCCTATCTCTATCCTTTTGCAGACTCCTTATGTCCTCGTCACAGCTTGCTTTCCTGCCTATCTTTGTGTCATCAGCAAATTTAGCAGCCATACATTCTGCCCCTTCATCCATGTCATTGGTATAGATTGTAAATAGTAATCTGTATCCCTTTCCTGTCCCAACCAGTGTTAGTGGCTTGTAACACGCTCCAAATCACCTTTGTATTTCCAACATATTTCATAGAATATGAAACAAAATACAGACAGAAGGAGGCCATTCAGCTTGTCATGTCCGCGCTGGCTGAATAAGCTATCCGCCCAAACAAATCCCACCTTCCAGCACCTGGTCCATAGCCCCGCAGGTTGCAGCACCTTGGGTGCATGTCCAGGTACCTTTTAAAAGAATTGTGTGTTTCTGCCTCCACCACCGATCCTGGCAGTGAATTCCAGCCACCCTCTGGGTAAAAAGAGTTTCTCCTCATGTCCCCTCTAATCCTCCTACCAATTACCTAAAATCTGTGTCCCCTGGTAACTGACCTCCCCGCCAGGGGAAACAGGTCCTTTCTATTTACTCTGTCTAGGCCACCTCAATCAAGTCACCCACAGTCTCCTCAATTCCAGGGAAAACAACCCCAACCTATCCAATCTTTCCTCATAGCTGCAACCTTCAAGCCCTGGCAACATTCTTGTAAATCTCCTCTGCGCACTCTGCAGAGCAATTATGTCCTTTCTGTAATGTAGTGGGTTTTATTTTTGTTTTCCGCAATGCCATTCACAGTCTGAATCCAGTCATCCAAAGTAAAACATCACTGCGACATTGTATTAACTAACAGCGTACAATTTATTTCACATTCTATAGGTAAAACAATGGAGCACTTTTATCAGAATCTGATTTCCTTAATTTAGTTGCTGTCTTTCAATGAAAACAGTAATGTTGTAAGTTTTCTTAATCTATTTTCCCTTTTTATTTTCTCAGAGATTCCGTGAAAAACTCCCCTCCTATGGCATGAGGAAAGTAAGTGATTTTTAAAAAATCATGTATATAGAGCAAGCAGTTTTCTTCTGTTGTGGTGATTTATGTACTTTAGGAAATGTGTGCTGTATAGCAACTATGTTTAAATCTATGGGCGCAAGTCCACTTGAATGACCTATTCCTTCCCTGGGAGCCTTATCAATCTGGTTATAATGCCTAGGTAACTTGGCTCCATTGGTGCTTATATTTTTATAGGCTTTTTAATGTTTTGAGTTCTATAGTGTCAGCTGATTTCCTCTGTAGCTACTGTCGCAACAAAAAATTCTTAGTCTGGCGACAATAACTCTGCCCATGATTTATGCTCAGGTCGTTTTTAATAAGTTTTATTACACCGACAACAGTCTTCCATATGACATTAAATAACAAGTATACATGAAAATAATACAACCTGATTCCCAGGCTCTGGCTATCTCGAGCGCAATCCAACCCAAGAGAACAACACATTCCATTCCCAAGACTGGAACGATTGACTCCATCCCTCCATGCTGTCCACGGAGCAGTGTGACTCCTCACCACGCCGAGAATGCTCTGCCTTGGCGGGGGAATAGTTTCTATTCTTATACTATTATATAACCTTGGCCTATGCTTACATAATACATAGGTTGCACGTTTAGGTGAAGCTGCATTTTTAGGTGTTTACCTGTTTATAGTTTTTTTTCGGCATTTGCCTCAGTTCTACAAAACAGTGTTGATAATACAGTGAGAGCGTAGGCCAATCTTTATCTTTTTGCTGTGGTATGTGGTGTATTGGCAACTTGTTTCTTATCAGGGTATGAGCTTTCTTCTCGATGTGGGTTTATATCAATCTGAGTATTTGTGTTTCCAAACTGTTATTCATACATAGAGGCAAGATTAAGACTTCCCTTTCCTACACTATTGCTGTAACACTGAAAACCTAAGTGAAAGGATGCGGGTTTAGCTTCACCATTTAAGTCATCTTAAAGCATTCTAAGGTTCCTCCCTTTTGACACAGAATGAAAAATCACTTTTGAATCAATTAACTTTTTTTCTGGCTTTACCTTGGATCATCTTGGGGTTTATAGTGAATTAATATTACATCTATATAAGCACACCAAGTAACATGAATTTAATTTGGTAAATACTATATCTCATGATAAAGGCAGAGAAAATCATTATACATTGTATATTGCAGTATTGGAAAGAGAGGATATCCTTGAAGGGGCAAGGACAGAATCCATTTAGTTAGAATGAAGAAGTGTTACGACCAGGTGAGAAAGAGGTCTAGGGTTCCCTTTCAGCCTTCACCTGGTCTTACTGCAGGGTTTAAATTTTTAACACCCCATGTTTTTAGCTCCCCCTTGGTGAATCCTTGTTCATCGCTTTCCAATTATAGGGCAAAGAAACCAGCACAAACACAGGTTTTCTTAGGTTTAAAGAAGAAAAGTGAAATTTATTAAACTTAAAATTAAATCCTAATTCAGTTAATGCCTACGGTTACACGATGCACCCACTCTAGCATGCATATGCGATACACACATGCAGTTAGAGCCAGAAAGAGCAGAAGAAAAAAAGTGGAAAAGATTGAGGCAATATCTGAAGAGTTTTTGTTACAGGTCTTGGAGCTCACCATAGAGTCCTTGCTTGCGTGGCCCAGTATTCTTCTTAAACCTTGTTCGTTGTAGGAGACTTTTCTCTCTTGGGGTTCATGTGTCTTCAGTGGGTTTTTGGAGTTCCGTGAGAAAGAGATGGGCACAGGCAGACAGGCAGGAGGTCGTCTTCAGTCCAGGAGCATTCTGCTTTCAGCCAGTTCAAACACTGTCTCTACAATTTAAAACTCCCCAAGTAGGCCAGCAAGGTAGTCACGTGACCGACTGGTATAACCAATTCTGGCTTTGTGGATTGTCTTGCCCTTTCAAGCACTGTCTGCTAATATGCAAAAACGTCTTTCTAGCCAGGGGCCTGACAACCCCTTGTCACAGGCCTTCTCCTCTTCCCGGTGACAATTTGAAATTAAATGTCCATGTGGCAAAATTAATGTGCCTCATTCTTGGCAGGTGGGGGCCTGGATGATAGAAGCAAGAAAGGTATAATCACACGAGTGAGGGTATTCCATAGGCACACAAATAGGGAGAGATGGAGAAGCAAATCTGCAGGAAAATCACAGAGATGTTCAAAAACTATGGAGTGGTGATATTGGGGGACTTTAATTACCCAAATATCAATTGTGATAGTGTAAAGGGAAAGGGGGGGGAGGAATTTCTGAAGTGTGTTCAGGAAAACTTCCTTGACCAATATGTTCTTGCCCCAACTAGGTAGGAGGTATTACTGGATCGAGTGCTGGGAAATGAGATGGCACAAGTCCGGATTGTGATAGGTGCCTGGATGAATACAGCTCCAACCACACACAAGAAGCTTGATGCCATCCAGGGCAAAACAGCCTGCTTAATTGGCACCCCATCCACCACCTTAAACATTCACTCCCTTCACCACCAGTGCACCTTGGTAGTAGTGTGTCCCATCTACAGGAAGCACTGCAGCAACTCGCCAAGCATCGTTTGACAGCACCTTCCAAACCTGAGGCCTCTACAACCTAGAAGGAAAAGGGTAGCAGAAGCATGCGAACACCACCACCTGTAGGTTCCCCTCCAAGCCACACACCATTCTGACTTGGAGCTATAATCATCGTCCCTTCGCTGTCACTATGTCAAAATCCTAGAACTCCCGTCCTAACACGGGCAGCACACCACCACCTTCTCGAGGGCAATTAGAAGAATAGAATAATGGAATGGTTACAGCACAGAAGGAGGCCATTTACCCTGTCATGTCTCTGCTGGCTCTCTGCATGAGCAACTCACCTAGACTCACTATTGCCTTTTCTCCATAGCCTTGCAAATTTGTGCTCTTCAGATAATTATCTAATTCTCTTTTGAAGGCTTTGATTGAATTTGCCTCCAGCACCCTCTCAGGCAATGCATTCCAAATCCTAACCACTCGCTGCGTAAAAAAGCTTTTTCTCATGTTGCTTCTTTTGCCAATCTCTGTAAATCTGTGTCCTCTAGTTCTGGGTCCTTCTGCCAATGGGAACAGTTTCTCCCTATCTACTCTGTCCTGACACCTCATGATTTTGAACACCTCTATCGAATCTCCTCGATCTTCGCCAAGGAGAACAGCCCCAGCTTCTCCAGTCTGTCCACGTAATTGAAGTTCCTGATCCCTGGAACCATTCTTGCAAATCTTTTCTGCACCCTCCCTAATGCCTTAGCATCCTTCCCTAAGTGTGGTGCCCAGAATTGGACACAGTACTCCAGTTGAGGCTGAACCAGTGTTTTATGTAGGTTTATCATAACTTGCTTGTTTTTGTACTCTATGCCCCTATTTATAAAGCCCAGGATCCCATTAGAAACACAGCTTTATTGGCTTTATTAACTGCTTTCTCAACCTGTCCTGCAACCTTCAACGATTTGTGCACATATACCCCCAGGTCCCTCTGCTTCTGCACCCCCTTCAGGATTGTATCCTTTATTTTATATTGCCGCTCCTCATTCTTCCTACCAAAATGAATCACTTCACACTTCTCTACATTAAATTCCATTTGCCACTTGTTCGCCCATTCCATCATCCTATGTCCTCATGGAAATTGGCATCATTGGCTAGGCCAGCATTTATTGCCCATCCCTAATTGCCCTTGAGAAGGTGGTGAGCTGCCTTCTTGAACTGCTGCAGTCCATGTGGGGTAGATACACTCACAGTGCTGTTAGGAAGGGAGTTCAAGGATTTTGACCCAGCAACAGTGAAGAAACAGCAATAGTTTCAAGTCCGGATCATCTGTGGCTTGGAGGGGAACTTGCAGGTGGTGGTGTTCCCATGTATCTGCTACCCTTGTCCTTCTACTTGGTAGAGGTTGCTGCTTTGGAAGGTGCTGTCTCAGGAACCTTGATGAGTTGCTGCAATGCATCTTGTAGATGGTACACATTGCTGCCACTGTGCATCGGTGGTGGAGGGAGTGAATGTTTGTGGATGAGATGCCAATCAATTGGGCTGCTTTGTCCTGAATGGTGTCGAGCTTCTTGAGTGTTGTTGGAGCTGCACCCATCCAGGCAAGTGGAGAGTATTCCATCACACTCCTGACTTGTGCCTTGTAGATGGTGGACAGGCTTTTGGGGAGTCAGGAGGTGAGTTACTTGTCACAGGACTCTGACCTGCTCTTGTAGCCATGGTATTTATATGGCTACTCCAGTTCAGTTTCTGGTCAATGGTAACCCTCAGGATGTTGATAGTGGGGGGGGGGTTCAGCGATGGTAATACCAAGGGGCGTTGGTTGGATTCTGTCTTGTTGGAGGTGGTCATTACCTGGCACTTGTGTGGTGCGAATGTTGCTTGCCACTTATTCGCCCAGGTCTTGCTGCATTTGGACTCTGACTGCTTCAGTATCTAAGGAGTTGCGAATTGTGCTGAACGTTATGCAATCATCAGCGAACATCCCTACTTTTGACCTTATGATTGAAGGAAGGTCATTGATGTAGAAATTGAAGATGGTTGGACCAAGGGCGGCACAGTGGCGCAGTGGTTAGCACCGCAGCCTCACAGCTGCAGGGACCCGGGTTCAATTCTGGGTACTGTCTGTGCGGAGTTTGCACGTTCTCCCTGTGTCTGTGTGGGTTTCCTCCGGGTGCTCCGGTTTCCTTCCACTGCCAAAGACTTGCAGGTGATAGGTAAATTGGCTGTTATAAATTGCCCCTAGTGTAGGTAGGTGGTAGGGCATATGGGATTACTGTAGGGTTAGTATAAATGGGTGGTTGTTGGTCAGCACAGACTCGGTGGGCCGAAGGGCCTGTTTCAGTGCTGTATCTCTAAATAAAAATAAATTAAAAAAAATAAAAAGGGCACTACCCTGAGAAACACCTGCAGTGATCTCCTGGAGCTGAGATGATTGACTCCCAACAACCACAACCACAACCTTTGTACTCTGTATGACTCCAACCAGCGGAGAGTTTTCCCCCGATTCCTATTGACTCCAGTTTTACTAGGGCTCTTTGATGCCATCCTCTGTCAAATGCTACCTTGATGTCAAGGACAGTCACTCTCACCTCACCTCTTGAGTTCAGCTCTTTTGTCCATGTTTGAACCGAGGTTGTAATGAGGTCAGGAGCTGAGTGGCCCTGGCGGAACCCAAACTGAGCATCACTGAGCAGGTTATTGCTAAGCAAGTGCCGTTTGATAGCACTGTCGATGATTGTGCTTTATTGATGATCAAGAGTAGACTGATGGTAATTGCCAGGTTGGATTTGTCCTGCTTTTTGTGTACAGGACATAGCTGGGAAATTTTCCAAATTGCCGGATAGATGCCAGTGTTATAGCTGTACTGGAACAACTTGGTTAGGGGCGTGGCAAATTCTGGAGCACAGGTTTTTAGTACTATTGCTGAAATGTTGTCAGGGCCCATAGCCTTTGCAGTATCCAGTGCCATCAGTCGTTTCTTGATATCATGTGGAGTGAATTGGCTGAAGACTGGCATCTGTGATGCTGGGGACTTCAGGAGGAAGCCGCGATGGCTCATCCACTCGGCACTTCTGCCTGAAGATTGTTGCAAATGCTTCAGCCTTATCTGCCATGGTGGGATTTGCACCCATGTCCCCAGAGCATTACCTGGGTTTCTGGATTACTCATCTAGTGACAATATCACTACGCCACTGCCTCCCCATAACTTCCTCACAGTTCACAATACTTTCAAATTTAGTGTCATCTGCAAATTTTGAAATTGTGCCCTGTGCACCCAAGTCTAGGTTATTGATGAATATCAAGAAAAGCAGGGGTCCTAACACCAACCCCTGGGGAACAGTGCAGCACTCCCTCAAGTACTGCACTGAGGGAGCAATCTGAAGTATGGGTTCAAGTTCACTCAAGACTCAAGTCTCACAACTTTCAAAGAGGCAGGTGCTGCCACCGAGCCAATGCTGACATCTTAAAGGCGTTCTACCTATGATGCATTCCAGTTTTAGGCCCACTGGAGGTAGCATTTGTTGGTCAACTAACAATTTATCAGTTAACTAATAAAGTCAAAAGGAAGTTCAGGAGAAACCTCTTTACCCAAAGAATGGGCAGAATAGTTGTTTGGTAGTACAGAACTTGAGTATTACTGAAAATAGAGACATGTTGTCAAAGCTTTTCGTCTTGCACTCAACAGGACAATCTGAAAGAATACCAATGTAAGGGAAAACAACTTTATACTGTGTGAGAATAGAGTGCTGATTGGTTGGCAAGTGAACTCTGGTAGAGGTGTTGCCATGGAGAATGTACCAGTTTGCCATGATTGTCAATAGGGCTCGCAGTGTGGTGGATTTGCATGTACTGGAAGCTACATATGGTAATGCACAGGGCCCTGTTCTTTGCAGACAGAAAGAACATGTACAAACATTGTGCCTGTTTCAGCTAAACAAAATAAATGACAGCCATTCGCTGGTTCATTCCTCAGGGCAATGCCTTGACCAATCAGAGTCAAGCTGCTTGATTTAAATTTCGAACAAGCCTAGCAGTTAGCTGTCAACAATTTTCAGCAATACTCAATGGACTGAATGGGAAACTGGTTACCACAAGGAGGAGCTGAGTCAAATAACATAAGTTAATTTAAGGGGAAGCAATATAAGTATGTGAGGAAGTAAGGAATAGAAGTACATGCAGATAAGGTTAGATGAAGACATGTGGGAGGAGACTCGTATGGAGCATGAACACCAGCATAAACCAGTTGGATGGAGTGACTGGTTTCTGGACTGTAACTTCTATGTAATGGTAAAATAAAAAGGCATTCAATTGAAAATGTTAAAATTTCAGTAAATAGTTTAGCCTTGTCCGAGTGTGCTGATTCCATTTATGTAGTTTCTGATCCATGCAGACTAGAAAAGGAATTTTACTGTAATTTAAATGTGTCAAATCACTTCTATTAATGTGACTTAACTGACAAATGTAAAATGTCAAATCATTGATTTGCCAAAGATAGAAAATAAGATGCTATCTTGTATTTAATACGATCATAGGAAGTAGGAGCAGAAGTAGGCCATTCGGCCCCTCAAGCCTCCTCTGCCGTTCAGTAAGATCATGGCTGACTTGTTTGTGTCTCGAGTTTCACACTCCCAATTACCCCTGATAGCTTTAGATTCTTGTTAGGCAAGGGAATCAATCTACCTCCGCCTAAAAAATATTCAATGACCCCGCCTCCACTACCTTCTGAGGCAGAGTTCCAAAGTCGCACAACCCTCAGAGAAAAAAAGTTTCCTCATCTCTATCCGAAAAGGGCGACTGCTAATTTTTAAGCAGTGCACCCTCGTTCTGGACTCGAGGAAACATCCTTTCCACATCTACCTTGTCAAGACAGTTCAGGATCTTCTATACTTCAATCAAGTCTCCCCTCACTCTTCTAAACTCCAATGAAAACAAGCCCAGTCTGTCCAACCTTTCCTCATAAAACAACCCGCTCTTTCCAGTTATCACTCTAGTAAACCTCCTCTTAACGCCTCCAACACATTCACATCCTTCCTTAAATAAGGAGACCAAAACTGCATACAGTGGTCTCTCCAATGCCCTATATAAATGAAGCATAACATCCTTATTGTTATTTTCAATTCCCCTCGTCATAAAGGATGCCATTAGCCTTCTTTATTACCTGCTTTACGTGCATACTAACTTTTTGTGACTCCTGCATTAGAACACTCGGATCCCTCTGCACCACAGAATTCTGCAGTCGTTCTCTGTTTAAGCAGTACTCAGCTTTTTTATTCTTCCTGCCAAAGTGAACAACTTCACATTTTCCCACATTATACTCCATCTGTCAGATTTTTGCCCACTCACTGAACCTATCTATATCGGTCTGTAACCTCCTTATGTCCTCTTCACAACATACTTTCCTACCTATCTTTGTGTCATCTGCAAATTTAGCTACCATGCCATTGCTCCCCTCGTCTAAGTCATTGATATAAATTGTAAAAAGTTGAGGCCCCAGCACAGACTCCACTCATCACATCCTGCCAATTGGAAAAAGACCCATTTATGCATACTCAGTTTTCTGCCAGCCAGCCAATCTTCTATCCATGCTAATGTGTTACCCACTACACCATGTGCTCCTAAGTGTGGCACCTTGTCAGATGCCTTCTGCAAATCCAAATACAGTACGTCAATGAGCTCCCCTTTATCCACAGCACATATTATTACTTCAAAGAACTCCAATAAATTGGTTCAACATGATTTCCCTTTCACAAAACCATGCTGACTATTTCCGATCACGTTGAGTTTTTCGAAATGCCCAATCAAAGCCTCCTTAATGATCGATTCTAACACCTTCCCCACGACAGACTTCAAGCTAACTGGCCTATAGTTACCTGTTTTCTCCCTGCCCCCCCTTCTTGAATAGAGGGGTTTTATTTACTACTTTCCAGTCTGATGGAGCCTTTCCAGAGTCTAGCGAATTTTGACAAATTAACACCAACACATCTACTACCTCATTAGCCACCTCTTTTAGACCCTTGGATGAGGTCCATTAGGACCCGGGGACTTGTCAGCCTGCAGCTCCATCAGTTTGGTCAGTACCACTTCCCTGGTGATTGTAATTTTACCAAGTTCTTCTCTTCCTTCTGCTTCCTGATTTACACCTATTACTGGAGTGTTTTTGTATCCTCTATAGTGAAGACTGAAGCAAAATATTTGTTCATTTCATCTGCCATTTCCTTATTATCTACTATTAACTCTCCATTCTCACTTACTAGAGGACCAACACTCACTTTACTTACTATTTTCCTTTTGAATATTTGTAGAAACTCTTGTTTTTACATTTCTAGCTAGCTTCCTCTCCTACTCTAATTTCTTTCTCCAGATTAGCCTTTGTCATAAAAGGTTGTTATTTATATTCTGACCAATCATTTGACCTGCCAGTCATCTTTGCGCAGTTTATGTGCTTTTTCCATAAGTTTGATGCTTTCCTTAACTTCTTTAGTTAACCACGGATGGTGGGTCCTCCCCTTAGAATTTTTCTTTATAGTAGGAATATTCTTATTCTGAGTATTCTGAAATATCCCATTAAATGTCTGCCATTGCCTCTCTATTGATCTCTCTCCTAGTCTAGTAACCCAGTTTACTTCAGCTAACTCAGCTTTCATGCCCACATAGTTGCCCTTATTTAAGTTTAAAATACTAGTCTTAGACCCACTCTTCTCTCTTTCAAACTGGATGTAAAATTCAATCATATTGTGGTGGCTGCTACCTCGAGGTGCCTATACTCTGAGGTCATTAATTAATCCTGTCACATTACACAATATCAAGTCGAATATAACCTGCCCTCGGGTTGGTTCCAGAATATGCTGCTCTAAGAAACTATCTCGAAAGCATTCTATGAACTCCTCATCCAGGCTACTATTGCCAATCTGATTTTTCCAGATTATTTGTAGATTAAAATCACCCATCATTATTGTCATCCTTTCATCACAAGCACCCAATACTTTTCTTGCATACTTTGTCCTACATTGTGATTAATGTTAGGGGGCCTGTAGATCATTCCCACTAGTGACTTCATTTCCCTACTATTCCTCATCTTCACCAATGCCATCCTTGATTAACCATGCTACCCCTCCACCTTTACCTAGCTTCCTATTCTTGATGGTATGGTTTGTCAAGATTAAGTGCTGTTTTGGCTAATAGTCGTACTCTTGCCTTTGAGTCAGAGAGTTTTGGGTTCAAGCCCCACTTCAGGACTTGACGTCCAAGTCTAGGCTGCAACTTCAGTGCACTACTGAGGGAGACCTGTGTTTTCAGAGATTCGTTCTTTTGAATCAGCATTAATCACCCTGTCTGCCTGCTCAAATGGATGTAAAAGGTCCCAAAGCACTTTATTGAGGAAGGGCAGGAGATTTCTCCCAAAGCCCTAGCCAGTATTCCTCCTTAAACAGCACCAGATTTCCTGCCACTTCTTATGCTTTTCATGGGTCCTTGCTGAGTTCAAAGAGGCTACTGACATTTACCTACAAAGCAACATTTGAAAAAGTAATTGATTGTCTTCGAATTGCTTTGGGATGTCCTGAGATGTAAAAGGCGCTATATAAATGCAAGGGTCTTTTGGTTCCTTAAATGTGCAGTCGAAATTGTTTTGAATTCTGAAGAATAATTACTGATTTTAGTCAAACATCCCACAGGTAGTTGGTTTTATTTTGAGCACTATTCGCCAGCAAATTAGATGGATAGGCAAGAAAGTTGTGGGTTCAAATTCCACATTGGGGCTTGAGTGCAAAGCGTAGTGCTGCACAGTATTGAGGGATTGCTGCATTTATGCAAGCATCGAACTTCAGACGAGAGTTCAAATCTTGTCTGCCCATTCAAGTACACGTTAAAGACCCTGTGGCTTTACTTGTGGAGCATGGAGTTCAGTCCTCTGGCCAACAATGCTCCTTTTATCAAATGCTACCAGAGCAGATTAACTGACTTAAGTACTGTTTGGAGGGGACGGTGGAGGGGGGAATTGCTGAACTTTGAGGAATTTGCAAAATCAAAGCGTGATTTTCATTCTATAGGTGCTATTACAGTAATAGCGCTACCCTCTTGTGCTACCTTATGGTGTTGGATAAAGACATAGACGGTTCAAATTGGGTACAAAACAGTTACCTGTTAAGGTTACATCGACCATATTGATGTACATGTTTTGTGCATAAGTCGCTGCTGATGCATTTCTGGAGTTTTTGGCTGCACATGGAGGCAAGGTGTGAGATAGACTTCGGGAGAATTTAGCAGAGTGGGCAGATCGATGCAAATGTGATGTAGTTAATTTTGTTAGAAAAGGACAAAGGAAAGATTTTGGCCTCAAAAAAGGGAGATGATAAAAGTGGAAGAACATAGATAGCTAATGGTACAGTTGCATAAATCTTTAAAGGTCGGAATGAACAGTAGAAAAGGTTATTCGAAATGCAAATATTATTTGGGGTTTTATGCATATCAACATTAAATACAGAAGTAAGGACGTGACGTGGAATTCATTATTTTTCCGAAGCCACAGTTGGAATGTTGCAGTTCCAGACACCTCATTCTGGGAAGGTTATTAGAACCATAACAAGGACACCGGGCAGACTGGATTGATATGAGATTCTAGTTAGGTAGACAGGTGTGAAAATTGGGGCTTTTTCATAGAAATAGAGACAGTTAAGAGGATGTAATGGAGATTCTTGACATTATGAAAGATTTTGATAAGTGAAAAGTGATTTCGATTAACTAACTTGGTAAGAAAAACTTGCATTTATATCTGTGTCTGTCAATCATACTGGGGTCGTTGCTACCTTGAGATGCCTTTACTCTGAGGTCATTAATTAATATCGCATTACACAATATCAAGTCTATTATAACCTGCTCTCTGGTTGGTTCTAGAACATGCTGCTCTAAGAAACTATCTTGAAAGCATTCTTTGAATTCATCCAGGCTACTATTGCTAATCTGATTTTTCCAGTTCATATGTAGATTAAAATCACCCATGATTATTGTGTTCCTTTATCACAAGCACCCAATATTTTTACTTGTATACTTCGTCCTACATCAACTCAATCAATTCCTTTCAAAATCCTAAAAACCTCAAACAAATTACTATTTAATATTCTGTAATCCAGGGAATACATGCTTAGTTTATGGAATGTCTCCTCATAATCTGACCCTCGAAGCTTCGGTAACATTCTAATGAATCTATGCGGCACTCCTTCCAAGGCCAAAATATCCTTTCTAAGGTACCCAGTACTTCATATGTGGTCTCACCAGTGCTTTGCATAGGTGTAGCAAAACTTTCTTCCCTTAATGATCCACCCCTCGAGTTATAAGGGCTAACATTCCATTAGCCTTTTTAGATATTTTTTGTACTTTGCTTCTATGTTTTAGTGATCTGTATATATGGACCTCTAGTTCTCAGGACCTCCACTGTTCCCAGCTTTTCATCCTGGATTGAAGTAATAGTTGTTTCACTGATAGCTGTGAGGGAGTGGCAGAGGCAGACATGTGCCACTGAATTTTTAATTGTGCTGGATTGCGGGGAGTAGCATTTCAAATCTGAGCTGATGTCTGCTCTTTACAATAAGAGCCATTTGCTGGCGGAGGGAGTCAGAGTCATTACGGCACAGAAGGAGGCCATTTGACTGATCAAGTCCATGAGGTATGAGGTCCATGAATCCTTTGAGGTATTTTGAAATGTACTGTATGGAAGCCACCATAGTGGTTAATGAAAATTGGTGGATAATCAAGAATTTTCAGGCTGCACATATGGCACAGCAATAAAATAATAGAATCATAGACTACTACAGCATAGAGGAGGCCATTCGACCCATGAAGTCTGTGCCAGTTCTTTCGAAGAGCAATCCACTTGGTACCATTGCCCCAACTTTTCCCTGTATCACTCCATTTTTTTCCCTATTCATTCAAATCCGTTTCAAAGGCTACTATTGAATTGTATCTTCCACCCTATCTAGCAGTGCGTTCTTTGCAAGCTGCCTTAAATCCGTGCCCCCTTATTATCTTCAATCATTGGAAACAGTTTCTCCATCTAAATAGTTTATAATTTTAAACATCTGTCAAATCTTGCCTTAGCCTTCCCTGTTCCAAGGAGAACAACCCTAGCTCTTCTCGTCTATCCGCATAGCTGGAAACATTCTAGTAAATCTCTTCCGTTCTCTTTCCAAAGCCTTCATGTCCTTCCTAGCGTCTGTTGCCCAGAGTTGGACACAATAAGGACTTGCATTTATACTGTGCTTTCACAACCTGCGGATGTCCCAAAGCACTTTACAGCTGATGAAGTAGTTGTGAAGTGTAGTCACTGTTGTATGCAAAAAGATGTGCGCAGCCAGGTCCTACAAACAGCAACCAGATCCACCTGCTTTTGGATGTGTTGGATGATGGATAAATATTGGCTAGGACACTGTGGAGAACTCTCCTGCTGTTCTTCAAATGATGCCGTGGAATCTTTTACGTCTACTCAAGGGTAGATGGGCCTCAGTTTAACGTCTAATCTGAAAGACAGCACCTATGATAACGCAGCACTCCTTCAGTACAGCACTGGAATATCAGCCTAGATTTTGTGCCAATGTCTCCTTAGAGTAAGACTTGAATCTTCAGCCCTTCTGACTACGAGGTGAGTGTGCTACTAATGAGCCACAGCTGATGGTATAGACATGGGAACAAAAACAGCAATACAAGTAACATTGACGGGCTGCAGTCAGAGGCAAGAAACTTGATCCCATGAAAATTCTGATGGATAATCAGGTACGATGATAATTGGATCATGAGCACTGTAGTATCTTCAGTGTAGGCCCTGACTGACCTTGTGTTCTTTTTATGCAAAATCTGAATTGCAGGAGGTTGTGGACTTGATAAATGCGAATCAAGTGCTTGTCATAAGTGGAGAAACAGGTTGTGGGAAAACCACGCAGGTGACCCAATTCATTCTGGACGACTACATTGATAGAGGAAAGGGTTCTCTGTGCAGGGTCGTGTGTACCCAGCCCCGTCGGATCAGCGCAATCTCTGTAAGTCTCAGCATTGATTTTTTTTTTTTTAAGTACCTGCTTTGGCTGGGGTGTCCAAACTGCAACTTGTGGTCCATTTGCTACTCACATATCTCAGCTATTTGTTCTGCACCGCTCCAGTAAGTGATCGTTTTAGTTTGTGTGCCACTGGGTAAATTTATTGTCAGGTAGCACAGAGCAAATACTGGAACAGTACCCAACAAACAAATATTCATGGAAATCAAAACAGCAGCTATCTGTTTAAAAATTAACTTTTAAAATGACAGTACAATTCATATATTTTTAAAAAAGTGATGAAGACAAGCAAAGTGATGCAGATTTTTGAAGAACTATTCCAGTATAACGAGAATAAGTAATGCATTTTTAAAAAGTGATTTTCTAACAATTGAAAGCTGCATCTTCAAACAAAGGAATCCTTCAATTTGATGTTTTTGTGTATGTTGCAATTATTTGTTTGGGTCCCATGATATGCATCTAAGTGGGGCAGAAAGTCAGATGTTTTGGACATCCCCGAATTACGAGCTTGAGCAGTATCTAAAAGTGGAGCAGACTATCACATTTCCTCAATCGTCATTTCTGGGTCAGAAGAAATGTTAACTTTGAAATTTATTGAACTGTTCTGCAATCACATCACTTGTTTCACAAGTGAAGCCTGGTTTCCTTGGTGTAGTTATACTCAGACATAAGCCATGATCCTCCCAGGGAGTTGAAGTTGGATTTCTACGACCCAATTTAAGTGGCAACAGGAAGACCATGTTGCTTGTTGGAGTACCAATTCACCCAGAAAAGCACTTTTCCCAGTGGATAATATGTGAATGATATTGGGATTCAGAGGATTAAATTATGAGGACACATTGCATAAAATTGACTTGTATTCTCTTGACTTTTGAGGGGATGATCTGATCGAGGTATTTAAAATATTAAGATTTGATAGGGATAGATACCGAGAAAATCTCCTATGATGGGGGAATTGAGCACAAAGGGACATAGTTAAAATTTGAGCCAAGCCATTTGAGGGGGAAATCAGGAGGCATTTCTTCACAAAGGGTAGTGGAAATCTGGAACACTTCCCCACCCCCCATAGGTTGTGGATGCTGTGGGTCAATTGGAACTTTGAAGACTGAGTCATAGAGAGATACAGCACTGAAACAGGCCCTTCGGCCCACCGAGTCTGTGCCAACCAACAACCACCCATTTATACTAATCCTACATTAATCCCATATTCCCTACCACATCCCCACCATTCTCCTACCATCTACCTACACTAGGGGCAATTTACAATGGCCAATTTACCTATCAACCTGCAAGTCTTTGGCTGTGGGAGGAAACCAGAGCACCCGGCGGAAACCCACGTGGTGACAGGGAAAACTTGCAAACTCCGCATAGGCGGTACCCAGAACCGAACCTAGGTGATAGATTTTTGTTGGGTTTCAAGAGATATGGAGCAAAGGCAGACAAATGGAGTTGAGATCGAGATCAGCCATGATCGAAGTGAATTGCGAAGCAGGCCTGAAGGAATGAACGGCCTACTCCTGTTTCTGTATGTTAATGTTGTTTGTTTTTGCATCTTCAGATAGCTGAGAGGGTAGCAGCCGAAAGAGCTGAAGTCTGCGGTGATGGAAACAGTACTGGCTACCAGATCAGGTTACAGAGGTTAGTACTGGCTCCTCCTCAACTCTTGTAGAAGTTGGAATAAGCAATGAACAGCGCTTGTGTAATGTTCCAGGCACGCCAGGGATGAACTCGGTAGTCAAATACTGTACTTCAAAGCATCCTTGTGCCACCACTGATGTACGAACATCTGATTATTTCAATTTGCCTGTCGGCCAAATTCAAGTTCCATTGTTGTTTAGGGATCAAAACAGTATCTTAACAGTCAAAACTGAACAAGAAACAATATTACCATTGTAGATGGGGTGGGTTCTGCTCTTCCAGCCACCGTTGCTGTCCCGCCTGCTTCACTGATTACAGATCTGTACATCAATTAAATGGCAGATGAAAGGGAGGAAGAACTGCTTGGATTGGTTTGGCACTGCAGGAATGTGTTGCCTGTTGGAAGATCACAGACTGGAATTCTACACAGAGAGAAAGAACTCTCATTGATATTGCACCTTTCTTTACCTCAGGACGTCGCAAAGTGCTTTACAGATAATTAAGTACTTTTAAAAAATGTAGTCACTGTAATTTTGTAGGAAATACTGCAGCCACTTTATGCACAGCAAGCTCCCACAAACAACGATGTGATGATGACCAGATAATCTGTCTTATTTAGGTTGATTGAGGGTTAAATGCTAACCAGAACACCAAGGATTACAGGAATTAGAAAGATGATTCTGTGCTTGGAATGATTATGGCTCAACATTATATCCAGTATCATTTCAAATATAGAAACTATTATTGGATTCTGAACACAGCTTCCTACTTTTCACTCTTCTGCTTCCTGTGCAGTGATAACACCTTTCATTGATTTTGTTTTTTTTTCTCTATGTTCTATGTTCTATGTTCTTTGGCCTCCTTATCTCGAGAGACAATGGGTAAGCGCCTGGAGGTGGTCAGTGGTGTGTGGAGCAGCACCTGGAGTGACAGGTTCTTCCACAGGTGCTGCAGAAAAATTTGTTTGTCGGGGCTGTTACACAGTTGGCTCTCCCCTTGCGCTTCTGTCTTTTTTCCTGCCAACTACTAAGTCTCTTCGACTCGCCACACTTTAGTCCCGCCTTTATGGCTGCCCGCCAGCTCTGGCAAACGCTGGCAACTGACTCCCACGGCTTGTGATCAATGTCGCAGGACTTCATGTTGCGTTTGCAGATGTCTTTAAAGCGGAGACATGGACGGCCGGTGGGTCTGATACCAGTGGCGAGCTCGCTGTACAATGTGTCTTTGGGGGTCCTGCCATCTTCCACGCGGCTCACATGGCCAAGCCATCTCAAGCGCCGCTGACTCAGTAGTTCTGTTTTGGAGATACGGTCCTGCCACCTGATGCCAAGTATTCTTCGGAGGCAGCGAAGATGGAATGAATTGAGGCGTCGCTCTTGGCTGACATACGTTGTCCAGGCCTCGCTGCCATAGAGCAAGGTACTGAGGACACAGAGGACACCCTGAGACTGCCCTCAATGCAGCCCAGCCTCTACCAGTCATGGATGAGCTGGACGTACAGCCAACAAAATCGGAACTCAGTGATGCCATTGATTCTCTAGCCAGCGGAAAAGCCCCTGGGAAGGACAGCATTACCCCTGAAATAATCAAGAGTGCCAAGCCTGCTATACTCTCAGCACTACATGAACTGCTATGCCTGTGCTGGGACGAGGGAACAGTACCTCAGGACATGCGCGATGCCAATATCATCACCCTCTATAAAAACAAAGGTGACCGCGGTGACTGCAACAGCTACCGTGGAATCTCCCTGCTCAGCATAGTGGGGAATGTCTTTGCTCGAGTCGCTCTAAACAGAAGCTGGCCGAGCGCGTCTACCCTGAGGCATAGTGTGGCTTTCGTGCAGAGAGATCGACCGTTGACATGCTGTTCTCCCTTCGTCAGATACAGGAGAAATGCCGCGAACAACAGATGCCCCTCTACATTGCTTTCATTGATCTCACCAAAGCCTTTGACCTCGTCAGCAGACGTGGTCTCTTCAGACTACTAGAAAAGCTTGGATGTCCACCAAAGCTACTAAGTATCATCACCTCATTCCATGACAATATGAAAGGCACAATTCAACATGGTGGCTCCTCATCAGACCCCTTTCCTATCCTGAGTGGCGTGAAACAGGGCTGTGTTCTCGCACCCACACTTTTTGGGATTTTCTTTTCCCTGCTGCTTTCACATGCATTCAAGTCTTCTGAAGATGGAATTTTCCTCCACACAAGATCAGGGGGCAGGTTGTTCAACCTTGCCCGTCTAAGAGCGAAGTCCAAAGTACGGAAAGTCCTCATCAGGGAACTCCTCTTTGCTGGCGATGCTGCTTTAACATCTCACACTGAAGAGTGCCTGCAGAGTCTCATCTACAGGTTTGCGGCTGCCTGCAATGAATTTGGCCTAACCATCAGCCTCAAGAAAATGAATATCATGGGGCAGGACATCAGAAATGCTCCATCCATCAATATTGGCGACCACGCTCTGGAAGTGGTTCAAGAGTTCACTACCTAGGCTCAACTATCACCAGTAACCTGTCTCTCGATGCAGAAATCAACAAGCGCATGGGTAAGGCTTCCACTGCTATGTCCAGCCTGGCCAAGAGAGTGTTGGAAAATGGCGCACTGACATGGAACACAAAAGTCCGAGTGTCTCAAGCCTGTGTCCTCAGTACCTTGCTCTATGGCAGCGAGGCCTGGACAACGTATGTCAGCCAAGAGCGACGTCTCAATTTCATTGATTAATAAAGCTATATTTGGCAGTTTATTATCTCCTGCTGAACTGTCACAGAGACATTCTCAATTCAAGTTGTATAAACTCGCTAAAAATACTTGTTTTGTGCAAAAAATAGCCAATTGTCCTGTGCACCATTTTTTTAGTGGATTTGATCAGATATAAACCAGATTTTTTATATGGAGAACCATATTTGATCTCATTCAGTCCCTGTGTCAGCCTTGGCTCAGTTGGTAGCACTGTCGCCTCTAATTCATCAGGTTGTGGGTTCAAGTCCCATTCCAAAGATTTGAGTACAAAAATCCAGGCTGACACTCCAGTGCAGTATTGAGGGAGTGCTGCACTGTCAGATGTGCTGTCTTTCAGATGAGACATTGAATCAAGGCACTCTCTGCTCCCTCAAGTGGACGTTAAAGATCCAAAGGCACTATTTTAAAGAAAAGCAGGGGCGTTATCCCCGGTGTCCTGGCAAACATTTATCTCTAAATCAACATCGCAAAAAACAGATTATTTGGTCTTACCTGGTGAGTCACTGCTGTTAGGAAATAGCTCTAAATAGCTGGGTAAGTATCTCAGGTAAGAAAAGTTTAAAGTTTATTTCAAATATTGTAAGTAGTGGGGTTTTTTTAAGGCAGTTCTGTAGTAATTAGGACCAGGGAAGAAGGGCCCTACAGTAACTGATATTGTACAGTAAGATCTTCCAGAAGGTTTAATTTAATTTAAAGAGTTAAGTCATGGCAGGAGAGCTCAAAGCCATGGTGTGCTCCTCATGCTCCATGTCGAAATCCAGGAACATTTCCAGTGCCTGGGACCAGCATGTGTGCAGGAAGTGTGTCCAGCTGCAGCTCCTGGAAGCCCGGGTTTCGGAGCTGGAGCGGCGGCTGGGGACACTATGGAGCATCCACGAGGCGGAGAGTATTGTAGATAGCAGGTATAGCGAGGTGGTCACACCGCAGGCTCAGACCCCACAGGCAGGAGGGGAATGGGTGACCACCAGGCAGAGCAAGAGGACTAGGCAGGCAGTGCTGGAATCTCCTGTGGCTATTCCCCTGCAAAACAGGTATACTGCTTTGGATACTGTTGGGGGGGAGTGGCCTATCAGGGGAAAGCAGCAACAGCCCAATTTATTGCACCATGGTTGGTTCTGCTGCACAGGGGAGGAGTAAAAAGTGTGGGAATGCAATAGTTATAGGGGATTCAATTGTAAGGGGAATAGATAAGCGTTTCTGTGACTGCAAAAGAGACTCCAGGATGGTATGTTGCCTCCCTGGTGCTAGATGTCTCAGAGCGGTTACAGGACATTCTGAAGGGAGAGGATGAACAGCAAATGGTCATGGTACACATTGGTACAAATGACATAGGTTTTATTAAAAAAAAGGATGGGGTCCTAAAAGCAGAATATAGGGAGCTAAGAAGTAAGTTGAAAAGTAGGACCTCAAAGGTAATGATCTCAGGATTGCTACCAGTGCCACGTGCTAGTCAGAGTAGAAATAACAGGATATATCGGATGAATACGTGGCTGAAGAGATGGTGTGAGGGGGAGGGTTTTAGATTCCTGAGGCATTGGGACCACTTCAGGGGGAGGTGGGACCAGTACAAACTGGATGGGTTACACCTGGGCAGGACCGGGACTGATGGCCTAGGGGGAGTATTTGCTAGAGTGGTTGGGGAGGGTTTAAACTAAAATGGCAGGGGGATGGGAACCTTTGCAAGGAGTCAGTAGGGGGGGATCAAAGACAAGAACAAAAGACAGTAAGGGAATAAGAAAAGTGATAGGCAGAGAGATCAAGGGCTAGAATCAAACAGGGCCACAGTGAAAAATAGTGGGAAAAGGACAAGTAATGTTAAAAAGACAAGCCTTAGGGCTTTGTGCCTTGACGTGCAGAGCATTCGCAATAAAGTGGATGAATTAATCGCACAAATAGATGTAAACGGGTATGATATGGTCGGGATTACATGGCTGCAAGGTGAGCAGGGATGGGAAATGAACATCCAGGGCTATTCAGTATTTAGCAAAGACAGGCAAAAGGCGGTGAAGTTGCATTGCTGGTTAAAGAGGAAATTAACGCAATAGTGAGGAAAGATATTAGCTCTGACAATGTGGAATCTGTATGGGTAGAGCTGGGAAACACTAAGGGGCAAAAAACGGCAGTGGGGGTTTTATATAGACTCCCAAACTGTAGTGGTGATGTTGGGAATGGCATTAAACAGGAAATTAGAGATGCATGCGGTGAAGGAACATCTGTAAATATGGGTGAGTTTAATCTGCATATAGATTAGGCAAATCAAATTAGTCACAATACCGCAGAGGAGGAATTATTGGAGTGTATACGGAATGGTTTTCTGGGACAATACGTTGAGGAACCAACTAGAGAACAGGCCATCCTAGACTGGGTATTGTGTAATGAGTGGAATAATTGACAATCTAGTGGTGTGAGACCCCTTGGGGATGAGCGACCATAATATGATAGAATTCTTCATCAAGATGGAGAGTGACGTAGTTGATTCTGAGACAAGGGTCCTGAATCTTAGTGAAGGAAACTACGAAGGTATGAGGCGCGAGTTGGCCATGACTAATTGGGAAACGTTACTTAAAGGGATGACGGTGGATAGGCAATGGCAAACATTTAAAGAGCGTATGGATGAACTGCAACAATTGTTTATCCCTGTCAGGTGCAAAAGTAAAATGGGAAAGGTAGCCAAGTCATGCCTTACAAGGGAAATTAGAGATAGCATTAGATCCAACTTCAACCCACAAGCTTCTGATGTGAAGGCGAGAGTGCTACCTACTGAGCCACGGCTGTAGTTTAAATCACTGGAATAATTGATTGCTTGATATCGTGCTCCTAAAAAGAAAGTGTGGAGCCTCATTCCTGACCAATGAATTTTTAATGTTTGAAAGCTCAGATCGGGATGCCTGATTTTTGAAAACATTAAAATAATTTGCAGTAAGTTTATAAAGTGCCCAGGATATCCTGTGTTCCACCTTTTTGAATTTAGCCTTAGACAGCATTTGACATTGTAATGTAGATAAAACCAGGGAAAACAACCCTGTGACCCTGGTGCATTATCTCTCCTCGATCTTTCCTTTCCACAGCACTTGATATGGTTGGACCAGATCACCTTTTCCAACTCGACGGCTCTTTCATCCAGCTGTCTTACATGGTTCCTCTCCAACCTATTTGAATGCAGCACCCTTCAATCAAAGGCTTTTCTTCCCGACACCCATACCATCACCTCTGGAGTCTTCCGCAGGGCTAGCCATGGGGCCTCTACTCACCCTTGACATTCTGCCTCTCGGCAATATCCTCTGCAGGCATGGTGTCATGTTTTCCCATATGTACTTTGATGAAACCTATCCTAGTTCTCCACCACTTCTCTTGACCTTCAACTGCCCCGGTACTTCTCCAGGCCTATAATCCTCTCAGAACTCTGCCTTCCTCCAACTCTGGCCTCTTGTCCACACCCCGTGCCCTTCACTTCATTATTGATGTCTCGCTTTAAGTTCTGGAATTCCCTCCCTAATACTCTATGCCTGTCCACCCCTCTCTCCTTCCTTAAGAGGCTCCTTCAAATCTATCTCTGTGGCCTAGTCTGTTCTAAAGCCTCGCCTTTAGCACAGTGTCAGCTGTTGTCTGATTACATCCTGTGAAATGTATTGAGACTTTTTTTTTACATTAAAGTGCTACATAAATATAGGTTGTTCCTGGCTTACCTCCATTTGTGAAGGGTATTTGGCCTTTTAAACATTAAAGGTGCTATATAATTGCTGGTGGTTGTCATTGAATGCTCCGTTCTGACCTGTCTGAAGGCAAATATTTTTCTACTATCCCACTTTTTTTTTTTAACCCTTCTGTTTTGCTTCACAGCCGCTTGCCACGGAAACAAGGTTCCATTTTATACTGCACTACAGGAATCATTCTCCAATGGCTTCAGTCAGACGCGTAAGTATGCAACTAATTAGTAAATTATAATATATTTAATTTTAAACAAGACAAATTCTTAATTGCGTCCTCACCAATTCCAAGCATCAACTGCTCGCACTCTCAAATTCCAATTTATTTTCCAAAATAATACAGTTGGCACAGTTTTCATAACAGATTTAAAAATCTCTCTCCACAGTCTTTTGTCGACTGTCAGTCACCTTGTTTTGGATGAGGTTCATGAGAGGAGTTTGCAATCAGATGTCCTAATGACCATTGTGAAGGACGTTCTGCCCTTCAGATCGGATCTGAAAGTGATATTGATGAGTGCAACTCTAAATGCTGAAAAGTTTTCTGACTATTTTGGTGAGTAGGATAGATAACTTTTAATGGAAACTTCAGTGAATTCAGACTGTTGCTTTTTCAAAATTATGTCAAAGAAGTATGCAGCACAGAAGGTCTGCGCCAGTTCTTCAAAAGAGCTATCCAATTAGTCTCACTCCTCTTCTCTTCCCCCAAAACCTGGAAAATGTTTCCTTTTAAGTCTATTTCTCATCATGTTTTTTTTTTTCTCCCCTTTTTTTTGCCATGTGTTTAACTTCTATGCTGACGTTCTACTTTGTAGCTTTGGTGTCTGATTTTAGGGCATAACCAATGAACCTTAATAAACTTTCACCTAAGTGAACATTTTGCAATCTGTCTTTACTTTCATTACATATTTTTAAAAACCCCACAGGAGTAAAACTTGGTTAACTCTTAACTGACCTGTGGCCTAGCAAGCTGCTTCGTTGTATCTTCCCCATCTGTTCAAGAAGAAGGCCTACTGCTATCTGTTCCAGGCAACTAGGGATGGGGAACAAATGCCAGCCTTGTTAGCGATGTCCCTATCCTGACAATGAATGAAAAGTAAAAGCAATGAAAGTGAAGCAATAAGCAGATCCTTTGCTCAGCCTGTGTTTTCACAATATCTGCAGCAAGTGCTTTCCAATGGGTCATCACTCTGTCTGTCAAATTTAAACTCTCAAATAAGAGATTCATCCTCTCAGTTTCTTTCCTGGAATTGGAATGAAAATATCCTAGCAGCAAAACCTTTAGTTTGTTTATTGTGCAAGACCATTGCTCATGACACTGGCTCCCTGGACTCAGTAAGTCTGGCGATAGGGAAGGTCCTAATTGGACTGTTTTTGGTGGAATTGAGATTCCTGGTTGCCTGCCATCCTTGCAGGACACGAGACCTTCAGGACAGGATCCAGCACCATTAGCATGGGTTTCACTGCACATAAAAGCAGACAGAGACCAATGTTAAACAGTTGTCTTTGGTTATGCCACTGGCATAAGAGAGATGGGATTAGCCCTGTTGACTTCAGCAAACCGCTCATAGAATCTGACCTAAGCAAATGGTGCTTTAAAGCAGCTTTAAATCCCTCACCCAGCAACTGATTGTGAAAACATCACTGGAGTCTATGCTTTTTGAACAAGTCAGCAGAAGCCGAATAAACATGCGTTTAAACCTACTAATGTCTTAACACCGATCAATGTATTAACATTGCTGAATGGTGGAGTTAGTTAAATCTCACCATTCCGACCTAAGGGTGGGGCTAGTTTTGTGGGCGGGGTCTGCTTCGGGTGAATGGACATTTGAACCAGCGTAAAAAATCGTGGATACTCTCGCGTAAAGTGTTTATGGGCGCAACTCACTTGCATTTAAAATTCCACAGTGTTTAATGTTTCATTTGATTCCACCTGGATTACGCTGATGTCTGGGCGGAAATCATGTGGAACGTTTGGGTCAGTAACTGTAATGCCATATTCCAATATTACAGTTCCGAATAATACTGTCTCCCGATAACTTCAACAAATAATTACTGCGGTAAAAATATATTTGTATTCTTTGTTCAGAAACGCTATCCTTTGCTTCGCTTTCTTACAGGCAAATGCCCCATGTTGCATATCCCAGGATTTACCTATCCAGTGAAAGAATACATTTTGGAGGATGTAATTGAGTTGCTCCAGTAAGTCAGCTGGTTAATGATCTGCATGGGTTTTCTTTTGCAGTTGTTACCATAAAATGTGTGCAGTGTGTTCTGTTCTCTAAGTGTAGATAAGCTGAAGTAGAGACAATTTTCTTGAGACAGATACACAAACTACCTTGGACATTGGATTTTTCCATGTGTTAAAATAGCAAAGCTTGGTGAAAACTAGAGAGAGGGGAAAAGGGGTTAAAATATACACTCTAATAGTTGACAATATCTCCCAGTCCTTTTCTTTAACCTTTATTGCATTTCAAATCAGGTATCACCCGCAAAACCAAGAAGTCCGGAGACCGTCCTCCAGGAGAAGGTTCATGCAAGGTTGCATGTTTCGACCAGAGAAAGAGCGAGTGGAAGAAGAATACCAACAGCAGTGGCCAGAATATATGAGAGAGTTGCAAGGAAGGTATGCAGTAACAATTGGTCAAATTATTTATATTTCACACCAGGGTTCCATCCCTGGCACCATTAAGAACCAAATCGTCAGTCATTTTCATTCCAGTTAAAGTGCTAGAACTAGAATAAGGTGCTTCAATGTGTTGTCCTTGGAAGTTTTTTTTCTGGAGATTCCATTAACACAGTGAAACTGACTTAAGGCAACTATAACATTTTGCTTTGCATGGGCAATGGGGGCTGGCGGCCTCACACAGTTTGGTAGCTGATCTGGGGTAGTGTGAAATTTTTGACCAGGAAGGAGAGTTCATTTGCCTGTCAGCTTCAAAATGGCATTTAGGTTTTTTGCAGAAAAGTCATATTTAAACTGCTATGCGCACATTAGGAACATAGGAGCAGGAGGAGGCCATTCAACCCATCAAGCCTGCTCCGCCATTCAATATGATCATGGCTGATTATCCACTTCAATGCTTTTTTCCCCACACTGTCCCATATCCCTTTATGTCATTGGTACTTAGAAATCTGTCAATTTCTATATTGGATGCCACTTTGCTGGCACCAGAGCTCCCTTAATGTGTATGTGATGAGTGATGGTGCTTTCGGCCATCTCTTCCATGGTTTCTAGGATTGTCGCATAATTTTGTGACTTTTGAGCAGTAGTCCTGGTTGGACCTCAGCCTCAATTCCTTCTCCCCTCACCCACAAAGTAAAGTTGTATCCATGGACATCCCACTATCACACAACATAGGACTGTACTGAATCTTTTCTGGGGCCATCTACTAGAAGAAAGCAGAAGAGGCACGGGATGACTCACCCTTTACTTAGGGGTGTCATGCTTCTCTGATGGCCTGGCTCTGATCAGGAACTGTCCACGTGTCAAGCTATGGCTATGCACCTGCATTTTACCATTCTCTGGAGATCCACGCTGGTGCACCAAACTGATTCCCATCATCTTGTTCATTTATCTTCTTTTTGAAGTAACATCCAAAATGTGCCTTCCTCTGCTAGAGTGAAATAAACTTCACCCCAGTCCTGTTGGGTATTGAGCCTTGCAGCTAAGTTTGAGCATCAGGAATGGCATCCAGGATTGGAAGTGTGCCTGGCATCAACTGGCTTGAAACCCTTTGTGTAGCTCACTGAAGTGTGTGGCTGGGAGAGCTGAGGCAGCTTCCGAAAAGGGACGAACAGGAATAACAGAGGAAACATCCTCGACGAATAAGAAATTGTTTAAAATATACCACTCCATCCCTTCCCCCCACAACTTTCTACACTGATTAACATATAGGTTTATCTGATGCTGTCTTGTCAAGAATCTATTGCATCTCTGGATGACGGTACAGCATTGTTGATGAGATATGGCCATAACGATTTCAACAGCTCTGTCTCTCAATTAATTATTGCTTTTGACCATGGAGTATTGTGCCATTTTGGCTGAACTCATTATAGAGCAAAGAGCATAAGTTAACCAGGAAGATGTCAGAGCTAGGAAACTAACGTTTTTAGCAGAGATTTTGTGCATTGGATCTGTTTCCTTTGGAGGACAGAAGGCTGAGCAAATTTGAGGCTTTTAGAACTAGTCGTTTGGTAGTACAGAACTTGAGTATTGCAGAAAATAGAGACATGTTGTCGAAGCTTTTCGTCTTGCATTCGTCAGGACAAACTGCAAGAATACCAATGTAAGAAAAAAACAACTTTGTACTGTATGACACACAGTATAAAGTTGTTGTTTTCCCTTACATTGGTATTCTTGTTGATTGTCCCGATGAGTGAAAGATGAAAAGCTTTGACAACATGTCTCTATTTTCAGCTTTTAGAACTATGAATTTTGATGGAGTGTAGAAGGCTGTATCCTCTAGTTTAGAGTCAGTTATGGCGGGTGTTCATCAATTAAAAATTATCACTGAGCAAATTATTAGAACGGTTAGGAGAAATTTCTTTACATAGAGGGTTGTTGGAACAAGGAATGCTTTGCCAGAGGAAGTGGTTGAGACAAAGACCATTACATCTTTAAAAGCAAAATTGGATAAAGTACAGACCTGTGGGGAGAGAACAGGACAGGCTGATTAGTTTGGATTATTCTAACAGAGCTGAGATGAGGTGAATGGCCTCCTTCTGTGCTGTAAACTTGTATGATTCTGGATGTTTTTCCACAGTTCTAATGGGCACACTATCAAAATTCACCCACCCATTCACCATTATGACTTACTGAAATTCTGGTGACAACACTAAAAATTTAGTTGGCTGTGATTTCTGTACATTCCTTGAGAGAAATGCTGGTCAACTGGTTCCTCAAACCTGCAGGGAGACATTTGGTGCTCCAGTTTATGATTTAATCGATTATTCAGTGCATGATGTGAGGGTATTGAAATAATTGGTTAGTTATCTATATATTTAAAAAAACTGTGCCGCAAATGAATTTCAGAAGCACACTTAATGATTCATGAGCACTGATGGCCTTTTTTGGTTTCCTATAATGTTCCTGTACTCACAGGTATTCCGACAGTACGATCGAAGCCTTGGAAATTCTGCACGATGATGATAAAATAGACCTTAATCTCATCGTAGCTCTCATAAAACACATTGTTTTCCATGGGGAGGTAAGTTTTTAAATTAAATTTATGAAATGCATTTTGAACTGTAATCGATTCACAGTTTGAAGGTACACGGTTGGATGTAGAAGAGCCTGTACTACTTCACTTAAAACTATGATTATTTCTCTTTCTCCAGCTCTGCCCAACTAACGTAAATTTTTATATTACCAAGAAATGCTGGAACCACTCAGCAGGTCTGGCAGCATCTGTGGAAAGAGAAGCAGAGTTAACGTTTCAGGTCAGTGACCCTTCATCGGAACTGACCCGAAACGTTAACTCTGCTTCTCTTTCCACAGATGCTGCCAGACCTGCTGAGTGGTTCCAGCATTTCTTGTTTTTATTTCAGATCTCCAGCATCCGCAGTATTTTGCTTTTATTAAATTTTTATATTATTTGACCCACTATTAACAGCTGTAATTTTACAAGTTTTCAGATCAGTCAAACCCCTAGCTTTAGTTACAGCATGTTAGTTAAATACTGGCAATGAATCATCGCTTTTTCATAGCGTGCACGTCAGCTGGTGTTTGACATAATCTTGGGTTTGATTTGCTAATGTTTAACCTCTCCCAAGAGGTTGGTGTTGAAATTCTAGGAGGGTTGCATCCGTTGGAGGTCTAACACTTTCACCCTTTTTTTTCTCGGAATCCCTATTATGCTCGTATATTTGCAGTCCTGTGTAGCCTCTAGGTAATTATTTATCTCATTCAGTACTGCGATCTTGGGTAAGTGCATTGCAAAGCAAATATTTTGCTAAGTGGTTCATGAAATGTATATCATCAATTACTGAGCTAAAGATTTTCCCAGTCAATTCAAAAACATGTTCCAGTCAAATTGTGCCTGACGCATTGGTTCGTGTCACAGAATTAACCTTTACAACTGTATTTAAAGCAAAATGCAGTGTATTTCCTCCTTCGTGTGCGCACACACCCTATGCCTTCATCTTCACTGAATACAATCATTCATGCTCACTTGCTGTCAAAAAATAAGGGTACACTTCGGTCTTTGAGAAAGACCTCGACTTAAATTATGAACTGTTCGCACCAATTATTTGATATCACTGTGGCATCCGATTGCAAATAAAAGATTGAGTGTATTAGATTGTCTCCCTGTGGTGCATTCTAGTTCTTTGATTAGAATCTATTCTTCGTGTCATAATTGCCATCTTCCTGCCCTCACTGTCTTATTGTGATTCAAATAAATGGATTTGATACACTTTTTTTTTAAAAATCCTCTTGATATTGGTCCAAGACAAATCTGTTAAAAAGGATAAAGGATTGATCTATGATCATAATACTGATACAGAGCAGAATCAGGTACACCACTGCTTTTACCAAGATGGTTTAACTGTTGAATCTGCATAATGAAGATAACGGATTTCATTTATTTTTCTTGGATTCAACCGACCATTGCTATCTCACTTATACTGCTATTTACTGAACTAGTCCTCAGTGGTTAGTTTTCATGCCCATTGTGTGCTAGTTGATTTGATCTTTCTATTTATCCCCTAGTTATAATTCTAGTGCTTAGTGAGAATTAGAATTCAGTTTTTTAAAAAAGTCTGGAAAGAAAAAATTGCTGGTATTAATAAAACTGAGCGTGAAGCTGACGGATTGTTGTTAAATCCCAACTGGTTTATTGATGTCCTTTAGGGAACCTGCGACCTTAGCTGATCTGGGCCAATATGTGACTCCAGTCCGACACCGATTTGGTTGACTCCTAACTGTCCCCTGAAGTTGCCTCGTGACCACTCAGTTGTAAAAGGGCAATAATGGTTAGGCCCCAAATGCCAGCCTCGTCAGTGACGCCCACATCCCAAGAATAAATTGAAAACAAGACTCTTTCAGAGATCTGACGTGCACAATAGATCAAGTTCTTCTGTGCTTTAAGATTTCTACAATTTTATTAAAAACTGACATATATTAATAGTGTTGATGGAAATTATTTCACTCTTGGTGTTAATTAAGTTTTAGCACCCAAGGCCAATTTTAATTATGTTTATTATTTGCCTGTTTGTCCAAGGATTATGAGAGTTGTTAACAGCTGAGGAGTAAAGGGCAGAGTTCAACAGTGTGATCACACCTTCCCAAAATGACCTTTTCTGCACTTATTTAAATATATGGATAACACTCCTTAGCTCCAGTCTCTGCATTTTTGGACAATAATTAATATAACTGTGACAAAGCAGCTTTAAGACCCATCAATATTTTCATTTTTATTGAGAGGTTAAACTGTTAAAGTATCGTATTAAAAAGGTTGAACTTTTGAACTCTGTAGCCATGATTATACACGAACCTCCATGTGCACTTTCAAAAACCAATTACAATAAATCAATGAAGTGAAATGGTTGAAAATGCTGGTGGTTTTTAACAAGAAATTAGAGACAGACAGCTGGGCGATTTTGCTCTGTTTCATATTCGTATTCTTGGTTGGAGAAGTATGGTGGAGAAGCTAAAATCCAAGCGAAATTATTTTGGTCCCCTTTCACTGCAAAATTTTTTCCCCTTTTCTTCCAAAAGTGCTGGGTGTTGTTGTGGGTGTGGAACTGAGGATAGGAAATCTGGTGACTAGATGGTACCCATATGGCATTGGCAGAAAGGTGGGAGGTTGGCTTCTTATTGAGATCCACCTTTATTTTCATCAGTTTCTGCATCTTTCCATTGACTTTTAAAATTTCACAATGCCTTGAGTATCCATTTCCTGTGACTGAATAATCTCAGAAACTTAAATTGTGGCCAATTTCAGAATGTGTAACATTAACTAACAAAATTTGAATCTAAATCACAGAATTGTTACTGCACAGAAGGAGGCCCAGGGCTAAATGACCTGTCATTTCTGTAGAATGGCTAAATGATATATTCAGTAAAAATCATGGGTATAAAGGCTACGAATGTAGTCTTGTAATCACTCAGTATTTATTGTGTAGCTTCCCAACAGCAGCAATTCAATGGTCCGCTGATGTGAATATATACGAGTGAAATGCTCTAGCGATTTATTTATCTTGTGATGTGTACTCCTTTACGAGTGATCTAACATGATAAAAGTGCTGTATTTCTAAGACTAATGCAGACTATAAAATATGTTGGTCAAGCAACCTTTTTTATTTGATGACTAACCTAACAATACTATCATCTGAATTGCCGCGTATTTTGCAGGACGGTGCCATTTTAGTCTTCCTTCCTGGTTGGGACAATATTAGCACTTTGAATGACCTTCTAACCGCACAAACCATGTTCAAATCAGGTAACAATATTGCAATATCATTTTCTGATATCGGTGGCGGGGGACGAGATCATTTTTAGGGTGTGGTTATACCTTAAATACATTCTGCCAATGAAATGCCATTTTGGATACAGGAAAACAGCATTTAAATCAAGTGCTAGGTCTCCATCTCATGCCCCAAACATTTTTTATTTAGAGATACAGCACTGAAACAGGCCCTTCGGCCCACCGAGTCTGCGCCGACCAACAACCATCCATTTATACAGTAATCCCATATTCCCTACCACCTACCTACACTAGGGGCAATTTACAATGGCCAATTTACCTATCACCTACAAGTCTTTGGCTTTGGGAGGAAACTGGAGCACCCGGCGAAAACCCACGCGGTCACAGGGAGAACTTGCAATATCCACACAGGCAGTACCCAGAATTAAACCCGGGTCCCTGGAGCTGTGAGGCTGCGGTGCTAACCACTGCGCCACTGTGCCGCCCTGTATGAACGGTATGAGATCTAAAGGCATGCGCAGGTCAGGAAAAAAACCTGACCCGAACCTGACAGAACCACATCGGAACCGAGTACTGTACTGTATGTGTGTAGACTATAGAGTCCTGACAGTGATCATTTTATATTTTTTATATAAATACTGTATATTTTATAATAATCAATTACTCAGGGCCTTCCTGGTCTCTGCATCTCAGCTGCTCACTAGATAAACTTGCAGTAAGTATTTCAACCTGTAAAGCAGGAATCTAAGCAATGTATAATGATATTTGCTGAGCCTTCGGGCAATTGCTGTGTTTATTTTAAGCAATACTGGTACAATGTGGCACAACCTGTCTGGGTGCAACTCCATGGGTTTCTGTTTAACTCGTGACCAAGCAATCACTGACTTCGTGGCTCTAATCTTCATCTTTTTAAACAACTTTTCAAGTCCAATTAATACTGTGTGTATCCGAGCCCGAAAGCCGGACCTGGAAGAGCGACCCAACCCGACCCGGACCCGACACGTCGTTGGGTCCCGTTGGGTTTGTGTCAGGTAGCAGGCCTTTAATGAGACCCCCTTCTCAGGAGTTGGTTCACATTATTTTGACTTCACACCAGTGCAGTGTTTCAATACATCCCTGTGGAAGGAGGGAGGGTTCATTGGATCTCTCAAATCTTGCATGAGCTGTTTTCGATGTTGGCAGAACCAGATGATGTGTGTTGGAGCATCTATCTGTAGAAGTTCTGTAGTCTCTCCTGGGTTTCAAACAGAAACGAGTTATTGTGGACTGTGAGGAGAGTCTGCCATTGCAGACAGTTGATATTGCAGTTGGACACTTGGTTGGAGTATAACTTTGGCTTTGTGTTGTCCAGCGCTGTCAATGAATACAGCAGAATGTGACTGAAATGCAGATGAAAGCACTCTGCACGCCTCACCATGTACGTCACTTCTTCAGGGCTATTTCAGACAGGAGTCAGTCCTAGAGCAGTCGGCTCTTTGCTATGAAATACTGTCCCTTACTCGAAACATTCACGTAACAACAAATGTGATATCTCAGTGTCTGCACTTCAAAATACATCATTGGCTGTAAAGTGCTTTGGGACAACTTGAGCCAGTGCTGTAAAGTGCAAGTCTTTTTTTCTCTTTCTTTCTCTTTCCTTGCTTTCTTTCTGTTCCTTTCTCGCTCCCGCGCTTTCCACTTTCCCTTCCCCTCCTGGTCTCTTTGTTTCCTATTCCCCAGAGTCCCCCACCTTAATGAAAACACAACTTGGAAAAAATGGCTGTTTTGGGAATAAGAACAGTAAAAGTGATTGATGTTTCAGCCCAAAACCATGCTTCACTGTGTGTGATTGGTGTTATAAATCTAACCAGCTCTTATGACTAAAGCAGATCATCCAGTGCCTTTACAGAATAAAGCCTACCTCCAGAGGGTTGGATGAAATGTAATTACACAGAATTCATCCTGTTTCCATGAATTCTGTCAGTTTTGTAACCTTAAAAAGAGCACGTCTTTCTCTTCCATTATTTTGACAGAGTTATAACGCATGTTCAGTTTATATTGTATTCATTTAAAGACTGGCCTGACTCTGAAGATCAAAATCTGAGTCGAAGTTTGGTAAACTTAGTTTGTGAAATGCATTTCCTCATGGACACAGAATGGTTTTATCATGTAAAACACATTTAACAACATGGTATTAAGGGATATGGATGGAGTTGGGATGCAGATCAGCCATGATCTCATTGAATGACGGAACAGACTTGAGAGGCTGAATGGCCTCCTCTTGCTCCTATGCACCTATAATCCATGTCATCCTAAACTTCTAGAAAGTTCATGGTGGTGTTGGAGTTCCTCGTAGAAGCTCCCTTTTCACATTGGTCAGCTATATAAATGTTGGTGCTCCCATTCAGGGGTCTTAGTGCCACAGTGTTATAGCTTTATGTGTATGTTTTGAACAGATGCCTGTTGTTGGGGAGAATTGCTTTTTAATTCAGTAATATTTTATTCCATTTCCAGATCGGTTTGTGATCATTCCTCTTCACTCTCTTATGCCTTCGGTGAATCAGACAGAGGTATGGTAGAGTACAGTAAAGGACCCATATAATATCTGCTTTTCTCACCAGTTAAGCAACTGTTTAATGGTTTTAAAAAATCCCATTCATCTTAGTAATAAATTGCTTTTTTTGCCCATCTGTGACTGGTTTCCTGATCAAAGCCAGCATTTTGTTGCTGTTCTCTATTCAATGTAAGCTGGAGCAAACATAATTCCTCAGCCTGCTGTCTGGCTGATCGTACCATTGTTGGCTTTATGAAAGAACTATCCAAACAGTCCCACCTGATCTTTGCCACAGCCCTGCAGTTTTGACCACTTCAAGCATGTATCCATTTCCGTTTTGAAAGCTATTGAATCTGCTTTCACCATTCCTTTTAGGCAACGCCTTCCAGATCATCTCGCAACTCGCTGTGTGTATAATTAACAAAAAAGTTCCCTCATGTTGCCTCTGGTTCTTTTGCCAGTCACCTTAAATCTGTTTTCTGGCTACTGACCCTTCTGCTACTAGAAACAGAGTAAATAAAGAAAAACTATCAACAGTTCATGATCTTGACCACCTCTATCTTAATCTTCTCTCTTCTTCTATGGGGAAAACAAGGGAGTGGGATTAATTAGATAGCTCTTTCAAAGATCCGGCAGCGGTATGAAAAGCAGAATGCTCCCTTCCTGTGCTGTAAGTTTTGAGTAAATTTGTCTGGCTTTTTTCGCCAAGTATATTCATCTTAAAACTTGTTTGCAGTATGGTCATGTGGAATTTCCTTTGTACTTAACTTCTGTTTCAAAGGAGTTCTCCACTGGATAAACGGGTGGTGCTGTGTTGTAGTTTGTAGCTGTGCAGTGATCTGTGTCCTATACTGTGGAACTTGACATGGTAAAACAACATTTCACACTGAGAAAAGTGGTCTTTCAAAGCAAGTTTGTTACTCGTTGCAGGGGGACATTGCTTAAAGTGGCCCTGAAACATGCTCATAAATGCAGATCTCCAGCTGTTAATGGCTGTTTGAATAAAAGCAAATTGTTTCCATATTATGTTAAATGCCAGTGTTTGCTCCACTGTAAAAAACTGTACATTCCATTCCTGAACAATATTGGGACCAGGCTGCTTGCTCTCCTTATAGAATGCACCTTTTTTAATTTGAAGCATAGAAAACTAGAAGTGACAGCGAAGATTGTCTCAGAGCTCCCTTTAATATTGGATGATGAATGATCTGTCTTGGCACCTTCCTGTTAACATGCAGGGAAATAATGAGACGAAATGCTTTGTGTCTCATGTCTAACATGCAGATCAACAGGGCATTTGTCCATAGAATGTAAAAATGAAAAAAGGATTATTGGAATAAACAGAATTATTGATTTAAAGTTTCAGGTTGCCTGTTAGTCCTCTAAATCTCCCTGAGAAATGTATCTCTGCTCCTTTTTCTTGCAAGTGGCACAGAGCTCACACTGATCTGTAGATAACCAGGCATGTGCCCTAGGTTCTTTGGGCTGGATTTAGTAGAAAGATCGCAGGTCCTGGCTGTGTCACTGGAAGCAGGTGCAGTTTCTGCTGAGGCGTTCAGCAACCGGCCGCATGTGATCTTGTGGCGGCCAGCTCATTAACTCACGGAACACGAGGGGGCCATCCAATTGAAGGCCCAAGGCAGACAGTCAGGTACTTGCCTGCTGCCTCCAAACAGCCTTGTGCTGCTTGACTGGTGCTTGCAACCAAGAAGTTGGCCGGAAACCTGCAACAAGAATGGCAAAAGGAAGACCCCATAGTTCAGCGGTGCCTCCCTCCAGGCTGTAAGGGCAAGGCGGGAGGTCCTCTTCCCAAGAGACGGGAAGAGGAGAGCAGCCCACCTGACCAAGCAAGCATGGACGGAGATTGCAGAGGAGGTCACAAGCCATGGGGTCACCACCTGAAACTGGATACTGTGCTGCAAAGGGCATCAATAACGTCCTTCGGTCCGCTAAGGTGAGTACTCCATACCTCTTCTCTGTGGGGGTGCACTTGGTAGAGAGGAAGTGTACACCCAGTCAGTGGCAAGGGGGTCAGGAAGCAGAGTATTCTGTCAGAGGCCATGGCTGCATCTTGGTGAGAGATGCCTGTCTGTCCTTGCTGACCCCCAAAAGGTCCCTTGAGAGTGGCTGTATGCAGGAGGCACTCGTGTGCCCCCATCATGGGACGCTGGGCTGCCACTGGCAGAGGTGTTGTGCTTGTCTCCGTGGGAAAACTAACAGTCTCCTGACTGCAGGAGAAGACAGCACACAACAGCCGTTCCTTCACATCATGACCCCTTCCCCCCCCCCCCCCCCCACCCACTCCACACCCCACCCCCCCCTGCACCCCAAAGGAGGAGGGGTGCTTGGAAATGGCAGAGCACGAGGGTGGCCGCGTGATTACTGATGGCGAGACAGGAGTACCCACCCAAGACGGTGAGTGAACGAGTGCAGGGGCACAATGGTGCATCTGGCACACACAAGGCGTAGTGCTCACGTGTCCTCCGCTGGGACACATGGAGCTCCACGTCAGGCATAATTGGGATGAGAAAATGGGAAGCCCTTAACCCCTCGATGTTTCTGTTCTCATGCAGGTCAGGGTCATGCTGAAGAACGCAGAGCTCGAGAGACCAGAGGTCAGCTGGCACTAATGAGGAGGAGGGATCCTTAGAGGTTGCAGCGTCTCACACATCATTCCTCCAAACCTTCCGCCAGCATAGATACTCTCATGTCGATGGGTATACGTTTGCAATTAGATTCAGGATCACAACCTGGTGAGCACCTCACAGACGAACCCGAGCATCTGACAGAGGCTGTGACAGCCAAGGCCGTTAACAGTCGGAGGACTGTGGGAGGCCAGGCCGATGCTGAGCCCCAGGTTGCTCATTTGCCTCTTGAGTCATCGGCAACACGGCACCGCCTGCAGCTACAACGAGAGATAAGGGAACATCTTGCAGAGCTTCCAGAGGCCACGCGCACCCGTGCAAGGACGATGGAGGAGCCCATCCAGGCCATGACTGCTGCCATATCTCTGGCATGTGTGCGCATGGCTTCCTCCAGGGAGAGATTGCTGACCCTCATGGAGAGTGTGATCCAGCAGACTGCTCAGTGGATGCTGAAGATGCATGCAGACCTGCATGTCATCGCCTTGTCCATGGGCTTTACGCAGCAGTAGTAAGGCAAGGGTGGAGTGAGGTGCCTGGAGTCTCCACTAGGTCCTCATCCTTTTGAGGTCAGCAGGGAGGTACAAGTGTGCCTTGCAAGGGAGGAGGAGCAACTGACATCTGTTTCTGAGGGCTCCTTTCAGGGTGCTCCTGTTGTGGACAGCGTCTCCTCAGTCCCTCTGCCGTTGATTCTAGCGCCTCAAGTAGCTACAACGACAGAGGAGGGTCCTGCACTTGTGCTGGAGCCACTTGGCGTGCCGGGGGCTTCCAGGCCTTAGGTAGCCAGAGGACAGCTGCCACGGTCGTCGCAAGCCATGAGGCAGCACGATCAGCAGCCTGCCTCCATTTCAGCTGCGAGGGGAGGGGCTGGGGGTGGCGCCAAGTAGGAGCACTCGTAAGAGAGTTAAAAGCACCGAGCTGCACCTGGGGTTCACGAGTGTTTAGTTTATGTAGATGTAAAGTCTCATTTCTCAAATCTTTCATTCACTGTTGTTGCTTCTTATTCCAATTCTTGTGACCCTGTGAGATCTCATCTATAGCCTTGCTCCCTCAATGGGCTGGAAACGATGGAATAAGCTACATTCGGTCAGCATCTCAGCCTTGCTACTGTGCATTGTGCACCTGGGCACAGGGTGATGGAGAGCAAAATGAAGGAGGCGACAGCAGGGCTAATTAAAGGGAAGGCTTTATTGGAATGGTTCTGAAAGGGCATAGTGTTCACAGGAAATGGCTATGTATTAAAGTGCCCCAAGTCTCCCTTGTGCGAATCACATCGCGCCTTGCCTGTGGTCCAAGGGGACCCTTATCCAGCATCACATGGTTAGCTGGCTCCTGCACATCTTCATCAGAGGAGGCATCATGGTCAGCGCTAATCTCATTGTTCAGTGTCTCCACCCTCTGCAGTGCCAGATTGGGCAGAGCACAGCAGACCACCATGATACACAAGACCCTTGCTGGGTCATACTGAAGGGCCACACCGGGTCGATCTAGGCATCTGAATCACATCTTGAGAAGCCCAATGGCCTGCTCAGTGATTGCTTGGGTTGTCCGTGGCAGGTGATGTGCCTCTGCTCTGCATCTGTACGTGGGTTTGGGTAGCCATGTCTTTAGTGGGTAGCCCTTGTCTCTAAGTATCCATCCCTGAAGGTGCATGGGGAAGAGGAAAAGCTGTGGCACCTGGGACTGCCGAAGTATGTAACCATTGTGGCTGCTTCACAGGAACTATGCACACATCTGAAGGATCCACTTTCAGTTGTTGCACACCAGTTGGACATTGATGGAATGGAAGCTCTTTTTGAAGGCTTCTAGCTGGTCCGTGGGAGTCTTCATGGCCACGTGTGTGCACTCGATGCACATGGGGAATTCAGCAATGCCCCGGGCCCAATGGACCTCTGTGCCTGATTGTCAGGATCAGTATAGTAGCATATGCAGTTGCTGGTCCTCTTGGACGTGGCATCAATCACCGCCTTGATACGTGGATGGGCTGCAGACTGGAAGTTCCCACACGAGGATCCCTGGAAAGAGCTGGAGACGTAGAAGTGGAAAGCCATGGTGATTTTCAGGGCCACAGGTATTGGGTGTCCACCAACCCGCTTGGGTCTCAGCTGGTCCTGTAGCATGACACAAACATCAGCGACTGCCTCCTTGGAAACCACAGTCTTTACTGACACTGCTTCTGGAGATGGGTCAACCTCAGGCAGTGCACTTCCTCCTGGGGATAGCCTCTTCTGCACGCAGGAGGCTGTTGGCATGCCCCTCTGTGCCCTTTTCTGGCTTCCCTATCCTTAGCCTGGCCCTCCTTGATGGTCCTGAGGTTCCTGATGTGCCCCTGCCAGTGCTTGGATCTTCCTCACTCTGAGCTGTCCCTCCTCCTCAACAGGGGCCCTGAAGCCTGGGTGGGTGAGGTACATGGAAGGTGGCCTCTCTTACTCCTAGGCCATCTATCCGGATTCCATGCCCCCCTCCCCAGCAGAACCTTTCCCTGAGTCGTTTCTTTGGACCAAGTGCCACTGCCCCTGTATGACCCTGGCAACACGCCCACCTGAGTACTGACACCTTTTCCCCTCTGCTGCTGTCGTTTGTCACTGCCCTCTGTGCAGCACCCTTCCTGGTTCCACATGCTGTTTCTCCCAATGGCTGCCTGAGAGAGCCAGCACTGAGTCCTGGCTCCCTTGCTGCCTCGTTTAACCAGGTGAGGTTCTGAAGTCACATGGTCCCTGTGCACCATCAGTAAAATGCAAAATGTGCCTAAAATTGCAATTAATTGGCTTTTCAAATACCTTAATTGGTATCTCGTTGCATCGATGCGCAAAGTCCACCCTCCATGATTGGTGCAGTGGGTAAAATCCGGAAGTGACGTAAAGACGTCGGACTTCCAGCCAAATGCAGTCGGCTCCCATTGTACGGCCACCACTCTGCTTCCGAACTTGTTTCGTGTCCAGGTAAAATTCCAGCCTTTGTTAGAAACCTCTTCTGTATAAATTCAAAATACTGCTCTGAATAAGAAGGAAAGTTATACGCGGTCTTAACATGAATAAAAGGCATATTTATCAGTCACCAAACAAATATATTTGGCCAGCTGAACTCACTTTTGTTACATTTCTCAAACGTCTGCAGTTGAAGACAATATCTGTCATTTTCGAGCTAATAATGTACATCTCTTTGAGCTTCCAGCATTAGTAGAAGAAATGATTGACCCATCAGAAACAGTGAATCCTATTTCGGATTACTTCACTTTACGTTTAAATTATATGCTGTCAACGGGTAATGGTTTGACTGTTGGAAATGCAGGAGACTCGGTATAATTTAGAATGGTTATATTCTCAGGTTTTCAAGAAGCCTCCACCAGGAGTTCGCAAGATTGTAATTGCTACCAACATTGCAGAGACAAGGTAATGGAAACTTGCATTGTTGCACTCACAGTGGGAGACTTGTTCTGCAAATGACTGTTTTGAAATTCCATTTGCTCAGGCTGAAGTAATAAGATGTTCTGTTCCCTGACAACTTCTCCAAAATTCCCTTAAGTGTGCTCCAAAGTTTTCGGTTTTGCTTCTGAACTTTCCAGTACAGAGTTTCCTGAAGTTCTGTCTAGACTGTTCCTCAGTTAACCTGCCCTAATGCCACAATTAGATTTACGAGGATGTTGCTAGGACTGGAAAAATGCAGCTATGAGGAAAGATTGGATAGGCTGGGTTTGTTCTCCTTGGCACAGCGAAGGCTGAGGGGAGATCTGATTGAAATGTACAAAATTTTGAGGGGCTTGGATAGAGTGATGAAGGTTCTATTCACCTTAGCAGAGAGATCAGTGACGAGGGGTATAGATTAGAAATGATTGGTAGAAAGAGTAAAGGGGAGATGAGGGAAAACGTTTTCACCCAGAGGGTAGTGGGGATCTGGAACTCTCTGCCTGAAAGGGTAGTTGAGGCAGAGACCCTCAACTCATTCAAAAGGGGTCTGGATATGCACCTCAAGTGCCGTAAGCTGCAGGGCTACAGACCAAATGCTAGAAGGTGGGATTAGAATAGGTGGATAATTTCTCAGCCGGCACAGACATGATGGGCCAAGTGGCCTCTTTCTTTGCCTTAAACGTTCTAAGATTCTAATCTTTAAGCAGCAGTATGTTCGACTGAATCCTTGAGCATTGTTGAATGTTATAAAGGACGATCTCTGTACAGTATGCATCAGGTACAAAGACTTTCATTGACGGTGTTTTTCACAACAACTGGATGTCTCGAGCTTTACAGCTACTGACGTATGTGTATCCTTGTTGCTTGGTGTGAGTTTTTATGGGGTAGATTTGGTCTCGCTTCAAATTCACATACAGCATAAAGTGAAGCCATTACATCTGTACTGGTGCTAGATCTTCAACCGATGTTAACCATGTAATCTTGTTTCCCTGCCCTTTTGCCACATCGTTTTTAATGGTAAAATATTTAACTGGTTCACTTTAATGGAAGAACTTATACCATCTTTTTTTTATTTAGAGATACAGCACTGAAACAGGCCCTTCGGCCCACCGAGTCTGTGCCGACCATCAACCACCCATTTATACTAATCCTACACTAATCCCATATTCCTACCACATCCCCACCTGTCCCTATATTTCCCTACCACCTACCTATACTAGGGGCAATTTATAATGGCCAATTTACCTATCAACCTGCAAGTCTTTAGGCATGTGGGAGGAAACCGGAGCACCCGGAGGAAACCCACGCAGACACAGGGAGAACTTGCAAACTCTGCAGAGGCAGTACCCAGAATTGAACCCGGGTCGCTGGAGCTGTGAGGCTGCGGTGCTAGCCACTGTGCCGCCCTGTCTAAGAAGAAATGGTTGCAGTGGATAAATTGCCTCATCCTGTGCCATACATGTTTTTTTATTTCGTTCATGGGATGTGGACATCGGTGGCTCAGCCTGCATTTATTGCCCATCCCAAATTGCCCTTGAGAAGGTGGTGGTGAGCTGCTGCAGTACATGTCGGGTAGGTACACCCACAGTGCTGTTAGGAAGGGAGTCCAGGATTTTGATCCAGTGACAGTGAAGGAACGGTGATATAGTTTCAAGTTAGGCTGGTGTGTGGTTTGGAGGGAACGTTGCAGGTGGTGATCCCATGCATCTGCTGCCTTTGTCCTTCTAGATGGTAGAGGTCGCGGGTTTGGAGGGTGCTGTCGAAGGAGTCTTGGTGAGTTGTTGCAGTGCATCTTGTAGATGGTATACACTGCTGCCACTGTGTGTCAGTCAGTGGTAGAGGGAGTAAATAGTGTGCCAGTCAAGCAGACTGCTTTGTCCTGGATGGTGTCGAGCATCTTGAGTGTTGTTGGAGCTGCACCCATCCAGGTCAGTGGAGAGTATTCCATCACACGCCTGACTTGTGCCTTGTAGGTGTTGGACAGACTTTGGGGAGTCAGGAGGTGAATTACTCGCCGCTGGATTCCTAGCCTCTGACCTGCTGTTGGAGACACGGTATTGAGATGGCGAGTCCAGTTCAGTTTCTGGTCAATGGTAGCCCCTAGGATGTTAATAGTGGGGGATTCAGTGACGGTAATAAAATTGAATGTCATGGGGAGATGGTTAGATTCTCTCTCGTTGAAGATGGCCATTGCCTGGCACTTGTGTGGCGCGAATGTTACTTGCCACTTATCAGCCCAAGCCTGAATACTGTCCAAGTCTTACTGCATTTCTACACGGACTGCTTCAGTATCTGAGGAGTCACGAATGGTGCTGAACATTGTGCAATTGTCAGCGAACATCCCACTTCTGACCTTATGATTGAAGGAAGGTCATTGATGAAGCAGCTGAAGATGGTTGGGCCTAGGACACTACCCTGAGGAACTCCTGCAGTGATGTGCTGGAGCTGAGATGATTGACCTCCAACAACCACAACCATCTTCCTTTGTGCTAGGTACGACTCCAGCCAGCGGAGGGTTTCCCTCCTGATTCCCATTGACCTCAGTGTTTCTAGGGCTCCTTGTTGCCATACTCGATCAAATGCTGCCTTGATGTCAAGGGCAGTCACTCTCACCTCACCTCTTGAGTTCAACTCTTTTGTCCATGTTTGAACCAAGGCTGTAATGAGGTCAGGAGCTGAGTGGCCCTGGCGGAACCCAAACTGAGCATCACTGAGCAGGTTATTGCTAAGCAAGTGCCGCTTGATGACACTGTTGATGACACCTTCCATCACTTTACTGATGATTGAGAGTAGGCTAATGGGGCGGTAATGCGCCAGGTTGGACTTGTCCTGCTTTTTGTGTACAGGACATACCTGGGCAATTTTCCACATTGCAGGATAGATGCCAGTGTTGTAGCTGTACTGGAACAACTTGGCTTGGGGCGCAGGAAGTTCTGGAGCACAGGTCTTCAGTACAATTGCCGGAATATTGTAGGGCCCATAGCCTTTGCAATATCCAGTGCCTTCAGTCATTTCTTGATATCACGCGGAGTGAATTGAATTGTCTGAAGTCTGGCATCTGTGATGCTGGGGACTTCAGGAGGAGGCTGAGATGGATCATCAACTTGGCATTTCTGGCTGAAGATTGTTGCAAGTGCTTCAGTCTTATCTTTCGCACTAATGTGCTGGGCTTCCCCCATCATTGAGGATGGGGATATTTATGGAGTCACCACCTCCAGTTAGTTGTTTAATTGTCCACCACCATGCATGGCTGTATGTGGCAGGACTGCAGAGCTTAGTTCTGATCCGTTGGTCATGGGATCGCTTAGCTCTGTCTACGCATGCAGTTTGGCATGCAGATAGTCCTGTGTTGTCGTTTCACCGGGTTGACCCCTCATCTTGAGGTATGCCTGCTGCTGCTCCTGGCATGCCCTCCTGCACTCTTAATTGAACCAGGGTTGGTCTCCTGGCTTGATGGTAATGGTAGAGTGGGGGATATGCCGGGCCATGAGGTTACAGATTGTGGTTGAATACAATTCTGCTGCTGCTGATGGCCCACAGCGCCTCATAGATGCCCAGTTTTGCATTGTTAGGTCTGTTCGAAATCTATCCCATTTAGCACAGTGGTAGTGCCACACACATGAAGGAGGGTATATTCAATGTGAAGGTGGGACTTTGTCTCCACAAGGACTGTGTGGTGGTCACTCCCACCAATATTGTCATGGACAGATCTGCGATTCAGCGATGGTAATGCCATTGAATGTCAAGGGGAGATGGTTAGATTCTCTGTTGTTGGAGATGGGCATTGCCTGGCACTTGTGTGGCGTGAATATTACTTGTCACTTATCAGCCCAAGCCTGGATATTGTCCAGGTCTTGCTGCATTTCTACACAGACTGCTTCAGTATCTGAGGAGTCACGAATGGTGCTGACTATTGTTCAATCATCAGTGAACCATCCCCACTTCTGACCTTATGATTGAAAGAAGGTCATTGATAAAGCAGCTGAAGATGGTTGGGCCTAGGACACTACCCTGAGGAGCTCCTGCAGTGATGTCCTGGAGCTGAGGTGATTGACCTCCAACAACCACAACCATCTTCCTTTGCACTAGGTACGACTCCAACCAGTGGAGAGTTTCTTCCGATTCCCATTTACTCCAGTTTTGCTCGGGCTCCTTGATGCTGTACTCGGTCAAATGCTGCGTTGATGTCAAGGGCAGATGGATTATCACTTCTCACAATGAACACCTTGATACATCCTTAACTCAGTGATTTTAAACCAAAACCTGGCTGAGTCCTGCGATTCTTGAGTTCCGCCCTCCGTCTGTCTCCCTCTTTGTAAAGGGTCATGTTTAGAAATTATATGTGCCCGTATCTGGGCTCAAAAGCATTGGAATGTAACTTTGAGAAAATTGTTTTTTTTTAAATCTAGCATTCAGCATCAATCCTACATTATAAATCTGTATTAGACAAACTATTGTGTTGAAACTCATCATATCCCATAAAAAAATTTTCTTTCAAATTCATATCCATTATCTCTATTAATGTCTCCTAAACTCTTCTAAAGATCTTTGAAATGATGTTGCTTTCCTGTGTGTAGGCAGCTTTTTTTCTGAAGCTTTACGATACGTTTAATACAAAGCAAAAATCTCTTCTCAATATAATGGATCTGATTACATGAAAAGAATTTTTGTACTATCCTGTGGCAGGATGCGTGATAATTGCTGTGTGAAAGGATACTGTAATAGGGCCTATATGTCCTTTATTTTGGCACTATTGTACACTATAGTTCTGTTAGTCATTATAAATCAGAAATGCAACACATTCCAGACTTTAGGATGGTGAGCAATGCTAACTGGTCAGTATAGTGTGCAACATGAGTTCCCTTCATGGAATCATATAGCACTGCAGCAGGCCATTTGATCCATTGTACCTGTGACTGCTTTGATTACTCTGATTAGTCCCAATCCCCTATTCTTGCTCCATGACCTGCAATTTTTTTTCTTTTTAAGTAGATGCCGAATTGCCTTCTGAAAGTTACTGCTGAATCTGCTCAACCACCCTTTCAGGCAGCAGATTCCAGATCATGCCTCTCAGTGTAAAAATAAAAATTCTCCATTGGATTTAAAAACCAGATGCAATAAAACAATTTATCCTTGGATGGTAATCATCTTGGCACCACTGATCTTGCGTTATTATTGGGTAGCATTTAAAAAAGTGAGCTAACTGCGTCTTGAGAATTGTATACAAATAGCGTCAGAGATATCCAACTATCCAGCTGTCTCTTTGCAAAGTGTACGTTTGGAGTTGAAGCACAAAATTCTTACATCCCTTGATATTTAATCCTTTTGCTACAAATCTGATTAACACTCCTCTTTCAGCTGCCACTAAAACTAAGTGTAAATTGTTATGAAAGGTATTTTTATACATATTGTGGTTGACATTCAGCTTTGTTATCAGACAGCATCTGTGGAGAGAGAAGCTGAGCTAACATTTCGTTTCAGACAGCTCAGGAGGTGTTGTCAGGAAGCACTTCTTCACACAAAGGGTAGGAGAAATCTGGAACTCTCTCCTCTCAAATCTGTTGAGGCTGGAGGTCACTTGAAAATTTCAAAACCGCGATTGATAAATATGTTGGGCTAAGGTGTCAAAGGCTATGGAACCATGATGGATAGATTGATTTTAAGTTTAAGATCAGTCACAATCTAATTGAATGGAGGAACAAGTGGCTGAATGGCCTACTCCTGCTCCTATGTTCTTGTGACACTGGGGAATGGCACATTTCCCATTTTTGGCACTAAGTGCAATCGTCATGCATTCATGGGTACAGTTATGGGCAGAACTCCCTCTGCTGTACTTCAGCCATGCACCTAAGCCCCAAACTCAGAAGAGCTCACCCTACTGTACCAGTGTGGCATTTTTCACTTTGGCATTTTTTCCTACACCTCCCATACTGTGGCTTCTGAGTGAAATTGCCGTTTGCCACATAATGCAGCAATAACTTGGCACTGAAGCTACAGTATTCAGAGAGAGGGAACTCTGCTTTTTCTGTTGCGTTCAATTTTAAAATGGGAAGAAATGATCTCTTGTGACTATTTCAATTGCCAAGCTTCTGCAGTAAGTTAAACCTGTGAACTCCAGAATGGAAGATATTTGGCATTATTTTAAGTTTTGTCAATTATCCAGATATCTGTTGACTGATTTTCTCTCAGCTTTATTTGGGAAATACACTTGAAAATTCTAACACACTATTGCCATATACTGAATAGAATAAAAAGAGAAAATGTCAAACACTTAGCTGGTCAAGCAGCATCTGTGGAGAGAGCAACAGTTAGTTTTTAGGACAACTGGAAGATATTAAGAGGTGAGTAGCTTTTAAGCAAATCAAGGAAAGGGAAAGAACATAAGAAGCAGGAGCAGGTCATTCTGTCCTTTGAGCCTGCTCTGCCATTCAATAAATTATGGCTGATCTTTTATCTCAACTCCACTTTCCTGCACTATCCCCATATCCTTGACTATCCAAAAATCTGTTGCACTCTCTTGAATATGCTGAATGGTTGAGCATTCGCAGCCTTCTGAGGTACAGAATTCCAAAGAACCACGATCCTTTGAGTGAAGAAATTTCTGAGATGATGACCCCTTGTTCTAGAAACCCCAGCCAGGAGGGGGCAGAGAAAGAGCAAAAGGGTCTTTGATAAGGTGGAGGGCAGGAGTGATTAAATGGCAAAAATGAGTTGGTTCTTCTGTCATCTCTGACTCTGAGTGTTCTCGTGTGATGCCTTCCCTGACAGCATGAAGATATGAGATTTGTACATTGGATTTCGTGTTCTTTATAGGCGGGGATATGATTGTGAGAGAATGTTATTGCTTTAATAGCGTTGACAGCTTGCAATTGGGAGGACTTGCTGATCTGCTGCGAAGGGACAGTGTTGCAAATTGAGTTACATCGAGTGTACAGCACTGAAACAGATCATATGGCCCAACTGGTTTATGCCAGTGTTTATGGCCTCCTCCCAGCCTACTTCATCCAATCCTATCAGGATATGCTTCTATTCCTTTCTCCCTCATGTGCTTATCTAGCTCCCCCCAAATGCAAATCTAGCTCTGATGATTTTAACCGTACTGCTGGTTGAAAGAGCAAGGCTGGAATTTATGTACAGTCCCTTTAAGTGATGCACCTACATTTTTCGCTTTTTGCTGCCCTCTCTCTGTAAAAGTGCAAACTGACAACCAAAGTGAATGGGATGGCTTCACATCGAGTGACATAGTTTTTTAAATTAAGTATAAGAAGTTTTTAAGCTAATACACAGTAAATGAAAGTAAAAACTGAAAAGGCTGGGAATCTGAAGTAAAAATAGAAAATGTCAGAAATGTTTCCCCTCATGGGGAGAACCTAGAACTAGGGAGCACGGTTTTAAAAATAAGGGTTTCCCATTTAAGACGGAGATGAGGAAGAATTTCTCCTCTCGGGGTCATTAATCTTTGGAATTTTCTACCCCACAGAGAAGTGGAGGCTAGGTCATTTAATATATTCAAGGATGAGCTAGACAGATTTTTGAGCTTCATGGGAATAAAGGGTTATGGGGAGCGGGCAGGAAAATGGAGTTAAGGCCACCGTCAGAGCAGGCTTGAGAGGCCAAATGGCCTACTCCTGCTCTAACTTCCTTCCATTCATAGTGGGTCCATTAGTATCTGAGAAGGGGGAGGACTAGATTAATGTTTTGGGTTGAAGGAATTTGTCAGAACCGAAGTCTCAACAAAGAATGATGGTCATGGATTCAAGTTTCACTCTAGGACTTGAGCACCAAACCTAGGCTGATACTGCCCAATGCAGGGCTGTGATCGTGCTCAGTGGACGGTTAGTGGCTCCACCTGAAACAGATGAGAGCCTTTCATAAATGTTGAAACTGGGGATTTATTGGTATGATCTGCGCCAGCCCCACAAACCTCTGAGATATCAGTGCTCATCTAATTCTGGCCTCTTGAGCACCCCCAGTTTTAATTGCTGCATGATTAATGGCTGTGCCTTCAACTGCCTCGGCCCTAAGCTCTCAAATTCCCTCCCTAAACCTCACCAACTCTCTACTTGTCTTTCTTTCTTTAAGATGGTCCTTTAAAACCTACCTCTTTGACTAAGTTTTGACCATCTGCCCTAATAACACCTTATGTGGCTTGGTGTCTAATTTTGTTTGAAAACGTGCCTGTGAAGCACCTTTGGACACTTTATTATGTTAAAAATTGTATATAAATATAAGTTGTTGTTGTGTTATTCAGATGGGACATCATGTCAGTCCCCCACATTTGTGTTGCTGTGGTTTTGGTGGAAATCAGAGAATCCATGGAAGAAAAAAAGGACTTTGTCATTTGTTCCTTAGCTATGATCAAAAATAGATTAATTGGGTCATTCCATCTTTCTGTTTCTGGCTGCTGTGTTTGCCTGCACTGCCTTTCAAAGTAAATCAGCACATGTAAAACACTGAGAGTTCTCTAAGAGACATGAAAAGGTGCTCGATAAAAACACGTCTTTAACAGACCTCCTGTATATTTCCAGCATTTTCTGCTTTTACTTAAATAATACATAAAATGATATATAGGAAAACTTCCAATTTATTGTGATAGTTTGAAGTACATTGATCTGGCTTTTTCACGTGGTCGAAAGATTAGTTTAAAATTGTGGAAATTTTTATCTTTCAGCATCACCATAGATGATGTGGTTCATGTGATAGATGGAGGAAAGATAAAGGAGACTCACTTCGACACCCAAAACAATATCAGTACAATGGCAGCAGAGTGGGTCAGTAAAGCTAATGCCAAGCAACGGAAAGGTCGAGCCGGCAGGTAAAGTAAGCTTGTATGTCAGTTTGTGTTAGATGAAATGTCATAGCAACAAGCTATCTGGAGTGTACGCTGCAGTCTGCGCATATTTGCAGAATTAAAGGTCACTGGCCATTGACTGGAGTGGAAAGGAATGTCACAATAGTTTTTTTATTTGGATAAAATTGTTGTAGCCAGTCAAGGTTAAGCTGCTAGTCTATTTAGCTTTCACAGGCTAGTTAGTGACCTCAAAGTCTTATGGAATTTTATTGTTTGCAGCATAGACGTGAGCCATTCAACCCATCCTGCCTGTGTGGGTGTTAACTGTTCAATAGGAGCTGATAACTTTAATCCCACTTTCCTGTCCTTTCTCAGTATAATTTTATACTTGCTTTTTAAAGCAAGTCATTATCCTTTCCTCTACAGACACTAATGGTGAAGATTGTGTTATATCTGATGAAACTGACTGAAGCAAGTGAATGTCGTAGATGTAAATTAATTTAAGAAAGGTCACAACTGAAAGAAAAACAATCAAAAAGTGTGTCTACTTACATAGTACAGCAATATACTAAGCAGTTATATGATATGAGTTAATTGGATGAGCCCACATGATGTAATTAGAAGGTTTGTAACATTTTCTTAGCTGGTACATTGTCCAGGTATGAAAGCACGATCTTGTTGTTTTAATTGATTACAAGATAAAGGTCAATAATGTAGCTGTGTTCAATATTATGTTACAGTGCATTAGTATTTAACATATCAGTTATGCTTTGATTGAAGGTTATCTGAGAGATTCACATTGCTGGATTAGTTACATCTACTGCACAGTACCACTGCTTCCTGTTCTAATTTGAAGCTTTTTTTAACATGATGAATCACTGTCAGTTGACTGTCTTAAATTTTATTTTTCTGCTTTCCCCTCTTGCAGCACATATAAGCTGCATTCTAACATCCTAGATTCCACTTAGTACTATTATTATGAATGCTGGACTTTGTAGAATGGTTGTTTTTAAAAACTGTGATTTTTAGTGTAGTTTAAATGGACTCAAGTCAGATGACCTCACATCAACTCTGCTTAAAGATAAGACCGGAATCTTGGTTACCAGGACAACAAAAAACCCAGATCAAAGACCTTTTTGAAAAGCAGAGACTGCCTGTGTATAACACCTGAAGAACAATGGGTTTCACCCTCCCAGGCTTGCAGATCCCAAACAAGGAGTCAGTGACTCTGAGAATGTAAATGTGAATAGCCATTGCTAACACCAGGAAACAACGGAAAGCTTGGGTTGTCTCTGCTATAGCCAGACTTGTGGACTTTAGCCAGTTGTCTTTTCCAATATGCATGACTTTTGATTCAAGATAAATTCAACAGATTTTCGGAAGGCAGACTGTAAGGAATCCTGGGAGAAGATCAGCGGTAGCAGCCTCAGAGAGGAGGGAGAGAGAGGAACACCTGCTCTTAGAAGACTGATACAGCGAAAGGCTGCGAAGACTTGAATCTGTTTTGAAACTTGAGGTTTGCAGAGAAATAAAAGACCAACGGGATCACCAGAAATCACCTTATTCACGAATGCCCAGGTCAAAAGTGCTCTGAAGAAGTGAGCAAAGAGGACAGTGACTTTCAGAAAGGACGGGAGATCCAACTTATTGCAACTGGGAGGAGTTTGGAACTTTTAGCTGCAAATATTTAGCTGTCCAGGAGGACTGTGTCGTATATAAATGTGGTGTGAGGTTTTCAAGTGTTTTAATAAGTGAAGAAAATACCTTTCTGTGTAATTTGGGGTATTATGATGTGTTGGCATCCTTCCATCTACAAAAGATGATGGACATGCAGCAAACAATCCATTTAGGTGGGGGTGTTTTCTCTTGGTGTACTTCTGTTGATGGCTATGAAGGTCAATTCTTAAGAGGCAGGTTCTGCCACAAGTGCTGCATGTGAAGCTCCCAAGTGATGCTGTGAGTTGTCTTTGGAGTTGGCGCCTGTTGCTAAGCTGCTGGTCATCATTGTAATGCATGCCAGCCCACAGGATGTGTCGCAGTTTCCCTCTTTAGCTAGCTAGTGACTCTCAGGTGTGATAATCGACGTTTAGGGACTTCATGTCATGCTTGCAAGCATCCCTGAAGCGGAGCTTTGGGTGCCCCACTGGTTGTCCAGCCCCGGCTACCTCATCATAGACGGTCCTTGGATATGCAACCATCTTCCATCCTGTGGACATGTCCGATCCACCGAAGCTGCCTCTGTTTGATTAATGCCAACAGACTTGGAAGCTCTGCCTTTGAGAGGACTGCAGCAATAGTGATTTTGTCCTGCCAGGATATACCCATACTAAAAAAATATCCACATTAACTAAATAGTACTTTGTAAGTAGTTGATAATCCTCTACGCTGATGCTGCTGCACTAGTTGCTCACATGGAAACTCAGCTACAAAGACAGCACGGATGAAAATTATTGAACTTCTTTTCGTGGTAGCTGTAAGCTGCCAATGTTTCACAGCCATACAGCAAGGTGCTAAGAACACAGGCCTTATAAACCATCAGCTTGGTCCTAAAGCTCAGCTTGGTGTTATCCCATGCGTGTTTGGCGAGTCGGCCAAAAGTGGTAGCTGCTTGTATCGAGCTCTGCATCAAGGGACAGATTGTCTGTCATCGTGAACCCAAGGTAGTGGAATTTGCAAGCCACTTCCAGTGGTGTGTTTAGTGTGATTGGATGGAGATGCAGCAACCTGTCCTATGACCACGGTTTTATTGATGCGTATGGTTAAGGAGAACAAGTTACAGACATGGGCGAGACAGACCATGAGTCTTTGTAGCTGAGTTTCCATGTGAGCGACTAGTGCAGCAGCATCAGCGTAGAGGATTATCAGCTACTTACAAAGTACTATTTAGTTAATGTGGATATTTTTTAGTTTAGTTGTTGTAATAAAAGTCTTAAAACATGAATTCTTCTGTAATTCATTAAATTGTTCTGGGGAGTTCATATCTTGTGTTTTAACATTAACGGTTTTACTGAGGTCTTAACACCATCTGTAGGGAACTGGCTCAATGGTCAAATGAATAAAAGCTTTATTCCCAAAAACAATTTAAAGTGAGCTATCTACGGAGCCTGAACTGCACAGGATGGCTCAATGGTGCGGCCTGCTGACTGACAGTGCATTTGCATTGCAACTGTGGCATTTTGCTTCACGTGGACAAAGCAGTTGCTGTGTAAAAATAGCCTGAATCCGGAGTTGGGGCCTGACCTGACACTGGAGCAAAGCCAAGTCAGTTTAGGCCTTAACGCCGGTGTACAATACACAAAGTTCATATCTGTGCAAAGCCAAAATCCCTTTGTACTGTCACAGCGCTTGTAGTGTGAGTGCTATATTATGTACATGACACACCCTAACTCCCTATATAAAAAAAAAAAACCTGTTGCTAATCCCATTTCTTGGTAATTATGTTTGTGAGTAGTGTGACTGAGGACTATGGTGCTGTGCAAATAATTTTACTTGTTTTTTTTCCACTCTTTCATGATTCATCTCTCAATTTTTTTTTAGCAGATATTGCAGAAATCGGGAGCTAAAAGAGCACAGTCAGTAGTTTTAATGCCCAAGTTATTCTAAAATCCACATGATAGTTCTAGCTTGTTTAAAACTTTTTTCCAACCTTTCTGACTCCCACACTTGGGGTCTCTTAAAGGAAGGGTTGTGATTTGGGAACCCCTTATCTAGGCAGTTGTCCAGCTAAGGGTACAAGTGAACCTGCTGTCGTAATTATTGTTGTTCTGATCTGTGAAGAGGATCCCGAGATGATTTTGTTCTTTTCCCGCTCTGTGGGTTGGAAGGGAAATGCCTGATGTCAGATGCACTTTTAGCCACGTTTGTTTTAGTACTGCATCTCTAGGTTCCAGTATTCCAGATGACCTTTGAGTACCACTTTCCCTTCTTTCGTGGGGAGTATCATATCATGACAGAGCACAGAGGGGGCTATTCGGCCCATTAAGCCTGCCCCAGTTCTTTGAAAGAGCTATCCAATTAGTCCCATTTTCCCTGCCCTTTGCCTGTAGCTCTGCAAATTTTTCCTCACCAAGTATTTATCAAGTTCCCTTTTGAAAGTTGCTATTAGATCTGCTTCCTTCACTCTTTCAGGCAGAGCATTCTGGATCATAATAATTTGCTGAGTGTCTTAAAAAAAAAAAAAAAAAAAAAATCCCATCTTGTTTTCTGTCCCTGCAACCCCTGTCCATTCTTGGAAGGCTGTGTTTGCTGACAAAGCAACCACTAGGTCGCGCAGTAGTGGCACATGCACAAATACAGCCTCAACCATTGAAAGTCACTGTCAGCGAAGTCTCAGCAGCTGCCAGTAATAAAGATGGTGCTGCTCAATTTGTCACAAAGAGCAAATGCAGCATTAAACCCAAATCCCCACAGTGGCTGCGATCGCTGCCTCCATCCCACACCCAACAGTACCTGTGCTAGTACAGAACCAAATAATCTCATAGTAAGGCATCTTTCAATTCGCTCTTTGTATGATGCTTGTTATTCTAACATATTGGTTTTGGAAATAGATTCATGTGGCTTATTCTCTTGCACAATTACAGCAGTGCAAATGGATTTTGTGCTATAATTCAGATAGAAACAAAGTTGCTTCTCTTCGCTGCTCCCTCTCGCGCCTATCTGCTCGCGGCTTCTCAGCCACTCGCTCCCGTCCTCCCCGCTTCCCCCCTGCCCCACAGCTGCGTGCTTCAGGCCTCGCCACTTCCCCTCTTGGCCACTGGCTTCTGTGTTGCCCCGTCACCCCTCGGCTGCTTGCTTCACGCCTTGCCACTTTGGCGGCTTGTTCCCCATGCTCCACCGCTTCTTTGGGCAGCGTGGCGGGAAGCGACGAGGCCTGCAGCGAGCAGCCAAGGGAGGGAAGGGCGGGGAGCGAGTAGCCGAGGCGGGGAGCAGCAAGGTGGGGAGCGAGTGGTTGAGGGAAGGCAGTGGGAGTGAACAGCCTCGTTCTAACATGTGATGACGTTTTAGAGTGCATGTGCAAATTAGTCCTGGCAAGCTGGGTGATGACATAGGCTGTGCATGCGCAGCACCATACTGGCAGGAAGAAACCATTCTGCACATGCGCGCAGCTGGGAACGTGCTGATGACTTCGGTGCTTGGCTGCATTGTCAGGAATCACTTTGTTCTTGGAATCTATAAAAGTCGTCTCCCAGACTGAGAAGTTCAATTGTCTGGCATAATAATATGCTAAAGTACTTGCAAACTACTAAAGCAAGAATGCCTATTGATGAAGACTGCCGAATGAGTAAGCAACTGAGAGTGTAAATCTGTGTCTTGACGTTTTGTTGTATGTTCATAGCCTGATGATTATGAGTACTGGAGTGCAGTCTATTGCCTGTATTTGCAGGCCGGCACATAGAATAGATTTTATTTCACTGTCTCGATGGGCCAATAACCACATTGCAACTTGAATTTGTGAACTCATCTTCTGCAGATGGAGAACCTGCAGCTAGTGGTGTACGTCTGATAATCTTGTCAATACTGGCTAAAACTCTTGATTATTGTGTCCGCATCTAGGGTGCAGCCAGGTTGCTGTTACCATTTGTACAATGGATTGCGAGAGAGCCTGCTAGATGACTATCAGCTTCCAGAAATCATGAGGACTCCGCTTGAAGAACTTTGCTTACAGATAAAGGTTAAAATTACTTGTTGTTCAACAGTTTAAATCTTCAAAGTTGCCTGTTGTCAATTTTCAGCAAAATGGGACAATTTATATGTGAATACTGTGACATAGGATTATCTATTTATATTCCTGAATAGGAGTGTACAATGCCAGAAAAGACCTCTGTGATCATGATTTGGTATGTAGAAGGATGCTAAGCCTATTTGGTCTCATTATCCATGATCCTGTCCTCCTATTGCAGCTAGTAATGTTGACCTGAAGAGGCAGACAGTGTAATGTCTCTGTCCCAGATCATTGCCATGCGTCTGGCTCAGAGGGTACGTGTACTCATGTGGCCTGGGGTGGTGGGAGTGTTTGTCAGAAAGGAATTTTCTACAGTATTTTTTCCCTTATTGGCCCTGGGTTTTTCTCTCTTTTTGCCTAACCCAGGAGATTACGTGGCTGTGGAGTGGGAGGGTCAAGAAAGTAGTTAGTTTTGATGTTTCAGCCATCATAGTGTGTGGGCCAGACTGTTCCTGCTTGCCAATTTCTGTACGTTCATAGCTTGGTGATTATGGTGCTGGATTAGCAGCCCAGCCATTGTGAATTCAAATACTACCATGGTAAAGGATCTGGTAATCATAGAATCAGAATCCTGAAAGTAATCATGAAACCTTTTGGATTGTTGTGTAAAGCCACCTTACTCGGGGAAGGGAGCCTACCTGGTCTGGGCTTTGTGTCATTCCAGGCCCACAATATGCAGTTGACTCTAAATGCCCTCAGGCAATTTGTAACTGGGCAATAAATACTGCCCTGCCATGGTCACCCACGTACCAACTGAGCTAACAAAATGCACATATATAGCCACATTTTTTTTAACATGGTACTTTACTGAATGGAAGAGTTTGAACACTGAGCACGAGGCACTGGGAGCAGGTTTCAGGAGATGGCAGAAGGTGCAGTTCAAGAGAAAAGTTTCTGAAGGTAGGGATAGATGCAACAAGGTGGAGTGATTCAGCGAGGGAATTCCGAGTGCAGAGCCATGACGGATGAAAGCTGCCATCATTGGTGGAGTGGAATAAGGGCAGAGACTCAGAGGCTCAGGCTCAGAAGAGCAGAGGTATACCAATACTTGACTTAGCATGAACAGTGCCAAGGGAGTTCCACAAATTATATATTAAGAGTTGTGTATATAGTTGCCTTATCCATCTGCCCAATTGTAAAAATTCTAGGTATATACTTGCCATTCAGTTCTCTCAGCTGATCCAAGATAGCAGCACCCACCAGCCTTTAACTTGTCCCCAAGGCCAAATTTTCCCACTTTGCTCTCCCGTTGTGGCCTCGACAGAATCCGTCCTTACACCATGACTTGAGAGTTAACCGCAGCTCTAGCTGCATTCCTGCACTTCCTGACCCACCACCATAATACCCAGCCTGTGGTCCTGGTTACATTCCTTCCCCCGCCCCGTCGCCATAATACCCACCTAGCGTCCAGGCCACATCCAAACCATGCAGCTAGTGACTTGCTATCTGAATGGTGTAGTGCCAGAGGACTAGTGAATAGCTAATGTAATTCCTTTATTTAAGAAGGGGGACAGAATATACCAGGGAGTTATAGACCAGTCAGCTTAACAATGCTAGTAGGAAAATTAATGGAAAGCCTACTAAATGAGCGAATAGAAGACACCTAGAAACAAAAAATATAATGAATGGATTTCAAAAGGGAAGATCTTGCTTGACCAACCTTATTGAATTTTCTGATAGAATGGTAATGCAGTGGATCTAATTTATCTGGATTTTCAAAAGGCTTACCATAAGGTGCCCCATAATATACTAATGAATAAGGTCAGAGAATGTGGAGTCGGGGACAAGTGGCAGAATAGATTGCTAGCTGGCTTCAAGATCGAAAGCAGAGAGTGGGAGTAAAGGGTAGTTTTTCAGAATGGCAGAAGGTGGAAGTGATGTTCCACAAGGATCATTGTTGGGACCACTGCCATTCACAGTTTACATTAACGGTTTAGACTTTGGAATCAAAAGTACCAAATTGAGAGGGGTGGGTGGTGGTGGGGGATAGTCAACACTGAGGAGGACTGCAACAAATTACAGGAGGACATCAATAAGCAGATTGAGCAAATAGTTGGTGGTGGCGTTGTGGTATTGTTACTGAACTAGAAACCCAGAGACCCAGGGTATTGCTCTGGACACATGGGTTTGAATCCCATCACAGCAGAAGGTGGAATGCGAATTCAATTAATAAATCTGGAATTAAAAAGCTAGTCTAATCGCCATGAAAACATTGTCGATTGTTGTAAAAACACATCTGGTTCACGAATGTCCTTTAGGGAAGGAAATCTGTTGTCCTTACCTGGTCTGGCCTACATGTGACTCCAGACCCACAGCAATGTGGTTAACTCTGACATGCCCTCTGAAATGGCCTATCAAGCCATTCAGTTGTATCTAACCGCTACGAAGTCAATGAAAAGGAATGAAACCGGACGGACCACCCGGCATCGACCGAGGCACCGAGAACAACAACGGCAAACCCAGCCCTGTCGACCCTGCAAAGTTCTCCTTAATAACATCTGGGGGCTTATGCCAAAGTTGGGAGAGCTGTTCCACAGACTAGTTAAGCAACAGCCTGACATGGTCATACTCACAGAATCATACCTTGCAGATAATGTCCCAGACGCCACCATCACCATCATGTTTCATCGGCAGGACAGACCTAGCAGAGATGGTGGCACAGTGGTATAGTCGGGAGGGAGTTGCCCTGGGAGGCCTCAACATCAACTCCGGACACCATGAAGTCTCATGGCATCAGGTCAAACATGGGCCAGGAAGCCTTCTGCTGATTTCCACCTACTGCCCTCCCTCAGCTGATGAGTCAGTACTCCTCCATGTTGAACACCACTTGGAGGAAGCACTGAGGGTGGCAAGGGTGCAGAATGTACTCTGGGTGGGGGACTTCAATGACCATCACCAAGAGTGGCTCAGTAGCACCACAGCTGGCCAAGTCCTAAAGAACATATCTGCTAGATTGGGTATGCGGCAGGTGGTGAGGGAACCAACAAGAGGGGAAAAACATACTTGACCTCGTCCTCACCAATCTGCCTGCCGCAGATGCATCTGTATATGACAGTATTGGTAGGAGTGAACACCGAACAGTCCTTGTGGAGATGCAGTCCCGCTTTCACATTGAGGATACCCTCCATCGTGTTGTGTTGCACTAAATGGGATAGATTTCGAACAGATCTAGCGATGCAAAACTGGGCATCCATGAGGCACTGTGGGCCATCAGCAGCAACAGAATTGTACTCATCCATAATCTGTAACCTCATGGCCTGGCATATCCCCCACTCTACCATTACCATCAAGCCAGGAGACCAACCCTGGTTCAATGAAGAGTGCAGGTGGGCATGCCAGGAGCAGCATCAGGCATACCTAAAAATGAGGTGTCAACCTGGTGAAGCTACAACAACTAATTGCATGCTGCTTATGCAGTTTGGCATGCAATAGACAGAGCTAGGGGATCCCATAACCAACGGATCAGATCTAAGCTCTGCAGTCCTGCCAAATTCAGCCGTGAATGGTGGTGGACAATTAAACAACTGACTGGAGGAGATGGCTCCGCAAATATCCCCATCCTCAATGATGGGGGAGCCCTGCACATCAGTGCGAGAGATAAGGCTGAATCATTTGCAACAATCTTCAGCCAGAAGTGCTGAGTCGATGATCCATATCGGCCTCCTCCTGAAGTCCCCAGCATCACAGATGCCAGACTTCATCCAATTTGATTCACCCCGCATGATATCAAGAAACGACTGAAGGCACTGGATACTGCAAAGGCTATGGGCCCTGACAATATTCTGGCAATAGTACTGAAGACCTGTGCTCCAGAACTTGCTGCGCCCCAAGCCAAGCTGTTCCAGTACAGCTACAACACTGACATCTATCCGGCAATTTGGAAAATTGCCCAAGTATGTCCTGTACACACAAAGCAGGACAAGTCTAACCCGGCCAATTACCGCCCCATCAATCTACTCTCAATCATCAGTAAAGTGATGGAAGGTATCATCAACAGTGCCATCAAGCAGCACTTGCTTAGCAATAGCTTGCTCAGTTTGGGTTCTGCCAGGGCCATTCAGCTCTTGACCTCATTACAGCCTTGGTTCAAACATGGACAAAAGAGCTGCACTCAAGAGGTGAGGTGAGAGTGACTGCCTTTGACATCAGGGCAGCATTTGACAGAGTATGGCATCAAGGAGCCCTAGCAAAACTGAAGTCAATGGGAATCAGGGGGGAAAACTCTCTGCTGGTTGGAGTCATACCTAATGCAAACGAAGGTGGTTGTTGGAGGTCAATCATCTGAGCTCCAGGACATCACTGCAGGAGTTCCTCAGGGTAGTGTCCTAGGCCCAACCATCTTCAGCTGCTTCATCAATGACCTTCCTTCAATCATAAGGTCAGAAGTGGGATGTTCGCTGACAATTGCATAATGTTCAGCACCATTCGTGACTCCTCAGATACTGAAGCAGTCCGTGTAGAAATGCAGCAAGACTTGGACAGTATTCAGGCTTGGGCTGATAAGTGGCAAGTAACATTCACGCCACACAAGTGCCAGGCAATGACCATCTCCAACAAGAGAGAATCTAACCATCTCCCCTTGACATTCAATGGCATTACCATCGCTGAACCCCCATTATCAACATCCATGGGGCTACCATTGACCAGAAACTGAACTGGAGTAGCCATATAAATGCCGTGGCTACAAGAGCAGGTCAGAGGCTAGGAATCCTGCGGCGAGTAACTCATCTCCTGACTTCCCAAAGCCATCTACAAGGCACAAGTCAGGAATGTGATGGAATACTCTCCTCTTGCCTGGATGGGTGCAGCTCCAACAACACTCAGGAAGCTTGACACCATCCAGGACAAAGCAGCCCGCTTGATTGGCACCCTATCCGCCACTTTCAACGTTCACTTCCTCCACCACCGACGCACAGTGGCAGCAGTGTGTACCATCTACAAGATGCACTGCAGCAATGCACCAAGGCTGCTTAGACAGCAGCTTCCAAACCCGCAACTTCTACCAACGAGAAGGACAAGGGCAGCAAATGCATGGGAACGCCACCACCTGCAAGTCACACACCATCCTGACTTGGAACTATATTGTCGTTCCTTCACTGTCGCTGGGTCAAAATCCTGGAACTCCCTTCCTCACAGCATTGTGGGTGTACCTACCCTACATAGACTACAGCGGTTCAAGAAGGCAGCTCACCACCACCTTTCAAGGGCAATTAGGGATGGGCAATAAATGCTGGCCTAGCCAGCGACACCCACATCCCATGAATGAATTTTAAATATTGAATTTCTACAGATAAATGTGAGGTAGTACATTTTGGTAGGAAGAATAGGGAGGCCACTTATTACTTTGAAGGTGCGAGTCTAGGTGGAGTAGAGGAACAAAGAGATCTTGGAGGACAAATACGCCAAACACTAAAAATTGAGCCACAGTTTAATAAGACCGTTTTTAAATTTTAAAAAAAAGCAAATCAGGCACTAGGCTTTATTTCTGGAGGAATAGAATTGAAAAGTGGGGAAGTTATGTTAAACCTATATTGAACCTTGGTTAGACCACACTTAGAGCACTGTATGCAGTTCTAGTCGCCATATTATAAAAAGTATATAGAGGCACTAGAGGGGTTGCAGAGAAGATTTACAAGGATGATACCAGAAATGTGTGGTGTACATATCGGGAAAGGATTGACAGGCTGGGTCTCTTTTTTTTCAAAAAAGAAGGTTGAGGGGTGACCTTAATCGAGGTCTTTAAAGTTATGAAAGGTTTTGATAGAGTGGATACAGACAGAATACTTGCTTTTGTGGGGAAGAGCATAACTAGAGGCCATCGATATGAGTCACCAAGCAATCCAATAGGGAATTCAGAAGAAGCTTCTTTACCCAAAGAGTGGTGAGAATGTGGATCTCCCTACAACAGGAAGTGGCTGGAGCAAAAAGTATAGATGTGTTTAAGGGGAAGCTAGACAAGCATATGAGGGGGGAAGCAGTAGAGGGTTCCGATGGTCAATTTAGATGAAAGATGGAAGGAGGCTCAAGTGGAGCATAAACGCTTGCATGGACTGGTTGGGCCGAATGGCCTGTTTCTGTGCCATGTATCCTGTGCAATGTTTTCACAATTTTATCTTTAAATGTAAAATGACTGCCATTTGGCTTTGAACTGGTAAAATAACAGTTCTGTACTTTGTTCTAAAGATATAAAAGTAGAATACAATGAAGGCCCAAGTTGTAAATTAAGAATTTTCTGATAGGTGGTTTATTGAAAAAAAAATACAGGTTGACTGATGAATCTTTGTCTTCATCGATGTGTGACAATATATTTTACTAACCAGGTGCTTATTTTTTAAATTTTGCCGTAGATTTTAAATCTTGGTCAAATTGCCCATTTCCTGGAGAAGGCGATGCAGCCTCCATCAAAGGAAGCTGTCAACCTGGCTGTGACCCATCTTAAAGAGCTGGTAAGTATTTGCTGACGCAAAAGGACTGGATAAGTCTGCTGACAGAGGCAAGTTCAGCTCCTTCTGCTGGCTAACTGTGGGACTGTAAAGGTGCTGATACAAAGTGATTTTTCCTTTGACGCCTCAATGACCGCATCAGCGCGGCCCAAGTCCCGAATCATAGGCCGGGGTTTTTTGAGGTCCCCTGATGCGGGGTGGGGGGCACAGAGTATAGCAACAGGTTGTGAGGGTGGAGGGCTCGTCACCCAGGGTTCTTCCTGGGGGCAAGAAAGGCCTGCCCAGAGACCGGCTGAAGCCCTTGAGTGGCCCATTAATGGCCAATTGTGGGCCTCTTCCTGCTGCAGCTGGGATCGGCTCTGTCGTGCGGGGAGGATGCCTTGTAAACCGTGCGCCCTCCCAGCGGGGTGGCCTGAATTGACAATGGAACACAGTGGAGAGTGGAATGAGAGACACTGCAGGTAGGAGTCTTGTTCCACTGCAGCTTGGAGCCATTGGCAAGGGCAGGATTTGGTCGCAGTGTTGAGAGGGCAGCATAGCCAAATATTGTTTTAAATTTATTTTCTCATAGAGAGCTGTGTGTATTGTTTTAGATTGCCCTGCAATTGATTATCTTTGTTAACCTTTAAAAATTTTGGCCCCCTTCCTCTAAATTAACATTCTAATTGCCCAGCATGGCACATGGCAGCTGCAGTGGATACTACCTGCAGGATGCACTGCAGCAACTCGCCTAGGCTACTTCCGCAGCTCTGCCCAAACTGGCGATCTCCACCATCTAGAAGACCAAGGACAGCAAGTTCATGGGAACACCACCACTTGCAAGTTCCACTCCAAGTCACACATCAATCAGCTATGGACTATTTTTTTGCTCGGTCATAATCCTGGAACTCACTGCCGAACTTCATCACGGGAGCACCTTTGCCACACGGACAACAGCGGTTCAAGAAGAAGGCCCACCACCACCTTCTCAAGGGCAATTAGGGATGAGCCATAAATCCAGGCCTTGCTACTGATGCCAAGACTGAATTTTTTTTAAAAATGACAGAAAATATGTTGAAAAATGTATTTCCATCATTATCATTTAATTATAAGATGGGCTTATCTATTCAGCATCCTTATCATTTTGCCAGGAAGTGCTAGAAGTGGAGACAGAGGCCAATGAATTTTTTAAAATAAATTCTCAGGATATGGATGTCCCTGGCAAGGCTGGCATTTATTGCCCATCCCAGGTTGCCCTTGAGAAAATGGTGGTGTCCCTTTTTTTCTTGGACTGCCGCAGCATGTGCGGTGAAAGTACTCACACAGTACTCTCGGCTAGACAGTTCTAGGATTTTGACCCAACGATGATCAAAGAATGGCTGATATATGGACAAGTTGGGATGATGTGTATGACTGTGAGGGGAATTCGCAGGTGGTGGTGTTCCCATGCAACCCTACTGCCCTTGCCCTCCTAGATGGCAGATGTTGCGAGGTTGGAAGGTGCTGTCGAAGGAGACTTATCAAGTTGCTGCAGTAGAATCCTGTGGATAGTCCCCTATGCACCAGTGGTGGAGAGAGTGGCATGTTTCCTTTTCACTTGCGCATCTCAAAAGTGACCTAAAAACAAGTGGGGTAATCTCTGAAAAATCTGTGCCCATATGACCATAGCGGTGCGAATGTTTTGTTCCGTTACTTTTCATTTTGTGACAGTTTGTCCGGTGTTTCTGGAACTTTCTGAAATTTCAATTTCCTTTTCCCTTTCTGACAGAATGCCTTGGATAGGAATGAAGAGCTTACTCCGCTCGGGGTCCATTTAGCTCGTCTGCCAGTGGAGCCCCACATTGGAAAAATGATTCTGTTTGGAGCGTTGTTGTGCTGTTTGGATCCTGTCCTCACCATCGCAACCAGTCTCAGTTTCAAGGATCCATTTGTGATCCCATTGGTAAGATGTCAAGATTGTGACCAGAATGGTACCAAGGCTAAAGGGGTTAAAATATGAGGACAGGTTGTATAGACTCGGCTTGTATTCCCTGGTATATAGAAGATGATGGGGTGATTTAATTGAGGTGTTTAAGCATGATTAAAGGATATGATAAGGTAGATAGAAACTATTTCCTCTGATGGAGTCCAGAAAAGGGGGAAAACCCCTTAAAATTAGAACTAGGCCGGGTGATGTCAGGAAGCATTTCTTCACACAAAGGGTAGTGGAAACCTGGAACACTCTTCCTGCAAATACTGTTGAGGCCAGTTGAAATTTCAAAACTGAGGTTGATAGATTTTTATTAAGCAAAAGTATTAGGGGTAATGGAACCAAGGAAGGTAGATAGCTTTAAGATGTAGACCATCCATGATTTATTGAATGGCAGAACAGACTCGAGGGGCTGAATGGCCCCTTCCTGTTCCTATTAGATTTGCTTTGAGCCTCCAGAGAGCTATTTGTCGGAGACCGGAAGCTGATGTGTTACCCATACATTTAAACTGTTATTTTTTGAGAGGTGTTCGTCAGTATATCTCCACTATATTTACTCAATGATAGTCTGGACATCTTCCTCACCAAGCACAGCAATACTGCTTTAAGGAAGATTGAATGGAAAGAGATAGTAACGCAACACCTTATCCTGTTATCAAAACACAGTGAATTACTTCTGCAGTGGAATTGAGCAATAGAAGGAAATGTTAAAACACAAACTATTTTCAAGGGCATGCTAAATGTTTTGAGGGTGAAGGTTCTTTCCCTAACAATGTTGTATGTAGCAAGAGGTTTGGAAAATGTTTGAAGTATCTTCTACAGCAAATAAATGCTGCACGTTTAACGCTCCTGTTTTTGTGCTGCTGGCAGGGTAAAGAGAAACTGGCAGATGCAAAACGCCGAGAATTGTCCAAGCAGTCCCGGAGTGACCATCTGACTGTGGTCAATGCGTTTACGGTAGGTACTGTTTAAATACACGACAGAAAAAATGCAAATGTTGAAAATCTGAAATAGAAACATAAAATGCTGACCAGTCACAGTATGACAGTCAGCATCTGAAAGGTGAAATGATTGGTAAACATTTGAAGTTTTGTCTCTTTGTCAGAAGCCTATGGAGCTAGTGTTCTTTCCTATTTTTAGACGAAAAGTTAATACTGTTTAAAACTCATTAGCATTATTGTCCACAGCCGTTCTTTTTCTTTGGTGTTTTTCTATAAAGTGTAAGAAAGAAAGAGACTCCCATTTATATAGGGCCTTTCATGACCTCAGGGCATCCCAAAGCTCTTTACAGCCAATGAAGTACTTCTGAGATGCAGTCACTGTAGAAATGTAGGAAATGTGGTCACCAATTTGAGCACAGTAAGGTCCCATGAACAGTAATGTGACGATGACCAGATCATCTATTTTTTTTTAGTGATGTTGGTTGAGTGATAAATAGTGGCTAGGACACTGCGGTGAACTCCCCTGCTCTTCTTTGAAATAGTGCCACGGGATCTTTTACATTCACCTGAGATGCCAATGGGACCTCAGCTTAATGTTGCATCCGAAAGGCTGCACCTCCAACAGTGCAGCACTTTCTTAATAGTGCACTGGAAGGGTCAGTTTTGGTTTTGTGCTTGCGTATCTGAAGTGCGACTTGAACGCACGACTTCCTGATTCGTGGTAAGAGTGCAACCCACTGAGCCAAGGCCAACATGTGAAGCTTAGGACATAATTGGTACAGTAATACAGGGTAACATATTCCTAAATTTTGGAAAAATGCAACGTAGGGGGACAGCAAAACTCCTGCTCTATCTTCTTATTGGAAATGGTTTTGCTCTGGGGGAAGAGGTTTGCGTGTGATCTTTTACCTCTTGTGGTGAGGTTTGTAACCAGATTCGCAGATTCTCCTCTGATTCTGATCAAACAAAGCATGGAGAATCTCAAGTTTTTTTTTTTTCTTTTCCCTCAGCTCGGGTGCTGAGGCCCAAAGTCAGCCAAACTCCCCGCTCCTGATTACCAAGGCCTGTTAGTTTGCTCAGTAAATTTAGTTCGGTTTGGTATTCCATGGAACTTTTCCCCCCTGTGTTTTGGGGATTGCATTCCATGATTCCATCTCATTTTTCTGTGAAAATGGGAAGCTGGTGACATTCCTTGACCACTGTTGATTAACCTCTGTTGGAAAATTTGCTCATGTCTGCACTTGACACCACAAGATCAGGCTTGTCCGTGATGCCTGCGTTGGTTGAATAGTCTATCGATGTTCACTCGTGTGTGTAGCAAAAGCGATCATCCAAGGTGCTGGCGGATGACTGATTTGTGCTCCTTAATCCCAGTTATGAAATACCATCTTCAGGAGGAGAGAGAATTGGGAAATAAAAATCAGCAGTTAGTAGAATTATCTGTACAACTAGATGTGTATCACTTTTCCTTCAGTTCCAAGATCTCATTACGCAAAGATTGAGCTGAGGGCAGTGGAGAGGTCAGTGGTTTGCTTCATGGAGAGTTTTGTAACTTCAATTTTGGGTTTCACAGGATTTTATAACATATGCCAAATATTTTTTGAGATTGGCGTCACAGTCCAAGTTCCAAAATGACTCCGAGCCGCTATCTTAAATGGTGCCAACAAGTGTTGTGCACAATCAGTGACATACTATGGGTGTCACCCTCATGTCTTGGCTGAATGGCCTTGGGCTTTATCCTGCATCTTTAATGCCTATAATGCACTGCTGCTATTTTATTTTCTTTGTTTGTGGGATTTGGGTGTTGCTGACTGGGCCAGCATTTATTGCCCATCCTTAATTGCCCTTGAACTGAGTGGCTTGCTAAGCCATTCGAGTCAACTGCTTTGCTGTGGGTCTGGAATTACTTGTAGGCCAGACCAGGAAAGGATGGCAGATTTCCTTCCCTAAAGGATATTAGTGAACCAGATGGGTTTTTATTTTTACAAAAAATGGTTTCATGGTTACCATTAGACTAACTTTTAATTCCAGATTTATTAATTGAATTCAAATTTCACCATCTGCCGTGGTGGGATTCGAACCCATGTCCCCAGAGCATCAGCATGGGCTCTGGGTTACTATTCCTGTGACATAACCACAATGCCACCGCCTCCTCCATTGTCTGCAATTGTCAGACTCATTGGTGCTCTTCTTCATCTTGTTCTTCTCTATCTTTGGATTCTGACTTCTGTCATCATGCTTGCCTTGCCTTAGATGGTCTTCTATCTGTCTGTCCATGCATCCAATATGTTGGACCTTCCTTTTCTTTTAACAGGGTGAGCAATGCTTTTTCAAGTATTTACCCTTAAACAATCTCTGGCAGATTCTTTAATCTCAAATGTGATTCACCAGAGCCAATACCCACTGTGACAACCTTTTAGTGTGTGCCGTCAGTTTGATGAATGCTTCTATTTTCAGGGCTGGGAGGAAGCAAAAAGAAGAGGTTTCAGGTCAGAGAGAGACTACTGCTGGGAGTACTTCCTTTCTCCAAACAACCTGCAGGTAATGAACCTCTAACAAACTGGGATTTTTCTTCTTAGAGCAGTGAAGGTTAACGGAAAATTTATTACGAACGTTCAAAATTATGAGGGGTTTGGTTAGAGTAGAATGGGAGTAACTGTTCCAACTGCGGTTTGGTTGGTAAACAGTCGGCACTGATTTAAGGAGCGATGAGATATTTTTTTTATAACCTGGAATGCACTGCCAGAAAGCGTGGTGAAAGCAGATTCAAGAGTAACTTTCAAAAGGGAATTGGATAAATACTTGAAAGTAAAAATTTGCAGGGCTCTGGGGAAAGAGCAAGGGAGTGGGACTAAATTGGATCGCTCTTTCAACGAATAGGCACAGGCACAATGGGCTGAATGGCCTCCTTCTGTACTGCATGATTCTGTGATCCTGAAAGGGACATGAAAAACAGATGTTAGGTCAGAGTGCGACTGGTTAGAAGGAGCGATTGGGTTTAAAATGGTATTTACAGGAGCCGAGGGAGCTGGAAAGGTGGAGAGATTCAGGAAGCAATTTTCAGAGAGCAGGTCCTTGAGCATCCCCCTCAATTTTTGTAAAACAAAGCCCTGAGACTGAGATTAATAGATGTTTTTGATAGGTAAGAGTATCAAGGAATGTGGAGCAAAGGCAAGAAAGTGGAGTTATGGTACAGATTAGCCACGATCTAATTGAATGGCAAAGCAGATGTGAGGGGCCAAATGGCCTCCTCTTAATATTCCTGTGAGACGTCGCTTTGTTGTGCAGCTTGCTGATGTCTTGTTATTTGTTTTGCACTTGTCACTTCCATGCCCAGGCTATTGCTGTACTGTACATGAAGATTGAGGGCGCTCGATCATGCTCCAGTTCCCATCATATGAGTGGAGTCCTCTTACGGCAGTTAACAAAGGTCAGAAATGTGCTGGAGAAATGTTCTGAAATAACCTTTTGCTATTGCGTCACTACAGATGCTTCATAACATGAAAGGACAGTTTGCTGAGCACCTTCTGGTGGCTGGCTTTGTCAGCAGCAAGAATCCCAGAGATCCTAAGGCAAATATAAATTCAGGTAATTAACGGAAGCAAAATCCATTAAAATCTCAGCAGGATGAAAATGTTTCTGCTTTTTTTTTTGGTTGCCTGGTTAGTCTTTGGAAATAATATCTCTTCTGTTCTGACAGACAATGAGAAACTAATTAAAGCTGTGGTTTGTGCGGGCTTGTATCCGAAAGTGGCAAAAATCCGACCAAGTTTCAGCAAGAAGAGAAAAATGTGAGAAAATTACTTTTTTCATGTACAGTATGAACCTGTGTTATAAATATAAGATAGACACTAACAAATCCAATGGAGAATTTAGGCAAAACACAACTTTACCGCGGGAGTGGTTATGATGTGGAACTCGCTACCATACATAGTAAATTAGAAATCTTTATCAGGAAGCTAGATAAGTACATGAGGGACAAAGGAATAGAAGGATATGCTGTTAGGGTGAGATGAAATAGGGTGGGAGGAGCCTTGTGTGGAGCATAAATACAGACATTGACCTTTTGGGCTGATAGGCTTATTTCTGTATGATAAATTCTATATAAGAATGCCACTGGGCAACCTTCTGAAACCCTGCTGAAACATCTCTGGTCAACAAAGGACTTGCGACTTCAATTATGGGATGTGTCTATGAAGCAGGCGAGTTGGCCCATTTGACTTCATTCTTTCCGATTTCCGACCCCGTCTTCTTCCATTGCAGCTTTGAAGTTCACCTGAAAAAAGGGTAGGACCTTGGTTTAATATCTCTTCTGAAGGATAGCATCTCGAACTATGTAACACTCCTCTTAGCACTGGGCTGAATTGTCAGTCTAGGCTACAGGCTGAAGTCCTGATGTGAGCCCCAGTACAACCTCTGACCCAGAGGTGAGAGTGCTACTCATTGAGCCGGCACCTAACAGCCAGTTGACACTTGCTGCATCTGATTTGTTTGCCCCATCAAGTCTGCTGTATTATTGAGACGTACATACGGAAACCCTCCTCCCTACCCAAGCAGGGATGGGATTGCTACTGTCCGGCTGCACTGCCCAACTCAGACATAAAGCATGTTAAATACATGCAATTAGGCTGTTAACCTATCCTCTGATGCTGTGTCATATTTGTATGAAAGCCAATATGAGTTTGCTGTTTTGCATTTTGGCGATTAGAAATTTAAATAATTGTTCAACGTGTGCAGTTAATTGTCAGATATTTGCCAGTGTTCATGTAATCTGTTTATAATGTTTAGGTTTTTTGAAATAAAATGTGAAAGGACACGAAAGTGCAATAAATACAATTCGAGCTGACAGGGGTGCAGGTTGGTCAGTTTCCTCTGTTGTCTGAGTTCCTTCAGTTCTTAGATGCTGCACTAGATGGAGTATCGGGCAATGGTATGTACTTGTCCCACTTACTTTATCTGTGGAATGATCACTGAACAAGATGGAAAGTGAAGCAGGCTGTGATCCCCTCAGTCCTATTTTCATGTTTAAGGAGAGTGCTTCCCTTTTTGCCAAATTTCCTATCTCCCCATGATGGCTGCTCATAAGATTTCTACTGGGGTTAAAGGCACTGATCACCCTTGGGGTAACTTGCACTAGTGGCCAGTCACACACTGATTGTTGGCAATCCATTTGACTATGATGAGAAAGGAGGTATTAAAACCCAGTCTTGTCTCCCTGACGTCCATTTTCACAAACATGCGCACATATTCTCACATGCGTGAGTGTGCACACTCACGCAATCAGACACTCACATGCAGTAACATACTTGTGCTCAGTGCTCACTGTCACGGTCCAGAAGAGGTTAGTCAATATCAGCCAAGAACCCTGCTTATTGTTCTTCCCCTCTCCCTAGTCCAGGTCAGTTATTAGAGAGCAACTCTTATTCTCAGATCAAATCACTCAACAGAGGTGGGGAATTGAACCTGGGACTCCTGTCCTGCAAGGCTTAGTGTCACCCTGGGTGGTGCCCTTTCCTCACCTGACCAGACCATTTACTCTGCAATGGCGTTCTATTGGGTGGGATGTTACCTGGTTCCTCCTCCGCACTTTGAGACTACTCATTGCCAGGCAATTAAATACCTTTTCATTTTGAACATTTAGAAAGTGCTTTAGAAAAGGAGGTAGAAAAATGTGAGAGATTTGGCGGTGAATTTCTGCGGGGACCCTCTTGCTCTCCACTGTTACTTCAGGAGGAAGAGGCGCACTATCCCTGAGAAAACGGCACGCTTCCTGAGCATTTGCAATTCTTCCCCCAAAGCTATGGCTGACAATCAGGTGACACCCACCCCAGAGGAAATTCAGCCCCATTGTCAGTGATCCATATGCCAGTACTCCTGTCAGAACTTGAACTAGACGCCCAGCATCTTTTTCTTTCGTCGTTCGTGGGATTTGAGCGTCGCTGGCTAGGCCAGCATTTATTGCTCATCCCTAATTGCCCTCGAGAAGGTGGTGGTGAGCTGCCTTCTTGAACCGCTGCAGTCCTTGGGGTGCAGGTATACCCACAGCACTGTTCGGAAGGGCGTTCCAGGATTTTGACCCAGCGACCGTGAAGGAATGGCAATATAGTTCCAAAGCAGGGTGGTGTGTGGCTTGGAGGGGAACTTGCTGGTGTTTCATGGCCCTCTGCTGTGTACTTTCAGGGTTAAAGTCTTCACCAAGTCAGACGGAAGGGTCAACATTCACCCAAAATCTGTTAATGCCGAAGAGGGTGAATTTCAGCACAATTGGCTGATCTACCATTTGAAGATGCGGACAACCAGCGTGAGTATTCCTATAAAACTCTCCTGCTTCTTTCTCTCTTCCTCTCTACTCCCCTGAATCACTTTAGAACTGTTACGGTACAGTTCTATGCGTATAAGAGCGAATCCACAATTTGTCACTCCTGCTGGGAAGCAGCCCTTCATGGAACCTGAACCTATGAATTTTCCATCCATTTGTTTCACCGGGCACTCCCTCCTGACACTGGATTGTGATAGCACGCCTATGATTGAAGGCTTTGTGAAATATCCATTGTTGCAATGACCCAAAACGTTAACTCTGCTTCTCTTTCCACAGATGCTGCCAGACCTGCTGAGTGGTTCCAGCATTTCTTGTTTTTATTTCAGATTTCCAGCATCCGCAGTATTTTGCTTTTATTTCAGTTTAATGTAAACTGCATTTGGAAGTTTCATGTCTGCAAAAATTCCAACCATTGGCTTTCTTTAGGAAGTGTCATTATAGCAGGGTCCCATGGAATGTTGTGGATCATTCATCTCCATCTCTCATGGCCCTCGGCCCTTCTCAAGGAGATTCTGAGGACTCTTGCGTCAGCTGTAACAGTATGAGCCGTGTGCTTCTCGGCCTTCCAGTGTACCAGCTTGATAGTAGTGTTCTGCTCTCTAAGTCAGAAGAATGTGAGTTCAAGTCTGAGTGCAGAGACTTGAGCACAAAATCTACTGCAGTGCTGAGAGAGTGTTGCACCATCAGAGGTGTGCTGCCTTTCTGGTGAGACGTTAAACTGGGGCCCATCTTCCTCTTAGGTGGACATCAAAAGAGTGTCATGGGATCTTTTTAAGAATAACAAGGGAGTTCTCACTGATGTCCTGGACAATTCTTTTTCTTTTTTCTTTTGGGCCTCCTTATCTCGAGAGACAATGGATACGCACCTGGAAGTGGTCAGTGGTTTGTGAAGCAGCGCCTGGTGTGGCTATAAAGGCCAATTCTGGAGTGACAGGCTCTTCCACAGGTGCTGCAGAGAAATTTGTTTGTCGGGGCTGTTGCACAGTTGGCTCTTCCCTTGCGCTTCTGTCTTTTTTCCTGCCAACTACTAAGTCTCTTCGACTCGCCACAATTTAGCCCTGTCTTTATGGCTGCCCGCCAGCTCTGGCGAATGCTGGCAACTGACTCCCACGACTTGTGATCAATGTCACACGATTTCATGTCGCGTTTGCAGACGTCTTTATAGCGGAGACATGGACGGCCGGTGGGTCTGATACCAGTGGCGAGCTCGCTGTACAATGTGTCTTTGGGGATCCTGCCATCTTCCATGCGGCTCACATGGCCAAGCCATCTCAGGCGCCGCTGACTCAGTAGTGTGTATAAGCTGGGGGTGTTGGCCGCTTCAAGGACTTCTGTGTTGGAGATATAGTCCTGCCACCTGATGCCAAGTATTGTCCTGGACAATATTTATCCAATATCACCAAAGCATTATCGCATTGCTTTTTGTGGGAGCTTGATGTGTGCAGATTGGCTGCTGCATTTCCTTTCATTACAACAGTGACTGCTACACTTCAGAAGTACCTCTATAGCAGTGAAGTGCTGTGGGATGTCCTGAGGTGGTGAAAAGTGCTGTATAAATGCAAGTCGTTCTTTCCGAGGGTGGAAGGCATGTTTCCAGGTCTTTGGAGGGCAGCTTTTGAGTGTTCCCGAAGTACAGTGTGACCGTTCAAGCCTAACCACGCTTAGTTTGGGCAAGTTGAGAGAAAGCTGCGAGTCTGGAGTCTGTCCTTTTGGGACACTCATCACCATCCCTCCTTCCCCATCACAAATTTGTAAACAAAACCGTGAGCATAAATGAGCTTAATCAGGAAACATTACTAACTTGTGTTTGACGTACAACTCACTCCTAAGGTTTTCTGAATAACATGAAAAAAATGTTGCAAGTGCAACAGTGGGTCAGCTTTGAGAGTTGAAATGTTTATTTATTTAGAGATACAGCACTATAACAGGCCCTTCGGCCCACCGAGTCTGTGCCAACCATCAACCACCCATTTATGCTAATCCTACACTAATCCCATATTCCCTACCACTTCCCCCACCATTCTCCTACCACCTACCTACACTAGGGGCAATTTATAATGGCCAATTTACCTATCAAGCTGCAAGTCTTTGGAGGTGGGAGGAAACCGGAGCACCCGGCGAAAACCCACGCGGTCACGGAGAACTTGCAAACTCCACACAGGCAGTACCCAGAATTGAACCCAGGTCACTGGAGCTGTGAGGCTGCAGTGCTAACCACTGCGCCACGTTTATGGGAGTGGAATGGGTCTTGGGCTGCAATATGGAACAGTAGTGAAATCAACTGCTCATTTTGCACTCTGCCCAATTTTCTTTTTACTTGGTTGACTTCAATAGAGAGAAAAATTGAGCAGGTGTAAAATGGAGCCAGTGCCCATTTTGCGCTGCACACTTACACACCCACAAGATTGATTTTTCGCCTCATAATTGGAAAAAGGTTTTAAAAAGAAAATAAGTAAGCACATAGGGGCCTGACGTTCAGAACTGACAGTGTTGCCCTGGGGCATTCTGCCTAAATGGGTTTCACCCCCTATAGATTTTTTTTGATGCTAATTATTGCTTTTGAATGACTTGACTGTCTGGGGACCCAGCAGGTATATTGACATTGGATTTCTTTCTATCCATGTCAGATCACACTGCACACTTAGAACTAGAATATACCTGACCACCTGGTTCCCAATTGTGGCACCTCTGCAGCATTTAAGACACAGACGACTGTTGGCGGGCTTTCTCTATACTGTTGCTGGCTTGTACTTAACTAGCACCTTGGTGTTTTGATCGTTTTACAGATCTATCTATATGATTGCACTGAGGTCTCCCCTTACTCCTTGCTGTTCTTTGGAGGAGATATCTCGATACAGAAGGAGCAGGACCAGGAAACCATCTCGGTGGATGAATGGATTGTGTTCCAGTCACCATCCAGAATAGCCCATTTAGTAAAGGTAAAAAAACAAATTGAGAATTGTATTGTGATAATGGATTGAAATTTGAATCGTTCTTTCTCTTTTTGAGACTAACTGGCCTGCTGTGTGTTTTCAGCTTGTTGTTTTATTTGAGAAGTTCATAAGCACATAGTAGATTTGAATTTTAGTTATTGTGCTAATAAACCTTATCAGCCCGCATTTATAATCTAATCCAGTTCTAGGGACAATTTTGAGCCTCGTGGAGAGCTGCCTATAAATCTCGTATTTGTTTCAAAAATGTCTCTCTCCATTAGTTAATTACGAGGGGTTTTGATTGACTAGGTAGTGAGAACCTATTTCTACTGGTAGAAATACTAGTAAAAGAGGACACAGATTTAAGATAATTGGCAAAATAACCACAGAGATCAGACTTTTTTTTAAAACATAGTGAGTTGTTACAATCTGGAATATGTTGCCTGAAAGGGTAGTGAAAGCAAGTTCAGTAGTAACTTTCAAAAGGGAATTGGATAAATACTTGGAAAGGAAAAACCTGTAGTGCTCTGGGGGGGCTGTGGGACTAAGTGAATAGCTCTTTCAAAGAGCTGGCACAGGCACAATGGGCTGAATGACCTTCTTTCTATGCTGCAAGATTCTGAGATTATTAACTGATGGTTAATTTAAATAGGAGCTCCCCGATTGTTCAATTCCCTAAGCTTACAGGTAGCTGAGTAATACGGGTTTTTCTTAATTGTGGGATGTGGGTATTAAAGGCCTGCTCGGGTCTGCAAAAAAAAAAAACCCGACCCGAGCCCGACAGAACCACGTCTTACCCGAGCCCGACCCGGCCTGAGTCCTTCCATTTTTTTCCCGCGCCCAACCCAAGTCGACCCGACCATCAGTTAACCTACCTTCCATTTTTCGTTTTGTTGCTGATCTGCACAAGCTTAAAATAACTGTAATAAAACCACCTTTCTAGTACAAAAATTAAATTAACTGTGGAGTCACTTACCTGTGACAGAGTGTGTCCGACCTGAGTCCGAATGCCGGACCCGGAAGTACGACCCGACCCGAATCCGACACGTCGTCGGGTTCGGGTCGGGTAGCAGGTCTTTAGTGGGTATTTAGTTGGTAGGACTGCATTTATTGCCCTCATACAACTGACTTGTTCACTAAATCACCAGAACACAAGAGTCAGCCACGTTGGCGTTGGACTGGAGTCACATATAGGGCCAGACTGGGAAGGACGGTAGGTTTCCTTCTCTAAAGGACACTAGTGAAGCAGTTGGGTTATTTAAGACAATCTGACAGCTTCATTGTCATTTTTACTGATTATTCTGCGTTTTACTTCCAGGTTCCTTTGCAACTGAAGTCAAATTCTCAAACTACCATGGTGGGATTTGAACTCTCATTTTCATATGATACAGCACTGAAGGAGGCCATTCGGCCTATCCTGCCTGTGCTGACTCTTTGAACGAGCTATCCAAATAGTCCCATTCCCATATTCTGTGGAAAGGCTCTTTTTTTTCCTCCAGAAAAGAGAAGACTGAAGGGTGACCTTATGGAGGCCTTGAAGATGATGAACGTGGTTTGATAGAACAGGCATAGAGAGAACTCAATTTGCGGGCAAGACCAGAACTAGGGGCCATAAATATAAGATAGTCACTAATAATTCAATAGGGAATTCAGGAAAAACTTCTTTCCCCAGAGCATGTTTAAAATGTAGAACCCTGTACCCCATGGAGCAGTTGAGGTGACTAGCACAGATAAACTTAAGGGAAAACCTGATGAGCATTTGGGGGAGAAAGGAATAGAAGCGTATATTAATGGGGTTAGATGAAAAGGGGTAGGAGGAGCATTAGTACTAGCGTGAATCTGCTAGGTTGAATGGTCTGTTTCTGTGCCATAAATACTTTGTAATACTAGTCCAGTAACACAACCATGCCCTGGGTTAGGAAGATGAAAATCAGGCAGGATTCTGCTCCTGATTAATAGCCAGTGATTCCCTGTGGCAAGTGCTTGTGTTTTGGTCATTGAGTGAGAAGAATAATCGGGCTTAGGCCGCGATGCTACTCTTCCTCAGTTTAACAGCTGACATTACTCGAGGGAGATTCTGGGGATTCAGTGCCTGTGAAACCAAACCCCAACAGGAAGGAGGCAGGGGAGGCGATCAGTAAAATACTCTGCATGAAAACAATCTCAGACCTGCCATCTGCAATCACAGTGAACAGAATTCATCTAGATCCGTTATATAAACATCTGTCTGCAGCTAAATGTGGATGATAGAACCATAGAAAAATTACGGCACAGAAGGAGGCCATTCAGCCCGTCGTGTCTGTGTCAGCCGAAGAAAAAAGCTAGCCACCCAATCTAATCCCACCTTCCAGCACCTGATCCATAGCCTTGCCGGTTACAGGACTTCAGGTGTGTGTCCAGGTATCTTTTAAAAGAATTGAGGACTTTTGCCTCCACCACCATTCCTGGCAGTGAATTCCAGACACCACCACTCTCTGGGTGAAAAGTTTTTCCTCATGTCCCCTCTAATCCTTCTGCCACTCACCTTAAATCTGTGCCCCTGGTAATTGACCTCTCTGCTAGGGGAAACAGGTCTTTCCTCTCTACTCTATCTAGGCCCCTCATAATTTTGTACACCTCTATTAAGTCACCCCTCTGCCTCATCTGTTCTAAGGAAAACAACCCTAGTCTATCCAATCTTTCCTCATAGCTGGTAACTTTCGAGCCCTGGCAACACTCTTGTAAATCTTCTCTGTACTCTCTCCAGAGCAATTATGTCCTTTCTGTAATGTGGTGACCAGAACTGTACGCAATGCTCCAACTGCGGCCTAACCAGTGTTTTATACAGTTCCAGCATTACATCCCTGCTTTTGAATTCTATACCTCGGCCAATAAAGGAAAGCATTCCATATGCCGCCTTCACCACTCTATCTACCTGTCCTGCCACCTTCAGGGACCTGTGGACATGCACTCCAAGGTGTTGACCCTTTTCCTTTGCAGAGTATCAACTGATGTGACAGACAAAGATACGCTAAAACCAAAGTCTCATATAACCACTTTATTGGTACTAAGATCACTTAAAGCATACAAATGCTTACAACGGTTTTATTTAGAAACCAAATAAGTACACGTCTCACTTCTTGTACAAGATACTACCCATCAACACAGAGGTGATCAGTCTGTTGTCACAGTTGATCACTGAGCCTCCAGACTCAGGGTCCTACCATCGAGAGTAGTTCCCGGGTTCTCGCTGAGAATATCCTCCAGTGTTAACCCTTATATATTCTTTGAAAGCTCCTTGCTCAACCCATGACTCACATGATCTTGTTTTGCACAAATCTTCAAGCATTATCTCATCTTTGGCAAGCATTAGCCATTTAGCCACCTGGACAGAAGTCCAGACTTGTTTACAATAACCACCATTCGCTCCCTTATATTTATACCTCTTTTATCTGTTCTTGTTCAACAGTCTAGTCTAACGGTCACATATCCCTAACCACAAGCTTCGACATGTCTGTTAGCTTACTTCACCAAGTTCTGCACTTATCTTTAGCTGCCTTAGAGCATGCTGGGTATAAAGCGTTCCTTGACCAACTTTTCAGGGCCTACTATGCCTCTCAATATCCTCCCGTTTCTTTTGTATTCCCTTGCTTTATTTGCCCTCCCCAAATGTATTACCTCACACTTTTCTGGATTGAATTCCATTTTCCACTTTGCTGCCCACTCAACCAAACCATTGATATCTTTCCGGAGTCTACGGCTATCCTCTTCACTATCAACTACATGGCCAATTTTTGTGTCATCAGCAAATTTCCCAATCATGCCTCTCACATTTAAGTCCAAATCATTAATATATACCACAAACAGCAAGGAACCCAACACAGAGCCCTATGGAACACCACTGGAAACAGCTTTCCATTCACAAAAATGTCTGTCGACTACTACCCTTTGTTTCCTGGCTCTGATTTTAAGATTGTGCCCCCTTGTTCTGGACTTCCCCCACCAAAGGAAATAGTTTCTGTCTATCTACTCTATCAACTCCTTTAATCATCAGAAATACTTCAATTAGACCATCTATACGCACGGGAATACAAGCCTAGTCTATGCAGCTTGTCCTCATAAATTAATCCTTTTTGCTCCAGTATCATTCTGGTGAATTGTTGCTGCACCCCTTCCAAGGCAATATATCGTTCCCGAGGTGCGGTGCCCAGAATTTGAATGCAGTACTCCACTAGATGTAATATGGGACAGCATTATCTCTGTGACGGCCACAGAAAAACACTCCATTATATTAATTAAATTATACTTATCCCTGAAGTGTGAAACAATGAGAAGCAAAGGCACACTGTACAAATGGGTAATCATATCCCTCATTAGGTATCAAAGTCCCATTCGAGCTGATTTGTACTCGTCATAATTATAGCCTTTGCAATCTGATCGTAAGATGTGCGCTGCCAGCCTAATGTATGAATCCTCAAGCCAGCTGCTGGTTCAGCCTTAACAGTCAATTTTACTTTGCACTTTACATATCTGGTAAAGGTTATAGTTGGAGTTGAGTGTTACAGCCAGGGTCGCAATGACTGAACTAGCCAAATTCTGTCTGTCTTTACATGGGATGCTGGAAGTTTCCCTGGAACTTTTGGGAATTACATCATAGTTTAGTTTTTTAGTTTAGTTTAGAGATACAGCACTGAAACAGGCCCTTTGGCCCACCGAGTCTGCCGACCATCAACCACCCATTTAGACTAATCCTACACGAATTCCATATTTCTACCACATCCCCACCTGTCTCTATATTTCCCTACCACCTACCTATACTAGGGGCAATTTATAATAGCCAATTAACCTATCAACCTGCAAGTCTTTGGCATGTGGGCGGAAACCGGAGCACCCGGAGGAAACCCACGCAGACACAGGGAGAACTTGCAAACTCCACACAGGCAGTACCCAGAATTGAACCCAGGTCGCTGGAGCTGTGAGGCTGCGGTGCTAACCACTGCGCCACTGTGCCGCCCTTGTGTCTTTTTTTTTTGTGGAAACCAAAATCCAGCAGGATTGATAGTGATTCGAGAACAGAACAAAATTCAAAATCACTGCTATTGCTGTACTGTGTAAACCATGTTTAGGAGACCCAACCAATCACACCAACATGCCTACATTTATTCAGATTGTTCCCTTTTTCTCCCTTCATCTCCTGAAGGTGCTGAACCCAACTCTTGTTTGGGATGTGGTTCATCAGGTGCTCTACATCTTGCCGTAGTTGATCATTCTTCACAAACTTGGCATCAGTGGGCTGTTTGACTATGAGGGGTGTCACCTCCAAGCCCACTTCTATCCTCACTTGAAATTCACACACATGGGTCCTTGCATGGGTCACTGGATAGTGTTAAGGAGTTAAAAATGCTTGGTGGATAGAGGCTTTCTTTTCCCCACACTTTTCCTTAGCCTGGCGACATGGTGGCTGATTGTAGCATTCGCAACACAACACTTGTTTGAGACCAGCTGACTTTGCCAGCCTGGGACTGACTTGGTCTGTTTGGCTCAGTAACACAGAGGCAACTCACTTAGCCACTGAGAAGTCAGCACAACTCAGCACCTATCTCATCAAGAAGCACATGGGCAGAATCACATAAGCTTGCTTTTCCGACACTATAAGGAACCTCTGGAAGGTCTTTAGTTCTTTTCCTCTCGTTAGTGATTGCATCTTATGAAAGAAAAGCTAGTTCAACATAACTTCCTCTGGCCAAATACAGCTGAATATTAATCAGGTCTGTAGGTAAAAGCACACTGTGTATTGTAGGCTCACACTGTTTAATGTACGCATGAATTCATGCTGAGGCCTTTCTCCCACCACAGGATCTGAAGAAGGAACTAGATGCCCTTCTGCAAGAGAAGATCAAGAAACCCCGACCTGTGGATTGGAATAATCGATCGAAAGACTGTGCCGTCCTGTCAGCAATCATAGACTTGATAACCACACAAGACAACGCCAGCGCAAAGAACTACACACCCCGATTCCAGAGCTACTGAAACTGCAATGCCTGTAATCGATTTTCTAGAGGGGTTCAGGGCTGAGCCTAAAATGCCATATTGTAGCTCACAAGTACAGAGTTGTTTTGTGTCATTAACATTTTATGGCTAACTGAACAGATCTTTTGGAGAATATGCCCAAGGGTTTCATTGGTAAGACTGCGTTGGCCTGTACGCATAGAATAAAATGCCTGGTGTGTTAAAAAGTGTTATAGAGTGTAGACCTAACTTAAGGGTGCAGTAGCTGGTTACTGGCGTGTGGCACATTGCTGATCCAAGGAGGCATCGCTGGATAGCTTCATTCTTCATTTGTCGTCCTTCTGAACAGAAAGCAAATGTGCTTTCCAATTCTAGGTTGAAACTGAAAGCATTCCCATCCTCCCCATCCCAGAAAAGTTCAGAGGTTGGACTTTTCTTTTGTTAAGACTGAAAATAAGGATAAGTAAGTTAGAGTAAAAACAGGAAATACACAGCAGATCTAATAGCATCAAGAGTAATGTTCAGGTGTAGGCCCTTCATCAGAACTGTGTGTACTGACCAGGAATTATACCTGAAATGTGAACCCTTTCTTTCTCCTTACAAATGTTGAAGCGTCTGCTGTCTACTTCCAGCACCTGCATTCCTTTTCATTTTCTCTTCAGTTTGCAGTCTATTAATTTTGTGATTGGCGATACTTCCTCTAAAATCTAAACTTTTTTTTGCATAACTAAGTGATAGAGAGGAAGGCTTCATGCCATGTGCTAAATCTGATGCTGATCCAGGGTGAAACGGCAGTCCACTACGTCATTTTTCTTTTGTATCCAATTAAGGTTTATTAATAACAAAATGACAAACCAAAAGCACTGAGACTTAGTACAACTAGGAAAAAATTGACTAATAGACACCGTAATCTGTTGCACGGGAAAATCAGAGGGGCGACTGCCCCTTTGATGGACTTTTGGACGATTGACCTGAATCACCCTCCTTGTATCTCCTTCTGAGTCGTCTCCTTTGTTGCCACTAACAGAAACCATGGGGTGATTTTAACCTAACTCGCTAGGCGGCAATCTCAAGGGATCCGGTAGAATCTCTGTTTTACATTCAGCTCAATATTACTTCTCGTTGATTTCAATGGGGAGTGAAATTGGGCCAATCGAGCAGGGTTGGCTCGTTGGCACAGGTAAAACCAGTGTTGGACATGATCCCGTCAGTTTCGCGATGTCCGGGTTCAGTTGAGATACCCCCATGGTTCAACTGCCTGAGATCAGTGAGGTCCATTTCAAGCTGTGAGCCTAAAGATAGGAGCTGGAGTAGGACCGTTAGCTCCTCGTGCCTGTTCTATCATTCAATGAGATCATGGCTGATCTGCGACATAACTCCATATACCCTCCTTTGCCCATATTCCCAAAAATCTATCAGTCTCAGATTTAAAATTAACAAATAATCTGGCATTGATTGACTTTTGCGGAACAGAGTTCCAAACTTCTACTGCTCTCTGCACATAGAAATGCTTCCTAATTTTACCCCTGAAAGGCCTAGTCCTAGAGTCCCAACCAGTGGAAATAGTTTCTCTCTCTCTCTGTCTACCCTATCAGTTCCCCTTAATATCTTGAAAATTTGGATGAAGTTATCCTTTAACTTTCTAAATTCCAGAGAATACATCCCTAGTTTGTGCAATCCTTATAATTTAATACATGGAGTTTTAAAGACTTATTTTTTTAATTCAAGTTGGGTTTGGCCTCCATTTCCATGTGATCACGTTAATTTGCTAATTTTTGACTTTCAGACATCCTGTTCTGTCCTGCCTGTAGGTGGGCCTTGCCTCACCAATGACTGCAGGTGCACTGAGCAATTCAGATCGCCACGTCCTTAGTGCTACCATTTCAGCATTTCATAGATGCCTTGCACCAACATTACCAAGGAACATCAGAGGTCGTAGCTCCAGCGGCCTTTGTCCAATAGTGCCATAGTATGTGGGGGTCAGCCACACGATTCAACGGTTAAATTGATCACGGCTTCTGCTGTTAGTGCTGCTTTGAATACACCAATGTATATCCTGGGCTAGGAGTAAACCCCAAGCTAGACTCTTCCTCGAGCAATGCTCAAGCTCCACCGCAAGACTTGAGCACATAATCTAGGCTGGTTCTGTAATATTTAGTGGGGTGCGGCATTGCCAGAGATTAGGTGTTAATCTGCCTGTGTTTCAGTTGGACATTAAATATCCCACTATTCAAAGAATAGTACAGTTTTCCTAGTGCCGTGACCAACATGCTTCCCTGAACCAACGTAGCTGGTAAGAGAATTTAACTGGTCGTCCACCTCAGTGCCATTTGTGGGATCTTGCTGTCCACCAATTGGCTGCTGAACATAGCCACATCACAACAACTTACTAATGTAATGTGTTTAGCAATTCAAGCACTTCAGAATTTTTCTGAGAAATGTTGAGGCGTTATGTAAAAAGAAGTCTTGCTTTCAGTTGACATTTAAGGACTTCCCCCTATGTTAATGCATTTAGTGTGTTTGCCTGGCTGTTGTGCAGAAATTTACATTGACCTTGTGTTACAGCTGATCAGGGCCTAACTGGGGATTGGTCTCGATCCCCTTCGCCATCACTGCTTCAACTCAGCTATCTGACAGGCAATCTAGACAGCGTCAGAGGGGTAAAAGCTGCCGACATAAAACTGATATCCGGCAACGGACAGACTGGCTGCAGCCTCGTTCCGCAATTCTTCGTGAAATGCCAGACAATTGTAGTTATCTCAAATGCATATTTAACGCCAAGTGACTGGACCATATGCTGCAAAGAAGGACTCGATTCAAGCTTTGGAAACTTCTCCCCTCCTTGGTCTTTCAGTGAACTTAGTGACATTGTAGGAAACTCACCTTTCAAAGGAGCACGATTTAGGCTGATAGCCCAAGAGGTTTCCATTAGAATTCTGATTTCTGGGCTTTTGGTACAGATCAGCTGGTTGGTTGCGGGAACTCCGTGCCCTCTGCACTAATCCAGCTGGCACATTAACGAGCTGTACGCAATATTAAACCAATGATATAACGCTGGCAAAATAAATGAATTGCCCAAAACCCCTCTGCAGAGAAATCCTGTATATTAGGCAGAAAGCAAAAGGACAGCAAAGGCAAATCCTTATTGTCACCGTAAACTTAAGGCAGAAGGGAAAGAGGGAGCAAAGTTAAGTAATCTTGAGGATGATTAGTTGACGATTGAGGGTCCCTACATTGAAGACAATTTACTCATGTACCTGTACTTATGAGATGTTCAGACCAATGAAATTGCACTCCGCTGCAGTGTAGTGTTTGGGTGCTGTCAGAATGCCCAGTGCCCTCTGTCATGCTGTCATCATAATCATTCCTGGTAAGCAAATAAAACACAAAATGCTTTTTGTATCAGTTTCAGATGTTCTGGCTCGAATTTTCTAGTTTCTGTTTTGCAGACAGTATTTATTTCTGTGACTGTGTTCATTAGATGCAATGGCTGTTCTTTTTACATAGTCCAAGCATTTGTATTTTTTCCCCATTAAATTCCTTACCGTACCTTAAACTCTCTTTTGTTCCTTGTCTACCATCAATTCACTGTGAGCTGCCTGCTGCGTCTGAAATAATTAAGGAAGGTGATGATGGAAAGTCGCAGATGTCTTGGAGGCCAGTGGAGTGGCAGCTTTGTATTTAGTTTTTAGTTTTTTTTAGTTTTAGAGATACAGCACTGAAACAGGCCCTTCGGCCCACCGAATCTGTGCCGACCATCAACCACCCATTTATACTAATCCTGCACTAATTCCATATCCCTACCACATCCCTATCTGTCACTATATTTCCCTACCAGCTACCTATACTAGGGGCAATTTATAATGGCCAATTTACCTACCAACCTGCAAGTTTTGTTTTGGCTGTGGGAGGAAACCGGAGCACCCGGAGAAAACCCACGCAGACACAGGGAGAACTTGCAAACTCCACACAGGCAGTACCCAGAATTGAACCCAGGTCGCTGGAGCTGTGAGGCTGCGGTGCTAACCACTGCGCCACTGTGTTCCTTGTATTCATTAAAATAAGAACCCCCAAATACTTTTTCCTTAATTGCTAGATCTGATGTCATAGAGAGATACAGCACTGAAACAGGCACTTCGGCCCACCGAGTCTGTGCCGAACATCAACTACCCATTTATACTAATCCTACATTAATCCCATGTCCCCTACCACATCCCCATCTTCCCTCAATTCTCCTACCACCTACCTACACTACAGGCAATTTACAATGGCCAATTTACCTATCAACTTGTAAGTCTTTGCCTGTGGGAGGAAACCCACACGGTCAGGGAGAACTTGCAAACTCCGCGCAGGCAGTACCCAGAACTGAACCCGGGTCACTGGAGCTGTGAGGCTGCGGTGCTAACCACTGTGCCGCCATCATTGAGGATGGGGATATTTGTGGCCCCTCCTCCTTCTGTTAGTTGTTTAACTGTCCACCACCATTCACGACTGGATGTGCCAGCCTGCAAGGAGGGAAAATATTTTGTCTTTGGATGTGGATTATGTTTACAGTGAGACGGTGTGATCGCAGGAAATAAAATACTACAAATGCTGGAAATCTGAAAATAAAAACAGAACAAGATACAAATACTCAACAGGTCAGGCAGCATCTGTGGAGCAACAGTTCAAGTCATTCGATGCTTCAGATCTGAGACCCTCAGGATCTGGTGCAATTCTTGGACCTGTGACAATGACTGACTTCTGTTTCTGCACAGCTGCTACCTGACCTATTCATATCTTGGGGTGTGGACATCACTTGTAAGGCCAGCATTTACTGCCCATCCCTAGATGCCCTGAGAAAGTGGTATGTCGTTCTTGAACACGCACACTATGATACAACTGAGTTTCAAAGGGCAGTTTCAACCACCTTGGTGTGGATCTGGAGTCGTACATAGATGAGAGTAAGGAGGGCAGGTGTCCTTCCCTAAAAGGATATTGGTGAACCAGTTGGGTTTTTACAACAATCCAACAACTTCATGGTCATTTTTGCTGATACAAGTTTATTTATTTCCAGATTTTCTAAACTGAATTGAAATTCTCAAACTGCCATGGTTGGATTGAAACTTGTATTCTCTGGAGTATTATATCCCACAGGACTATTTTGAGGAAGAGCGGGGGTTCTCCGCAGTGTTCTAACTGATATTTATAACTCAATCAATATCACAAAAATTGCTATCATTGCTTTTTGTGGGACCTTGCTGTATGCAAATCAGCTCTGGTTTTTCCTACATTAGTGACTAAGGGTTTAAAAAAAAGTCTTTAATTGGCTGGAAAGCACTTTGGGACACATTCCGGTCATGAAAAAGACTATATAAATGCAAGTCTTGCTTTTCCTTCCCCTTTTACTGTCAATGAAACTCACTACCTCCACCAGAATGGATTCACAGGAGATACCCTATGCTGCAGTGAAATAAGTAGGTCATCTGAACAATAGGTGTAGATGTTTGTGGGAAGCACAGTGGCGCAGTGGTTAGCACCGCAGCCTCACAGCTCCAGCGACCCGGGTTCAATTCTGGGTACTGCCTGTGTGGAGTTTGCAAGTTCTCCCTGTGTCTGCGTGGGTTTTCTCCGGGTGCTCCGGTTTCCTCCCACAGCCAAAAGACTTGCAGGTTGATAGGTAAATTGGCTATTATAAATTGCTCCTAGTATAGGTAGGTGGTAGTGAAATACAGGGACAGGTGGGTTTGTGGTAGGAATATAGGATTAGTATAAATGGGTGGTTGATGGTCGGCACAGACCCGGTGGGCCGAAGGGCCTGTTTCAGTGCTGTATCTCTAAATATAAAAAAAATATTAAAAAAAATAAATAAATAAGCCAGAAACGAGATAAGGAATTTACCTATTGTCCTCAGTTGTATAAACGCATCTTCTGATCCATTGAAACATAAACTCCTCAGCAGCTGCAGTATATAATGTAAGAGAATTCTAAACCTGAGAGCCTGGTTTAATTTAAAACACTCCACTTGAATGTAACACAATGTACAAACCCTTTCTGTGGAAAAATAGTCAGATCCTGAAATGTGCAATTTGCATTCATGATTACAATTTTTATATGTTCACAATATTTTATCCTGAGATGAGCTTCCGACTACTTTTTTGTGCCATCACTAAAACCGTCTTTTCACTTCCAGTTGTCTTTTCACTTCCATAACATCGTCAGACTTCGCCCTGTCTCAGCTCATCTGCTGATGAAACCCTTATTCGTGCCTTTGTTACCCCTAGACTTGACTCTTCTGATGCACTCCTGTTTGGTCCCCCCACATTCTACCAGCCATAACCTTGAGGTCATCCAAACTTCTGCCTGTGTCTTAACTCACACCAAATCCCGTTCATCTATCACCCCAATGCTTGCTGACCTACCCTGGCTCCCAGTCAAGCAAAGTCTTGATTTTAAAATTCTCATTCTTGTTTTTAAATTCCTCCATGACGCTCCTCCCTAACTCTGTAATCTCCTCCAACACCACAACCTTGAGATCTCTGTGCTCACCTAATTCTGTCCTCTTGAGCATCCATGATTTTAATCACCCCAGCATTGTATTGTCGTGCCTTCCGTTCTCTAGGCCCCCAAGCACTGGAATTCCTTCCCAGCACATCTCTGCCTCTCTACCTCACTTTCCTCCTTTAAGATACTTCTTAAAACTAAGCTCTTTGACCAAGCTGTTGGTCATCTGATCTAATATCTCCATGTGTGGCTAAGTGTCCTATTTTGTTTTTATTATAATCCTGTGAAGTGCCTTGGGACATTTTATGTTAAAAGCACTATAAATATAAGTTTTAGCTGGAATATTGCATTTTTACACCACACAAAACATGGGATAATTGGAAGGTTTCAAGACTGAAATCAATGTATTTTTCATGGCATGCTATCACAGGATATGGAGGTAAAGCAGGAAAATTGAGTTGAGATACAAGATAACCTCACTGAATGTTGGATCAGACTTGAACCTAGGAACAGGGTTAGGCCATTCAACACCTCAAGCCTATTCCATCATTGAACTAGATTATGGCTGACCTGTATCTTAACTCCATCTACCTGCCTTAGAATCATTTGGCACAGAAGTTGTTTATTCAGCCTATTGTGCCTTGGTTCTGTAAACCTTAATACCTGTGCCTAAGAAAGAAATCTATTGATTTCAGTCTTGAAATTTTTAATTGACTCCTTGTCTCAACAGTTTTTTTGGGGGGTGGTGGTGGAACATTTCCAGATTTCCACTACCATTTGTATAAAGTGCTTCCTGACATCCTTGAATGACCCAATGCTAATTTTAAGGTTATGGCCCCTTTTTCTGAACTCTTCTACCAGAGGAAATTGTTTCTATCCTATCAAATCCTTTAATCATAAATATTTCAAATAGCTTAACTCTTTAGGCTTGTATTCCCTTGAATATGGAAGATTATGGGCGGCATAGTGGCGCAGTGGTTAGCACCGCAGCCTCACAGCTCCAGGGACCCGGGTTCGATTCCAGGTACTGCCTGTGTGGAGTTTGCAAGTTCTCCCTGTGTCTGCGTGGGTTTCCTCCGGGTGCTCCGGTTTCCTCCCACAAGCCAAAAGACTTGCAGGTTGATAGGTAAATTGGCCATTATAAATTGCCCCTAGTATAGGTAGGTGGTAGGGGAATTGAGGGAAGGTGGGGATGTGGTAGGAATATGGGATTAATGTAGAATTAGTATAAATGGGTGGTTGGTCGGCACAGATTGGGTGGGCCGAAGGGCCTGTTTCAGTGCTGTATCTTTAAATTCCAATAGACTTTTTAATAGTCATTTGGCAGTACAGAACTTGAGAATTGCTGAAAATAGAGACATGTTGTCAAAGCTTTTCGTCTTGCACTCATCAGAACAATCCACAAGAATAACCAATGTAAGGGAAAACAACAACTGCATGAGAAGAAAGTGCTGATTGGTTGGCAAGTGAACTCTGATTTTTAATTATTTTCTGTACCTGTTCACTAGCTGATTGGCATACATCTGTTTCTGTGCTCACCATTGTACGATATAATTCTCCTGTCCATATCAAACAACATATCCTCTGACTTCCCTTGAGCAATGCCACAGGATTAAACAAAAATTGTGATTTCTTCTGTGGCAGATATAATATGCTTTGCAGTAAATCACTTACAACTAGTTACAGGTAAGGAATAACAACACTGCTTATGTAGCTGAAATGTGCACTGCTTGTTCTTAGTTGAGCTAAGCATTTCTCCTGGTGTTGTTGTCGTCACAAGCAAGCGTGTTGAATGTTGACATCTCTTTGCAACACTTTTGAGACACCTTACTGGGTAGATCTGCTTTTGATGAAAATGACCTGAGCTTTGCGCTGTTGGGGTGGTGAGGGTCAATATGGTGTCTCTAAACTACATTCTTTACTTACAATCGGAAGTTCTAATTAGCATTATTGAGAATAATCAGCCTTTAAGATGATTAAAGGATTTGATAGGATAGAAACACTTTCCTCTGGGAGAGTTCAGAAAAAGGGGCATAACCTTAAACTTAGAGCTAGGTCGTTCAAGGGTGAAGTCCGGAAGCACTTCATACAAATGGTAGTGGAAATCTGGAATGCTTCCACCAGCAGCCCCCCCTCACCTGCCCCCCACCCCCCCCCACCACCCCCAGAGATGCACAAAAGCCAGGTTGGGAAGAATGCAGAGTTCTTGGATGGCTGTAGGCTGGACAAGGACAATCACTCCTGTCTTTCAAGTCCTAATGCAAATTGAAACTTGTTTTACTCCAACCCCCAATATTTGTCGACCCAAAAAAGTAAAATGTAATTATGTTTAACTGCAGTACTGTATCTTCAAAACTATATTATGTTAGAAATTTATAATAAATTGTAGTTCCACATCCTCACCACTTGGTGTGCTATGTTTAATAATGGTCACTTTGGTGCCACTTTGGTTTGGGATGTTCCAGTCAGAATGGAGAATGGTCACAGGGTGAGACCTTCCATGAATGTTTTATTCTCTATCACAGGTCCAGTGAGGTCCATAGATGTGCCTTGGCTGTATAGTATCACTCTCGCCTCTAAATCAGATGAGTTCAAGCCCCACTCCAGAAATTTGAGCACATAATCCAGACTGACACTTCAGTGCAGTACTGAGGGTGTGCTGTGCTGTCAGAGGAGCCATCTTTCAGATAAGGTATTAAACCGAGACCCATCTGCCCTCTTAGGTGATGTAAAAATCCGAAGGCACTATTTTAAAAAAGGGTATTTTGGGCAACATTTATCCCACAACCAACATTGCCAAAGCCAAATTATCTGGCCATTTATTTAATTACTATCTGTGGGAACTAACTCTGCACAAATTGGCTACCACGTTCCCTACATTACAACGGTGACTACCAGTTCAAAAGTACGTTATCGGCTATAAAGCACCTTGGAATGTCCTGAGGTCACAAAAGATGCTACATAAATGCAAGTCTTTCATTACAATTGAGTCTGCCTTAATTTAACAGCTTTGAAATTGTATATTTGCCATTGCATAAAATTTACATAACTTCCTTTTCAATGTGTATAGTCATGCGATCTAAACTTGCTCCACCTTCGAAAGTTGGCATGTGACCTGAATGCTCACCATTAAGAGTTAATGAGCTCTCCATGTTGTAGTGCCTGTCCAACCACACCTCTCCTGTTATGAGGACAGGCATTTCTTAAACCAAATGTAATTTCTGGATTTACTTTGCTCAGAAGATTACAATTCATCCTTTATCTTTCTCTGCAGATTTCAGAAGTAGAATATAAATTCTATTGTGGCTACAGATAAAAGCCAAAAATCTAACAAAAGGGATGATGCATTTATCCAGCAAAATCCAGCATTTATGAAGCAAATATTCAAGGTTTGATTCTAAACAGACTAGCAGAATGGTTAGTAGAATGTTGCTGTTTGTTTTAGCAGGAGGTGTTTGTGTCAGAGGTTCCTTCACCTTTGGCAAATGTCAAACACTTCATGCTGGATTCCATTAGTCACTCATCAAAAACAGGAAGCAATCTAGTCCTCTGTAGTTAAAAGAAAATGAGTGACTATGTTATGACAATCTTTGACCTTGTTGTTGATAAATAACACATCAAGGTGCAATTTCAAGCTAATTCAGTAGCTATCTAAACTAAAATTCTTGGGCCAATATCATTACTGAAGACAGAAGATGTACCCTCAAAGTAACATCTTTCAGTCTGGCAGGGATGCCTAAAGGGACACAGGCACTTACCTAAGCCCAGAGAACTTAGCTGCAAGAATCAAGGCTTAACCAACACAAGGCATCGTTAGACTCCCCCCTGATTGTCCATCCAGGAATTCCCGCCCCATCCATTATCAACAGCGCTCAGGAGTATTGTGAACCAAACTGGCTCACGTCAGATTGCTGAGTCTGTCGTGGTAGAACCAACAATAGTGCGCCTGAAACCACCAACCCCCCAACCCCCACTCCCCCTTACATGAAGTAACAAAGTAACCTGAAGTAACTTTCAAAGTAGTTAATAAAATAACAAAGAACTAAGAACAATACAGCACAGGAACAGGCCATTCGTCCCTCCAAGCCTGCGCCGATCTTGATGCCTGCCTAAACTAAAACCTTCTGCACTTCTGGGGACCGTATCCCTCTATTCCCATCCTATTCATGTATTTGTCAAGATGCCTCTTAAACGTCGCTATCGTACCTGCTTCCCCCACCTCCCCCGGCAGCAAGTTCCAGGCACTCACCACCCTCTGTGTAAAGAACTTGCCTCGCGCATCCCCTCTAAACTTTTCCTGTCGCACCTTAAACCTATGTCCCCTAGTAACTGACTCTTCCACCCTGGGAAAAAGTTTCTGACTATCCACTCTGTCCACGCCGCTCATAACTTTGTAAACCTCTATCATGTCGCCCCTCCACCTCCGTCGTTCCAGTGAAAACAATCCGAGTTTATCCAACCTCTCCTCATAACTAATGCCCTTCAGACCAGGCAACATCCTAGTAAACCTCTTCTGTACCCTCTCCAAATCCTCCACGTCCTTCTGGTAGTGTGGCGACCAGAATTACACGCAATATTCTAAGTGTGGCCTAACTAAAGTTCTAACCTCGGATCATTCAAAAAAAATATTCTGAATGGATTGTTTATAAAGCAATATGGAAAAATTAAGCACTTTTGGCAAAAGAACTAGAGGGGAGAACAGGCAAAAAAATGTTCAACAGCAAGTCATGGTGATGTGGAATACACTGGCTGAAAGCCACTGGAAACAGATTCAGTAGTAACTTTCAGATATTTAAAGGGGAGAAAATCACATTGCTACAGGGACAGAGTCAGGGGAGTGGGACCAATTGGATAGCTCTTTCAAAGAGCCAGCACAGGGACGAAGGGCTGAATGACTCCCCCTGTACTGTAAGATATAAAGTAATAAAATGTGTCACTAGATGGCAGCAACACTGCAGCTGTGAAGTCATTCTCCCAGATCTAACAAGTGGCCAATTTTGCCACTGATCCAGAATATTCATGTCAAAAAAAAATTGCAGTGAAATATTTTGTGTTGGGAAGAAAAGAGCCCTGTGGAAATCTAACTACAAGAGATAAAACTGAGGGGTGAGATGTGGTCCCGTTAAAGGAGATTCTCTAATGGATTCACAGCTGCAGCGTTACTGCCACCTAATGACAAGTTGTATTATTTTATTTCTTACAGAATGATGCAGCACAAAGACCATTCGGCCCTTTGTGCTCGTGCCAGTTCTTTGAAAGAGCTATCCAATTGGTCCCACTCCCCAATTTACCCTGTCTCTTTCTCCATAGTAATGCGGTTTTCTACACTACAACTATTTTAAAGTTTGTATCAGATGGTTATGGATTCAGGTCGCACTCCATAGATTTGATGTGCAAATCTCTAGTGCGGTACTGAGGGAGTGCTGCGCTGTCGGAGGTACCATCTTTCAGATAAGACCTTAAACTGAGGCCCCGTCTATCCTCTCAAGTGGATGTAGAAGATCTCCGGGCAGTATTAAGAAGAAAAGCAGGAGCGTTCTCTCAATGCCCTGGCCAACACTTATCCCTCAACCAACACCTAAAAAACAGATTATCTGGTCATGATTTCATTGCCGTTTGTGGGAGCTTGCTGTTCACGAATTGGCTGTTGTGTTTCCTATATTACAACAGTAATTGCACTTCAAAAAGTACTTTATTGGCTACAAAATGCTTTAGGATATCTTGAGGCCATGGAAAGGTACTAAATGCAAATTCTTTCTTTCACCTAATCAATAAAGACACTCATAAAGCTTTGAGCTTCTAGTGTTACTGTCAATTTTAACTCAGGACCTTTCTGTCCCTGTAGACTTATGCAGTCAATGCTGGAAATTTCAGAAACCTGTAGTGTAGGAGATGAAGGATTCTTAATTACAGTGTCTGAAATATATTCAGCGATTTGAAAACCAACTTTACTGAAATGGTTTTGCTTTATTAATTACTGACTGTTTTGTCAGTAAGCCAGTTGTATTTGACTTGATGTCTGTGCAGTTGAGAATTTAAAATCATTCAACCTTTTATACAGATCTGAGGGTAGGACAAAATAATACAGGAAAATATTAACAAAATGCATGAATTTCTGTGGGAAAATCTGAATATTATCATTTGTGTCAATTGAATGAACATTTCATTCTCCAGTAATCTCCTTAGTCCCTTTCTGTTTTGAATTTAAATGAATATTTAACAGAAAGTTTGATTTAAGCAGTGGAATCAAGTGCATTGATCATGAATATTCCTCCTTTCCTTGGGCTGTATCAGTACTTTGGTTATATCATGTATCATTTATATTAGTTGAAGGTTTTACTTTTCTATAACTAACTGCTTGCCAGTCCTATAGAACTGCCATACATCTTATCCTTGAAGTGCTGTTGCTGGTTTAATTCAATGCATTACTATGAAATAAGCTGCCATTGTAAGAGAAAAACTTGATTAGATACATCTCTCTGGGTATCTAATGTTTCACACCTGAGAAATGGGAAGCATCAACACAGCATTCCTTGCCTTTATACTCAAGTTTATTATAACTCAAAGCGGATATAAACAAGTCTGACCTGGCATGCATTTCCTGTGAAAAAGCTGGAACTCAGCTCTGCAATGTTCCCCCAGACCTCATATATATGCTAATGAGGTCAGTCAGGGGAGCTCTGTGCTCTATCTCTATTTTGGCTGCTCTCAGCTCCTGTGATTCTCTCAAATATATTATTTGGAAATGACAGCACTGAGACAGACTCTTCAGTCTATCCAGTCCACATTGCTCTTTTTCCTCTGCATAAGCCGTAGTCCGAGTCGTTTTTGCCCACCCTATTTTTAGATCCCTTCAATTCCCTTTCCTTCATACACCCATCCAACCTATTCTTCAATATTGAATTGGTCGCTACTAACTCCAGTCGTTCATGCTATAGCCTCATAACCCAGTGTTGTAGGGTTGCCAACCCGACAGGATTGCCCTGGAGTTTGCAAGAATTAAGATCAATCTCCTGGACATTGCTGCGAGTAAAAGCAGAGAAAAATCACAGCAACATGAAAAGAAAGTGTCTTCCCCCACCTCGCCCACCCCCCCCCCCCCCCCCATTTTCTTTGAACACTTTCTTTTATTAGTTACAAAAATATTGGAGATTGGGTGGAAAAAGGACTGTTTGACCAAGTGGGGCAGTTGGAGCTCATGTGATGAAACCTTCAGGAATACGTTCAGAGTTGGAAACACTGCCTGTAGGTAATAAAAAAAAGTTCCAAATCTCTACCATTTAATATTATACATGACTCCTCATTCTCGCCCTCTCAATCATTGGAAACTGTCTGTTGTATTTACATAATGCCTTTAACATGAACAACAAAGAACAGTACAGCACAGGAACAGACCATTCGGCCCTCCAAGCCTGGGCCGATCTTGATGCCTGCCAGAACTAACACCTTCTGCACTTCCGGGGCCCATATCCCTCTATTCCCTTCCTATTCATATATTTGTCAAGATGTCTCTTAAACGTCGCTATCGTATCTGCTTCCACCACCTCCCCTGGCAGCAAGTTCCAGGCACTCACCACCCTCTGTGTAAAAAACCTGCCTTGCACATCCCCTCTAAACTTTGCCCCTCGCACCTTAAACCTATGTCCCCTAGTAACTGACTCTTCCACCCTGGGAAAAAGCTTCTGACTATCCACTCTGTCCATGCCGCTCATAACTTTGTAAACCTCTATCATGTCGCCCCTCCACCTCCGTTGTTCCAGTGAAAACAATCCGAGTTTATCCAACCTGTCCTCATAGCTAATGCCCTCCAGACCAGGCAACATCCTGGCAAACTTCCTCTGTACCCTCTCCAAAGCCTCCACGTCCTTCTGGTAGTGTGGCGACCAGAATTTCACGCAATATTCTAAGTGTGGCCTAACTAAGGTTCTGTACAGCTGCAACATGACTTGCCAATTTTTATACTCTATGCCCCGACCGATGAAGGCAAGCATGCCGTATGCCTTCTTGACTACCTTATCCACCTGCGTTGCCACTTTCAGTGACCTGTGGACCTGTACGCCCAGATCTCTCTGCCTGTCAATACTCCTAAGGGTTCTGCCATTTACTGTATACTTCCCACCTGTATTAGACCTTCCAAAATGCATCACCTCACATTTGTCCGGATTAAACTCCATCTGCCATTTCTCCGCCCAAGTCTCCAAACGATCTATATCCTGCTGTATCCTCTGACAATCCTCATCATTATCCGCAACTCCACCAACCTTTGTGTCGTCCGCAAACTTACTAATCAGACCAGCTACATTTTCCTCCAAATCATTTATATATACTACAAACAGCAAAGGTCCCAGCACTGATCCCTGCGGAACACCACTAGTCACATCCCTCCATTCAGAAAAACACCCATCCACTGTTACCCTCTGTCTTCTGTGACTGAGCCAGTTCTGTATCCATCTTGCCAGCTCACCTCTGATCCCGTGTGACTTCACCTTTTGCACCAGTCTGCCATGCGGGACCTTGTCAAAGGCTTTACTAAAGTCCATATAGACAACATCCACCGCCCTTCCCTCATCAATCATCTTCGTCACTTCCTCAAAAAACTCAATCAAATTAGTAAAACACGACCTCCCTTTCACAAAACCATGCTGTCTCTCGCTAATAAGTTCGTTTGTTTCCAAATGGGAGTAAATCCTATCCCGAAGAATCCTCTCTAATAGTTTCCCTACCACTGACGTAAGGCTCACCGGCCTATAATTTCCTGGATTATCCTTACCACACTTCTTAAACAAAGGAACAACATTGGCTATTTTCCAGTCCTCTGGGACCTCACCTGTAGCCAATGAGGATGCAAAGATTTCTGTCAAGGCCCCAGCAATTTCTTCCCTTGCCTCCCTCAGTATTCTAGGGTAGATCCCATCAGGCCCTGGGGACTTATCTACCTTAATGCTTTGCAAGACACCCAACACCTCCTCCTTTTTGATAATGAGATGACTGAGACTATCTGCACTCCCTTCCCTAGGCTCATCATCCACCAAGTCCTTCTCCTTGGTGAATACTGATGCAAAGTACTCATTTAGCACCTCACCCATTTCCTCTGGCTCCACGCATAGATTCCCATCTCTGTCCTTGAGTGGGCCAACCCTTTCCCTGGTTACCCTCTTGCTCTTTATATATGTATAAAAAGCCTTGGGATTTTCCTTAATCCTGTTTGCCAATGACTTTTCATGACCCCTTTTAGCCCTCCTAACTCCTTGCTTAAGTTCCTTCCTACTGTCTTTATATTCCTCAAGTGCTTCATCTGTTCCTAGCCTTCCAGCCCTTACAAATGCTTCCTTTTCCTTTTTGACTAGGCTCACAATATCCCGTGTTATCCAAGCTTCCCGAAACTTGCCAAACTTGTCTTTCTTCCTCACAGGAACACGCTGGTCCTGGATTCAAATCAGCTGACGTTTGAAAGACTCCCACATGTCAGATGTTGATTTACCCTCAAACAGCCGCCCCCAATCTAAATTCTTCAGTTCCTGCCTAATATCGTTATAATTAGCCTTCCCCCAATTTAGCACCATCACCCGAGGACTACTCTTATCCTTATCCACAAGTACCTTAAAACATATGGAATTATGGTCACTGCTCCCGAAATGCTCCCCCACTGAAACTTCGACCACCTGGCCGGGCTCATTCCCCAATACCAGGTCCAGAATGACCCCATCCCTAGTTGGACTATTTACATGGTAAAGTATCCAAAGGTGCTTCACAGGAGCGATTATCAAACAAAACTTACTTCATGCTTTGTGCAAGACCAATAACAGATCATCTCTTTCGTTCCACTGAAAACGGTCACAATTTTTCCCCAGGTTTGTCTTTGGACTTCCTCATACCAGGCAGTGCCGAGCTACACTGCGCTGTACTCTCTCTATTTACCTCAACACCCTTTGTAGAACGGCGACCCTGGAAAGAGCAACTTTGACCCACTTCAAAGGCGAGCCTTTGAGGAAGAACTGTATCTCAATAACTCTGGGTATTTGAATGGTGATCTCAGAGATGGGACATATGTACATCAGCCTGTTGTTAACCTTTTGATAAGAGGCCACCTTCGCCTCTTGAAGCTGCAGGATATTACTTAAGTAATTTAAACAATGGACTTGCAGTTAATTCCTTCATATAAACTCTTCAATGGAGTATGTGTGCATATTTCCAATAAAAGTATTTGGGGAGATGATGGGTTGAGGCCTACATTCAAATATTATCGATTATAAATATACCCTAAGGTAGAATTTTCATAGTGGTTCACCCGTTTTTCCACCATTGCCTCAGCAAGAGATCAGGAAAACCCCTATGACAATTCCACCCCGTCAATTCCGAGATCAGTCCCATCTTTGCTGGTGTGATTCTACTTGGTGTTCAAGGACAGCATTGCCCCAATGCTTCTCAAGGTTCCACAGACAACAGAAAGTTCCTTCATACCTCACTGGCTAGAGTAACGATCTGCCGACATGAATTCAAATCACACCACTGCAACTGGGGAATTTCAATTCAATTAGGGTCATAGGTCGGAATTTTATGTTGGGTGGGAGGCCCCGCCTACTGGCCAAAAAGTCGGGGCGATCCCCGTCTCTGCCGGGCCTGGGAGCCATGCCAGGATTTTATGCTTAATTGGACTTGGGCGGGACTTCTGCCCATCTGAGGCAGGAAGTCCTGCCGAATGGAGCCGCCGGGCAAGCAGCGGGCTAGAAGCTCTCAGTCCCAGCAGCACCACCAAGAACGGTGACCACTGTTGCGACTACACCCAGCCACTGCAGGATTGTGGGTGCTGGTGCAGAGAAAAGGTATGTCTTTGGGGCCTTGTCAGGGACAATTGACCAAGCCCCGGCGAGGCAAGGGGGTGTTGGTTGTGGGTGGGGGGATGGTGGTGGTGGGTAGTGCTGTGCAGTGGGGGTGGTTGGGCAATGGGGGAAGGGCCTTCATGGGGCACAGGGTGCCACATCAAGAGTGGCCCCCTCCCCAGCCTACAGGCTCCTGGAGAGCCTAAGCCACCTGCCCGCCCATGGGTAAAATACCAGCAGCAGTGGGAGGAGGCCCTTAAGTGTCAGTTAATTGGCCACTCAAGGGCCTTGATTGGCCTGGGGAGGGCGGGCTGTTTCTCCCCACCATTGACCAGAAATTGAACTGGAGCAGCCTTATAAATACTGTGGCTACAAGCGCAGGTCAGCGGCTAGGAATCCTGAGGCAAGTAACTCACCACCTGACTCCCCAAAGCCTGTCCACCATTTACAAGGCACAAGTCAGGAATGTGATGGAATACTCTCCACGTGCTTGGATGGGTGCAGCTCCAACAACAGCTCAAGAAGCTCGACACCATTCAGAACAAAAGAAGCCCGCTTGATTGGCATCCCATTCACAAATATTCACTCCCTCCACCACCAACACACAGTGGCAGCAGATACACTGCAGCAACGCATCAAGGCTCCTTGGACAGTACCTTCCAAACTCGCGACCTCTACCACCTAGAAGGACAATGGCAGATGCATGGGAACACCACCACATGCAAGTTCCCCTCCAAGCCACACGCCATCCTAACTTAGAACTATATCACCGTTCCTTCACTGTTGCTGGGTCAAAATCCTGGAACTCCCTTCCTAACAGCACTGTTGGTGTACTTACCCCACATGGACTACAGCGGTTCAAGAAGGCAGCTCACCACCACCTTCTCAAGGGCAATTAGGGATGGGCAATAAATGCTGGCATAGCCAACGACGCCCATATCCCATGAATGAATTTTTTAAAAATTACTCAGTCTCTCACCACAGGACAACCCTCTCATCCCAAGAACCAATCTTATGAACCTTTGCTGCCACCGAGGCAATTACACCCTCCCTTAGATATTGAGACCAAAACTGCACACAGTAATCCAGGTGTGGTCTCACCAAAGCCTTGTACAATTGTAGCAATACTTCCTTATTCTTGTACTCCAATCCCTTGCAATAAAAGCCAACATGCCATTTACCTTCCTAATTGCTTGCTGTATCTGCATGCTAACATTGTGTTCCTTGTACAAGTTCACTCAAGTCTCTCTCAACATCAACATTTAAAAGTTTCATGCCTTTTAAAAAATATGCTGCTTTTCAATTCTTACTACCAAAGTGAACAACCTCATACTTCCCCACATTATACTCCATTTGCTACCTTGTTGCCCACTTACTTAACCCGTCCATATCTCTTTGCGGCCTCTTTGTGTCCTCATAGCTTCCTACTGGCAGCAAACTTGGATATATTATTCTTGGTCTCTTCATCTAAGTCATTAATATAGACTGTAAATAGCTGATGCCCCAGCACTGATTCTTGCGGCACTCCACTTGTTACAGCGTGCCAACTTGAAAGTATCTTGTTAATCCCTACTCTCTGCTTCCTGTCCATTAACTAATCAACCAATCCTCCATCCATCTAATATATTACCCCCAACACCATGAGCCCTTATCTTGCGCATTAAACTTTAGTGTGGCACCTTATTGAATGCCTTTTGGAAATCAAAGTATATTATGTATTAGTTCCCCTTTATCCGCCCAATCAGCTACTTCCTACTCTCAATAATCAGCAAAGTGATGGAAGAGAACATCGAAAGTGATATCAAGTTGCACTAACTCACGAATAAACTGCTCCCTAATGCTCAGTTTGGGTTCCGCCAGGACCGCTTGGCTCCAGGCCTCATTACAGCCTTAATCCAAACATGAACAGAAGATTTCATTTCCAGCAATGAGGAGAAAGTGACTGCCCTGACATCAAAGCAGTATTTGACTGAGTGTTGCATCAAGAAAGTCCTAGTAAAATTGAAGTCAGGGCAAAAACTCTCCACTGGTTGGAATCATACCTAGCACAAAGGTATGATTGCAGGAGGCCAATAATCACAGCCCAAGGATACTGCTGCAGAAGTTCTTCAGGGTAATGTCCTCAATCGAACCATTTTCAGCTGCTTCATCAGTGACCTTCCCTCCAACATAAGGTCAGAAGTGGGGATGCTCACTGATGATTGCAATGTTCAGTACATTCACTACTCCTCAGAGACTGAAGCAGCCCATCTCCATATGCAGCAAGTCCTGGACAATATCCAGGCTTGGGCTGATAAGTGGCAAGTAACATTCGTGCCACACAAGTGCCAGGCAATGGCCATCTCCAACAAGAGGGAATCTAACCATCTTGACATTCAATGGCATTACCATTGCTGAATCCCCCACTATCAACATCCTGGGAGTTACCATTGACCAGAAACTGAACTGGAGGAGCCATATAAATACCATGGCTACAACAGCAGGTCAGAGGTAGGGAATTCTGCAGCGAGGAACTCACCTCTTTTTTTTATTCATTCATGGTATGTGGGCGTCACTGGCTAGGCCAGCATTTATTGCCCATCCCTAATTGCCCTTGAGAAGGTCAGCTGCCTTCTTGAACCGCTGCAGTCCATGTGAGGTAGGTACACCCACAGTGCTGTTAGGAAGGGAGTTCCAGGATTTTGACCCAGCGACAGTGAAGGAGCGGCGATATAGTTCCAAGTCAGGATGGTGTGTGACTTGGATGGGAACTTGACTTCCCAATGCCTGTCCACCATCTACAAGGCACAAGTCAGGAGTGTGATGGAATACTCTCCACTTGCCCAGATGACTGTGTCCCCCACAACACTTAAGAAGCTCAATGTCATCCTGGACAAAGCAGCCCACTTGAATGGCACCCCATCCACCACCTTAAACATGCAGTGGCAGCAGTGTGTACCATCTACAAGATACTTCACTGTTGCTGGGTCAAAATCCTGGAACTCCTTTCCTAACAACATCGCACAGACTAAAGCAGTTAAAGAAGGCAGCTCACCACCACTTTCTCAAGGGAAATTAGGGATGGGGACAACAAATGCTGGCCTTACCAGCGATAGTCACATCCCTTGAATAAATATTTTTAAAACCTCCTGGCAACAGACGAATGTGTTTTCACTCACACACTAAACCGGCAATTCTTGCTAGATCCTCTCCCTGCTGGGTCTAGATATTGAAATGTACATTAAGTTGTTTCTTGTATTATAGGAAGGAAAAATGCCCTGTTCTTCCTCTGGCACATACACTTCTTCAACGGGCTGACATTTAGGGAGCGCGCTTCAATGAGGCAACAGTCTAGGCAAGACTGCCGGTTCCTGTGAAGTCAATGCAAGGCGTCGGGCACTCTGCCTCAGTGAACAGCACTCTGGCAACTGGATCATGGGTTGAAGCCTCTCTCAGAGGCTTTAGATAAAATCCAGGCCGACACGCCCAGAGCAGGACTGATGGAGCGCTGCGCAGGTGTTGTCTTTTGGATGAGATGTTAAACCGAGGTCCCGTCTGCCCTCTCAGGTGAACGTAAAAGATTCCATATCACTATTTGGATCAAGAGCAGGGGTATTTTCCCTGATGACCTGGCTAATAGCTATTCCTCAAACAACATCATGAAAAAAATGATCCAGTAATTATCACATTGCTGTCGTGGAAGCTTGCTGTGCACAAACTGCCTGTCACATTTCCTACATTGCAACAGTGACTACACTTCACTGGCTGTAAAGCTTTGGGATGTCCTGAGGCTGGGAAAATGCTGTATGAATACAAGTCCTATCTTTTTGAATGGGTTTTTGCATTATACAGCAGAGCCCATAGTTTGAAATATATAAAACAGGCTGATTGGAACTTGAAGCTCACTCTCTCGTCAGGAACAATCAAGTGTAAAAGCACCTTAAAAGGGGGCAACAAACAGGGCTGTAAAAACATCAGTAACCTTCCTCCTCCCACACCCTTGGTACAACTTTTCTGTAATAAACTGCATCTTTATTCAGTGCAATGCAATTACATTAACAGTACTACAGAGCAACTCATAGTGGGGTCTTCCCCGTAGGTGCCTTCATTGTTTGGTTTGTATTTAAGAAAAGGTCCAGCAGCAATATTTTGGCTTAAAAAACATCCATTATTTACATGAAGAAATTCCGATACTCGCCCAATCGATAATTGCTGCTTTCAATAAAAAGTGTTAACCTCTTGCTGCTCCATTCAATGGTCCTTGGGGGTATCATTCCTTATTTGTCCTCATTAACAACCCCCCCCCACCCCCCACCAATTCATCACTGGGCAGTGTCAGACATGATTTGCTGAGGTCCAAGTGCAATATCGGACAGGCCATTCATCCTGGGACTTTCTTGACCATGTTTTATTTATGACCCCCCCCCCCCACCCCCACCACCCACCCCCATGGTCCTTTCAAGTGGTGCGGCCCACATTACAGAGAATTCTCTCAGACGACTTTGTCCTAAGACTTGACTTGGACCGGGAAGGCGATGCAAAGATCTGGGACCGACCCTCCGTGAGGCCTCAAGCACGTCCCCTCCTCAGCAAATGGCGGATGGGAGAATGCCGAGACTCTCGGAACTTGTGTCCGCTTCCTCTCCCTTTCTCAGACGTTTGTCTCCAGTCCCAGCAGGCGGCCCATACGTTGCATGTTCTTGCTGATTGTGGCTTGGCAGGTGATGATCTTGGCGCACTCCATCGGAAACCAGCCTATCTCACCGTCTCGCAAACGCTCGCCTTCATACCAGCCTGCAAGAGGTCAAGAGGTACTTTAGTGTCCATTTTTATAAAAATTTTTTGTGCATGTAAGTGTGTATGTGTATGTGTGCGTGTGTGTATGTATGTGTGCATGTGTGCGCGTGTGTATATTTGTGTGCGTGTATGTGTGCATGTATGTGTATGTGTGCGCGTGTGTATATTTGTGTGCGTGTATGTGTGCATGTATGTGTATGTGTGCGCGTGTGTATATTTATGTGTGTGTATGTTTGTGTGTGTATGTGAGGTACCTTAACTTTTTTTCTTTTTCCCCTCTCTGAATATTGACTTCAGAATGGCATCATGGATTATAGGACTGGCATGTGGGACATGAGCAATTGATACAATGTGATTCCAAAGAGAAATGCTCTAAGAATTGGTGGTGGAGGAGGTATCGCTACAAAATCAGAAAGTGTGCTTCCGACAGGGAGAGAGAATGGTTACAGAAATTAGGATTATATGGATATACCAAAGAATATAGGCTGATACAAATCGGTTATTAATTGTACAAGTTTCTCAAAGAACAAGGGAAGTTAGATTTAAACAAACAAGTCAGGATACAGTGGAACCAGTGGAAGGCGAATGTGTCCAGGAGGAACAGACAACACTGCTACAGATAGAGACTCATCACTAGGATAAGGCTCAGAATGCAAAGACTATCCTCTCAGGGAAATCATGTAACCCTACAATACAGAAGACCATTCGGCCCACTGAGTCCATGCTGGCTCTCTGCAAGAGCAATTTAGCTAGTCTCACTCCCTCACCCTTTGCCCATAGCCCGACAATTTTTTTTCTCTTCAGGTGTTTATCCAAATCCCTTTTGAAAGCCATGATTGAACTTGCTTCCACCACACTCTCAGGCAGTGCATTCCAGATCCTAACTACACGCTGCAGAAAAAACCTTCTCCTCATGTCGCTTTTGGTTCTTTTGTCAATCAACTTAAACCTGTAGCCTCTGGTTCTCGACCCTTCTGCCACTCTCCTGCACTGTTTTCCTTTTCAAGTACACATCCAATTTCCCTTTGAAAGTTCCTATGGAATCTGATTCCACTGCTCTTTCATGCATTCAAATTCTGGAAACAATGCTAATTACTAGCATGTAGAGTTCAATCTATTCAATAGGCAGGCTATCTAATGCTCTTTACTTATCAGCAGTCACAGGCATCTAAGCTTAAACTAACCTCAAAAATTTACATCAATCTCAGACACCGTCCCAACCGTAAGTTTACAATCAGGAAGCAATTACTGCTGAATTACTGTGGTATAACTTTGTAACCTCCGTTATTTATTTCATCAGTTAACGCCATCTAGTAATTATTTTGACATTCAATGTTTAAATTTCAAAGCTGCTAACCATATTTCTATGGTTAATAATTGTTAGTTCATAACTTTGTTGTCTGACTTTCTCCTTTGATAACTGGCAAGTAAGGGTTAATTTGATTACTTGGTAGCTTGTGTGATGGGAGGTCAGTGGTATAATGGTTCCTCGAATCTGAACTGGTTGATGTAAAAGCAGATCGACCACATCATTAACACCCAGACACAGACTGGATGGTCCACTCTCGGAGGGTCCCTGACATGGAGTTAAGGTGAAAGGTTGCGGATTACTCTGGTGCCCTTGATCAATATTATTGTCAGTGTTTCAATCGCAATGTTCTTACAGGATGTCATGCCAAGGGTAGTTTGGGCTTTTTTTTTCTATTTGTTCTTGGGATGTGAGCATCACTGGCTAGGCCAGCATTTGTTTCCCATCTCTAATTGCCCTTGAGGAGGTGGTGGTGAGCCGCCTTCTTGAACCGCTGCAGTCCATCTGGTGCGGGTACACCCACAGTGCTTGGTGAGTTGCTGCAGTGCATTTTGTAGATGGTACACACTGCTGCCACTGTGCGTCGGTGGTGGAGGGAGTGAACATTTAATGTGGTGGATGAGGTGCCAATCAAGCAGGCTGCTTTGTGCTGGATGGTGTCGAGCTTCTTGAGTGTTGTTGGAGCGGCACCCATCAAGTGGAGAGTATTCCATCACACTCCTGACTTGTGCCTTGTAGATGGTGGACAGACATTGGGGAAACAAGAGGTGAGTTACTCGCTGCAGAATTCCTAGCCTCTGACCTGCTCTTGTAGCCACAGTATTTATATGGTTGCTCCAGTTCAATTTCTGTTACCTGGTAACTCCCAGGATGATGATTTGGTTGGGGGTGGGTGGTGAGATTCAGCGATGATGATGTCGTTGAATGTCAAGGTGAGAGGGTCAGATTCTCTCTTACTGGGGATGTTCACTGCCTGGCACTTATGTGGCACGATTGTCACTAGATATTTCTTTTATAGTCTCAGAAATGAGATTAGCCAGATATTCAAGACTTTTGATTGATGTACCTTGATGATAAAAAAATGACATGCTGCCAAATTTTCCTTCAGCGGATTAAATGGGTTGTATAGAGTTTAAGATGAAGTAGATTGTCTACAGATTCCTGTGGAATAAATAGGCTTGATTGGCAGAATGGGTTTTCCTTATTCCTTGGGCACATACCCACCCTATACCACACACCATGCAGCAACTGGGAATGTGTATGGGTGACTCCTTTCTCACCCTCTGTTAGTGCTACTCTAGAAACAGCATGGAAGTGGCCTGAGTAAGAATGAGTGAATGCAGGAAATCATGCATCGCCTATTGACTTCAACATGACTAAGATACAGGGAGGAGAAGGAAGACAACATTTTCAGAGCTAAGAGTGTGCAGGAAAAGCAGGCTCAATAGGAACAGGAGAAGGCCATTCAGCCCCTCAAGCCTGCTCTAATCCATCCAATTGGATCACGGCTAATTTGTACCTCAACTCCATTTACTCGCCTTAGCTCCATATTGCTTGATACAGAAATGTATCGAACTCAGTCTTGAAAGTTCCAACTGACCCCCAACTTTCGCAACCTTTATCTGGGGGAGAGAATTCCGGATAAATTGGAGTAAGGGTATAGGAAGAGGGGAGGAGGGTGGGAGTGACACTGGGGACAGGAAGGAGGGGTGGGAGTGAGACTGGGGACAGGAAGGAGGGGTGGGATCGCCTTTTTACCCCGGTTGCTCTCAATGTGGTTGAAACTGGCAAGGTTGCACCTATTGTCCGTCTCTAGTTAACCTGAGCAGTTGGTGATGGGCCTTCAACTTGAACTGATCCAGTTCTTGTGGTGATGGCACACAACAATTATTTTGACACATGACTGGCTTGCCAGGAAGCATTTTTTCACATGACGGGTAGTGGAAGTATGGAACTCTATCCACCATCCCCCCCACCCCGTGCCAAAAAACTGTTGAAGCTGGGGGGGGGGGTCCATTGAAAATTTCAAAACTGAGTTTGACAGATTTTTGTCAGGTGAGGCTATTAGCGATGATGGAACCAAGGTGGGTAACTAGAGTTAAGATACAGATCAGCCGTGATCTAACTGAATGGCAAAACAGGCCCAAGGGGCTGAATGGCCTCCTCCTGTTCCTATACTGGGAATCGCAGGTCAGAAAGGAGTGGCAGTTTCCGTCCCTGAAAGAGAATGAGGAACCGCATTTAAGATTTTTTTGAAGGCAATCTACCGCCTTGTATAAATTACATCCATAGAACTCTGTTGTGACCTTATGACCTCTTGGTGTTCTTGGTCTTACACCATAACTGCCATGCTACCACATGCAAACTTTTTCTCGTATTGTATCCTGCGCAGCATTTACACCAGAACTGAGAGGTTTTAAATATCAGGAAAGACTAAACAGGATTAGGATCTTTTCTCTAGAGAAATGAAGACATAGACACCAAAACCAGGGGCCATAAATAGTGTATAACAGTAATAAATCTAGTAAGGAATTCAGGAGAAACTTCTTTACCCTGTCATGCAGGCCCCCACCTGCCAAGAATGAGGCACATTAATTTTGCCACATGGACATTAAATTTCAAATGGTTGCTGGGAAGAAGAGAAGGCCTGTTACAAGGGATTGCAGGCCCCTGGCTGGAAGGACATTTTTGCATATTAACAGACATTGCTTGGAACAAAGGAGCTATCCCCTGACCCACCCAATACACAAAGCAGTTATACCAGTCATGTGACTACCCTGCTGGCCAACTTGGGGAGTTTTAAATTGCAGAGACAGTTTTTGAACTGGGAAAGCAGAATGCTCCTGGATTGAAAAGACCTGCCTGTCTGCTCCCATCTTTTTCTCACGGAACTCCAAATCCCCTGAAGTCACATGAACCCCAAGAGAGAGAAAAGTCTCCTACAGTGGACAAGGTTTAAGAAGAATACTGGGCCCCAACAAAAAGCAAGACCATATCTTCAATCAAGGACACTCCAGCGAGCTCGAAGCACAGTAACAAAAAAACGCTCCTCAGAGATTGCCTCAAATCTTTCCACTTTATTTTTTCTTCTGCTCTTTTCTGTCCCTATCTGCATGTGTGTATTGCATATGCATGCTAGTGTGGGCGCATCGTGTATCCATAGGCATTAACCGAATTAGAGTTTAAGTTTAATAAATTTCACTTTTCTTTAAACCTAAGAAAGCTTGTTTGTGCTCGGTTCTTTGCCTTATAATTGGAAAGCGGTGAATAAGGATTCATCAAGGGGAGCTCAAAACACAATGTGTTTAAAAATAAAACCTTGTTACGGTAAGACCAGGTGAAGGCTGAGAGGGACCCCTAGACACCTTTCTCACCAGGTCGTAACAACCCAGAGAGTGGTGAGAATGTGGAACTTGCTACCACTGTAGCTGAGGTGAATACCTTAAATGCATTTAAGGGGAAACTAGATAAGCATATGAGGAAGAAAGGAAGAGAAGAATATGTTGATAGGGCAAGATGCAGAAGGGTGGGAGGAGGCTCATATGGAGCATAAACCAGCCCCTGGTGCACATAGGCATGGATCAGTACAGCTGAATTGTGTGTTTCTGTGGTAAATGCTATTTGGTAGGTACAAAACACCGGGAATTTCCTCGGAGATCCTTCTGTTCTGCCAATGCAAGATTGGTGGAAATTTGGAAGAAGATCCCGCCGCGGTATACAGTGCACATTCACCCATCTCCGTGGTCGCTGACCGACATTGGCTCCTGGTTCAGCAATGCCTCGATTTTAAAATTTGCAAACTTCTTTTCTAATCCCTCCGTGGCCACACCCCTCCCTGTCTCTGTAATCTGCTCCAGTCCCACAACCCTCCAAGATATCTTCACTCCTCCAATTCTGGCCCCTTGATCTTCCCCAATTTTAATCGCTCCACTATTAGTGACTGTGGCTTCAGCTGCCTGGGCCCTAAGCTCTGGAATTCCCTTCCTAAACCGCTCCGCCTCTCTACCTCAATTTCCTCCTTTAAGGGGCTCATTAAAACTTAACTCTTTGACCAAGCTTTTGGACAGTAGCCCTCAATCACCCTATATCCACAAGTGCACAGGGTAGAATACTCACCATCCTCTACACTCTGGTACAGCAGGACCACATCAGCTACCTGGAGGGATAGCTCGTCAGGCTGTTTGGCTGGGTACGTTCTGGTGATCTCCACCTGGGTCAAGGCTGCCAGGAAGAGAAAGTAAGTGGTCAGGTTCCATTTGGCTACTGAGTTGTTTAAACCCTTAAATACTCAACTCTTGTGTGGCGGTTTGGACGAAACCGAATCTGGTCAGCTGGGTTAGAACCCAAAAGCAGTGAAGTTGTGTTAAACTTGTACTGACACTTGGTTAGACCACACATGGAGTATTGGGCACAGTTCTGATCTCCTTTAACAAACAGAATATAGAAGGACTGGAGATTTACAAGGATGATACCCAAACTGCTCAGGTAGGTATATCAGGAAAGACTGAACAGACTGGAGCTTGTTTCTGTAGAAAAGAGAAGGCTGAGAGGTGACCTGACAGAGGTCTTTAAAATTATTAATGAGTTCATTAAGGTAAATGTAAAGAGGATAATTCCACTGGTTGGGGAGTCCAAAACTAGGGGCCATAAATATAAGAATAGTCACCAATAAATCCAACAAAGATATAATTCTCTACCCAGAGCAATATACTGTGGATGCTGGAAATCTGAAATAAAAACAGAAAATGCTGGAAATACTTAGCAGGTCAGGCATACCTGTGGATGGAGAAACAGAGTTAATGGGCTGAACTTTACTGCAGGCTTCAGGACCGAGGTCGGGATCGAATGGGGGTCCTGAGCCCTCACTTGACGGCCGCAGGACCTGCTCGGCAAGTTTCCTGGAGGCTGCCTCTGAGTCTGCCCTCCAATTCAGGCTGGCAGCTTTGAAGCCTCAGCAGTGCCAACGAGAGGTGGGTGTTGCTGAGGCAGGTAGATGTAATGAGAAGCTTCCAGTCTCTTCGGAGGCGTGGGTTCAAATTCCACTGCTACCACCATATAACGAGAAGCTTTTTATGTTGTCTGATACAACATTAATGGGATGCGTGGAGTTCAGTTGATTGAAGATCTCAAACAGGTTTATTAACAACTAACAAGTATACACAGTACAGAGCAATCTAGTAACAGGTCTTGCATCTTGGTGTTCCAGGTACAGAATGTGACTGGCATGAGGAAGTGACAAAGTTGAAGACAAAGGGCTGTAGATGTCATATACATGGACTTCAGTAAGGCGTTTGATAAGGTTCCCCATGGTAGGTTGATGGAGAAAGTGAAGTTGCATGGGGTCCAGGGTGTACTAGTTAGATGGACAAAGAACTGGCTGGGCAACAGGAGACAGAGAGTAGCAGTGGAAGGGAGTTTCTCAAAATGGAGACGTGTGACCAGTGGTGTTCCACAGGGATCCGTGCTGGGACCACTGTTGTTTGTGATATACATAAATGATTTGGAGGAAAGTATAGGTGGTCTGATTAGCAAGTTTGCAGACGACACTAAGATTGGTGGAGTAGCAGATAGTGAAGGGGACTGTCAGAGAATACAGCAGAATATAGATAGATTGGAGAGTTGGGCAGAGAAATGGCAGATGGAGTTCAATCAGGGCAAATGCGAGGTGATGCATTTCGGAAGATCCAATTCAAGAGTGAACTATACAGTAAATGGAAAAGTCCTGGGGAAAATTGATGTACAGAGAGATTTGGGTGTTCAGGTCCATTGTTCCCTGAAGGTGGCAACGCAGGTCAATAGAGTGGTCAAGAAGGCATACGGCATGCTTTCCTTCATCGGACGGGGTATTGAGTACAAGAGTTGGCAGGTCATGTTACAGTTGTATAGGACTTTGGTTCGGCCACATTTGGAATACTGCGTGCAGTTCTGGTCGCCACATTACCAAAAGGATGTGGATGCTTTGGAGAGGGTGCAGAGGAGGTTCACCAGGATGTTGCCTGGTATGGAGGGCGCTAGCTATGAAGAGAGGTTGAGTAGATTAGGATTATTTTCATTAGAAAGGCGGAGGTTGAGGGGGGACCTGATTGAGGTGTACAAAATCATGAGAGGTATAGACAGGGTGGATAGCAAGAAGCTTTTTCCCAGAGTGGGGGATTCAATTACTAGGGGTCACGAGTTCAAAGTGAGAGGGGAAAAGTTTAGGGGGGATATGCGTGGAAAGTTCTTTACGCAGAGGGTGGTGGGTGCCTGGAACGTGTTGCCAGCGGAGGTGGTAGACGCGGGCACAATTTTTAAGATGTGTCTTTTAAGATGTATCTAGACAGATACATGAATGGGCAGGAAGCAAAGAGATACAGACCCTTAGAAAATAGGCGACATGTTTAGATAGAGGATCTGGATCGGCGCAGGCTTGGAGGGCCGAAGGGCCTGTTCCTGTGCTGTAATTTTCTTTGCTCTTTGTTCTTTGTATCACTGCATCCTGATACTCAGTTCATTAGCATACTGAGATCTTAAAGGGACATCGCTTTTAAAGGCAGTCACACAACTGGAGATCGAAAGACCTCGGAGTAAGTTAAATAAAAAAATTAGTAACGCCTGGGGGCAGAAGGCCCGCAGGTTGGAGGGGAAAGCCCTCCAGGGAGATTGTTGAGGCTCGTGCAGGAGCTGCTCGATGTGTTTCACCGCTAATTCCTGCCCCACCTCACCACCATCACTGCCGCCTCAATTCCCGGCAACAAGGAGCTGGTAAAATTCAACCCAATGTTTCAGGTCGATGACCTTTCATGAGAACTGGGAAAATTTAGAGATGTAATGGTTTTAAGCAAGTGCACAGGCAGTAAAAAGGGGGAGGCATAGAAGAACAAAAGGAAAGCTCTGTGATAAGGTAGAAGGCAGGGGGGATTAAATGACAAAAGGTTTAATGGTGCAGGATGAAAGGGAGTGGCACTGGGATAAGGAAAGAAACAAAATGGCTGTCCAGAAAAGGTGTAAATGGCAGAATCGTGAATCACTGCCATCGCAAAAAGCAAAAATAAAAACAAAACCAGGGAAGAAAATAGGAACAAAATGGGAGCGGAGGTTACGATCTGAATTTGTTCAGGTGGAATACAAACACCGGCATAGACCTGTTGGGCTTGAATGGGCCAATTGCTGTGCCATTAAATTCTATGTAAAATGTAAAAAGAAATCGCTAATGTGGAGGCTTGAAGAGCTCCAGAATTCCATAGCCTTTCTGGTTTGCTCTCTGATATGAGGTTCAGCTGGGGTATCCCCCGTGAGTTAACTGAGAGCCCCACCAGAAATGTCAACCATTCTCACTTGACAATAACATGTGGCTGGCAGAAATGAAGAAGCTGCAGCTCTCCTGGTGTCCAGCTGGTGGCAGTGCGTGCGCAGCAATCACTGGTTCCTTCTCTGCAATCATTCTCCACCCACCACCTCCCCATCCCCCACCCTTCAGCTCTGTCCCACAACCCCCACCCCCGGCCACTCACTTACTTGTCCTGTCTGGGTGTTGTCTCTCAGCGCTCTTCTGTCCCAGGGCTGTGAACCAACGGGCACGGTCGCTCCTGCACATAACCAACAAAAACAAATGAAATTCCATTCCCTCCCAAGTGACCTTTCAGTAGCTGCACTTCCCAACTTGTTCCTGGGCCTTTAACCAATTTGCACAATTTTCCTAAAACTCATTTGACTTGCAAGCATGCTATGTTAGACAACGATGTATTGTTAAACATCCTCACAGAAAGCTGCCGATCCCTTTAAGTGCAAAACATTTTACGTCATGTGCATTACTCGGTTTAAGAACCTCCCTTTGCCTCAGTTCCTCGTGAATTTTGTTTTCCCATTGTCCTTCCCCTCCCGTTAGTACTGGCTTTGTGCTGGGATATGATAACCCTCATCAACCTGAGAGGCCTGGGTGAGTCTAGGCTGCAAGGTTATTTATTCAACTATGGGGGCATCACAGCCAAGATGATGACAAGTTATTACGATCTGGAATGCGCTGCCCCACAGGGTGGTGGCAACAGATTCAATAGTAACTTTTGGAAACGAATTGGATATATACATGAAAAGGAAAAATTTGCAGGGCTTTGGGGAAAAAGCAGGGTGTGTAGGACTAATTGGATAGCTCTTTCAAAGAGCTAGCACAGGCACAATGGGCCGAATCGCCTCTTGTTGTGCTATATGATTCTATCAATGAAATGGTTCCTGGGAGGGAAATCTGAATATTACGGTAACATGTTCATTTTTCAAGAGCAGGCAAGTTCTCCCCAGTGTCCAGGGCCATTATTTATCACTAAAACAGATTATCTGGTCATTATCACAATGCTGTTTGTGGGAGCTTGCTGTGCACAAATTGGCCGTGACTACACTTCAAAAATAACTTCATTGGTCATAAAGTACTTTGGGACATCCTGGAGCCTGTGCAAGGTGCTACAGAAATGCAAGCATTTATTTTGTGGTCTTACTAAGGTTTTATACAGATTTGCCATTTACATTTTGACTTGTTAGCACACAAGAAATAACGGCTATGAATTCAAGCACAGAACGCCCGTTTCTCAGTTGTTCATGATTGTGCAATGCCCAAAAACATCATGGGTCGTCAGTGCAAGGATGAAATGCTCGGACTCCCATAGTTTGTAGTCAGTCTATTGGAAGACCGGTTACACATTAGTCAGAAAAACAGCAGTGTAGTTAGCTCACTACCCAAGACCTGGGTTGCAATATACAATCACTAACTTTTAAACACAAGAACATACACATACAGAGATACACCACAGACATTTTCTGCCAGTTTCTGAGTGACTGCCCTGTGGTGGGCACCAGGAAAAGCTAACTCAGTATTAACATGTGATTTGATCTCATATATGCTGAGAGTGCATTGGAGGTTCAGTGCTGAACAACATAAAAGTTGATTGTGAAGCCAAGGATTGTACTGTGAGATCGCTGAATGGATTATTTCAGCTCTCCTGCCATTTCTGGGCTTTGAGCCATTTTTCATTCACTTCTTTCCACAGGAGACTCGCCTTGCTGTGGGACTGTGTGCAGATTCTGTCACGCTATGTATCAGAAGGCAAGGGCTTGGTACTTGGAGCTCGCTGGGAAGCTGCAGGCTGCTTTGGCACCTTGTCTTCTCACTCCCAGTCTCTTTACTAATTACAAACAGCATTGTCATACTGAAGCTTTGTAAAGCTGGTGCCTTTTGTGTTCGTTCAAAGTTCTGTATTAAATTACTCAACCCCTCCAATATTTTCCCCTCCTCTTATGTACAAAGAGCTTGCATTTATATGGTGCCTTTCATAGCTTTAGAACATCCCAAAGCGCCTCACAGTCAATGAATAACGCAGGAAACGCAGCAGCCAATGCACGCAGCAAGATCCCACAAACAGCAATGTGATAACGACCAGATAAGCTGTTTTTAATGATGTGGTTTGAGAGATAAATATTCTCCCCAGGACGCTGGGGAGAACTCCGCCTGCCATTCTTTGAAATAGTGCCATGGGATCTTTAATGTCCATCTGAGAGGGCAGACGGGGCCTGGCTTTGACATCTCATCCAAAAGGCAGCACTTCTGACAGTGAAGCATTCCCTCACTACTGCACTGGATTGTCAGCCAAGAGTGTGTTCAGGTCTTGAGAATGGGATTTGAACCCACAACCCTCTGACTCAGGCAAAAGTGCTAGCCACTGTGCCAAGGCACACTGTACCAACTTAAACTATAACTTAAAATGGATAGTTCAGTGTGCTTATTACTTTGGCTGGTACAGAAACTGGAACTATGCACAATGCCAACAGAACAGGAGGTACACTTTAGGGACACTGGCCATACATTTTATGTAAAACATTTTCAGCTACACCCTCTAGTTGGCCCTCATGCACTGGTTACATCACCCTCATTATCATGTGGCATTTTATTGAGGATGAAGGGTTTTAATAGAGCCAATAAGGAGAAACTATTTCCACTGGCAGGAAGGTCGGTAAGCACGAGGCACAGATTTAAGTTAATTTGCAAAACAACCAGAGGAAGAGATGAGAAGAATTTTTTTATGCAGTGGGTTGTGCACCGCCTGAAAGGGCAGTGGAAGCAAATTCACTAGTAACTTTCTAAAGGGAATTGGATAAATACTAGAAGGAAAGAAAATTTTCAGAGCTATGGGGAAACGGCAAGGGAGTGGGACTGATTGGACAGCTCTTTCAAAGAACCGACAGGTGGGACCTGTACAAGAAGGACGGGTTGCATCTGAACTGGAGGGGCACCAATATCCTGGGCGGGAGGTTTGCTAGAGCTCTTCGGGAGGGTTTAAACTAGTTTGGCAGGGGGATGGGAACTGGAGCCACGGGATCAGTGGATGGGGTAGCTGTTGAACAGGCAGATACAGAGTGCAGAGAGTCTGTGAGGAAGGTTAGATGGTTGACAGGGCAAAGTTGCAGCCAGTATGATGGGTTGAAGTGTGTCTATTTTAACGCAAGAAGTGTCAGGAATAAGGGTGATGAACTTAGAGCATGGATCAGTACTTGGAGCTACGATGTTGTGGCCATTACGGAGACGTGGGTATCACAGGGGCAGGAATGGATGTTGGATGTTCCGGGGTTTAGATGTTTCAAAAGGAATAGGGAGGGAGGTAAAAGAGGTGGGGGAGTGGCATTGCTAATCAGGGATAGTATCACAGCTGCAGAAAGGAGGTCGTCGAGGAGGGTTTGTCTACTGAGTCATTATGGGTGGAAGTCAGAAACAGGAAAGGAGCAGTCACTTTGTTGGGAGTTTTCTATAGACCTCCCAATAGCAACAGAGACACGGAGGAACAGATTGGGAGGCAGATTTTGGAAAGGTGCAGAAGTAACAGGGTTGTTGTCATGGGTGACTTCAACTTCCCTAATATTGATTGGAACCTCCTTAGTGCAAATAGTTTGGATGGAGCAGTTTTTGTCAGGTGTGTCCAGGAAGGTTTCCTGACTCAATATGTAGATAGGCCGACTAGAGGGGAGACTATGTTGGACTTGGTGCTTGGCAACAAACCAGGCCAGGTGGCAGATCTCTCGGTGGGAGAGCATTTCAGTGATAGTGATCACAACTCCCTGACCTTTACTATAGTCATGGAGAGGGACAGGAGCAGATGGGATGGGAAAATATTTAATTGGGGGAGGGGGAATTACAATGCTATTAGGCAGGAACTGGGGAGCATAAATTGGGAACAGATGTTCTCAGGGAAATGCACGACAGAAATGTGGAGGTTGTTTAGGGAGCACTTGCTGCGACTGCTGGATAGGTTTGTCCCGATGAGGCAGGGAAGGGATGGTAGGGTGAAGGAACCTTGGATGACAAGAGATGTGGAACAGCTAGTCAAGAGGAAGAAGGAAGCTTACTTAAGGTTGAGGAAGCAAGGATCAGACAGGGCTCTAGAGGGTTACAAGGTAGCCAGGAAGGAACTGAAGAATGGACTTAGGAGAGCTAGAAGGGGACATGAAAAAGTCTTGGCGGGTCGGATTAAGGAACATCCCAAGGCGTTCTACACTTATGTGAGGAACAAGAGGATGGCCAGAGTGAGGGTAGGGCCGATCAGGGATAGTGGAGGGAACTTGTGCCTGGAGTCGGAGGAGGTAGGGGAGGTCCTAAATGAATACTTTGTTTCAGTATTCACTAGTGAGAGGGACCTGGTCGTTTGTGAGGACAGCGTGGAACAGGCTGATATGCTCGAACAGGTTGAGGTTAAGAGGGAGGATGTGCTGGAAATTTTGAATGATATGAGGACAGATAAGTCCCCGGGGCCAGACGGGATATACGCAAGGATATTACAGGAAGCGAGGGAAGAGATTGCTGCGCCTTTGGCGATGATCTTTGCATCCTCACTGTCCACTGGAGTAGTACCGGATGATTGGAGGGTGGGAAATGTTGTTCCCTTGTTCAAGAAAGGGAATAGGGATAACCCTGGGAATTATAGACCAGTCAATCTTACGTCGGTAGTGGGCAAATTATTGGAGAGGATTCTGAGAGACAGGATTTATGATTATTTGGAAAAGCATGGTTTGATTAGAGACAGTCAGCATGGCTTTGTGAGGGGAAGGTCATGCCTCACAAGCCTTATTGAATTCTTTGCAGATGTGACAAAACACATTGATGAAGGAAGAGCAGTGGATGTGGTGTATATGGATTTTAGCAAGGCGTTTGATAAGGTTCCCCATGGTAGGCTCATTCAGAAAGTAAGGAGGCATGGGATACAGGGAAAGTTGGCTGTCTGGATACAAAATTGGCTGGCCCATGGAAGACAGAGGGTGGTAGTAGATGGAAAGTATTCAGCATGGAGCTCGGTGACCAGTGGTGTTCCACAAGGATCTGTTCTGGGACCTCTGCTCTTTGTGATTTTTATAAATGACTTGGATGAGGAAGTGGAAGGCTGGGTTAGCAAGTTTGCCGATGACACGAAGGTTGCTGGAGTTGTGGATAGTGTGGAAGGCTGTTGTAGATTGCAACGGGACATTGACAGGATGCAGAGCTGGGCTGAGAAGTGGCAGATGGAGTTCAACCTGGAAAAGTGTGAAGTGATTCATTTTGGAAGGTCGAATTTGAATGCGGAATACAGGCTTAAAGACAGGATTCTTGGTAGTGTGGAGGAACAGAGGGATCTTGGGGTCCATGTCCATAGATCGCTCAAAGTTGCCACCCAAGTTGATAGGGTTGTTAAGAAGGCGTATGGTGTGTTGGCTTTCATTAACAGGGGGATTGAGTTTAAGAGCCGCGAGGTTATGCTGCAGCTCTATAAGGCCCTGGTTCGACTACACTTGGAATATTGTGTTCAGTTCTGGTCGCCTCATTATAGGAAGGATGTGGAAGCTTTAGAGAGGGTGCAGAGGAGATTTACCAGGATGCTGCCTGGACTGGAGGGCATGTCCTACGAAGAAAGATTGAGGGAGCTAGGGCTTTTCTCATTGGAGCGAAGAAGGATGAGAGGTGACTTGATAGAGGGGTACAAGATGATGAGAGGCATAGATAGAGTGGATAGCCAGAGACTTTTTCCCAGGGTGGAAAGGGCTATCACCAGGGGGCATAATTTTAAGGTGATTGGAGGAAGGTTTCGGGGAGATGTCAGAGGTAGGTTCTTTACACAGAGAGTGGTGGGTGCGTGGGATGCGCTGCCAGCGGTGGTAGTAGAAGCAGATACATTAGGGGCATTTAAGCGACTCTTGGATAGGTACATGGATGATAGTAGAATGAAGGGTAGGTAGTTAGTTTGATCTTAGAGTAGGTTAAAGGTTCGGCACAACATCGTGGGCCGAAGGGCCTGTACTGTGCTGTACTGTTCTAATTTCTATGACACAGACATGATGGGCCGAATGGCCTTCTGTGCTGTATCATTTTATGTTGCTATGAGTTGGAAGAATTTAGATTTGTCTTTTGACATCCAGTATATAAAGTTTCCAGAAATCCAATGATGGGCCAACACTAAATCACTGAACTGGATGCTGAGTGTAAACTGCTGAGGGGCATCCAGAATCCTGTGTTGGGGTGAGCTCAGAGTTTGCGTGACCTCATTAAAAAACAGCAATCATTCCTTCTTGGGTCACATCTGTGTTTGTGCGATTTGGAAACAATTTTACTGCCCTCTGGGACCATTCGACTTCAAATGATCTGAAACCCAGGCATGTACACAGGAATTTAATATCCTGCAAAATCATAAAGAACATGGAAAGGGAGGGTAGCACACAGAAGACTGAGGGGTGACCTGATTCAGTTCCTAAAGATCATGAAAGCATTTGATAGGGTGCACGTAAAGAAGATGCTTCCACTTTTGGAAGGAGACTAAAACCTTGGGGTAATAAATATAAGAGAGTCATCAAGAAATCCAATAAAGAATTCATGAGAAACTTTTTTAAGCAAGAGTGTGGTTAGTATCTGGAACTCACAACCACATGAAGTACTTCAGGCGAATAGCACAGATGCATTTAGGGGGAAGCTGCATAAATACATGAGGTGGAAAGGAATATAACATAGGAACATAGGAGCAGGAGTAGGCCATTCAGCCCAGTGGGCCTGGCCCGCCATTCAATACGATCATGGCTGATCTACCACTTCAATGCCTTTTTCCCACACTATCTTCATATTCCCTTATGTCATTTGCATTTAGAAATCTATCAATCTCTACTTTAAATGTAAAAAGATTTGTCAATTGGGTTAGATGACGTAGGATAGGAAGAGGCTTGTGTGGTGCATAAATACCGGCACAGACTAGTTGGGCCTCTTTCAGTGCTGTAAATTCTATGTAATTCTGTGAATTGCTTTAGCCACTATTAGATAGAAATCCCTATTCAGCACCCAAGCATTAGAGCTTGGTGGGATTTGTCGCAGTGAGTAGCTTGGCTTCTGCCTCAACAAACTCTTACACCTCAACACCTGACACCATCAAAGCTTAAAAAAGAATGTGTTCCAGATTTGACTACACATAGTGGGCTGAACAATTTCTTCACCAACTTAACGTCCAACAACAATTCCTTCCTTGGCTTGCCAAAGCACACCTTATAAATCACCAAGCCCTGGGTTCCAGTTTCGCTCAGCCCGTGCTAAGTTGAACACAAGAAATTGGAGCAGGAGTAGACGATATGGCCCATCAAGTCTGCTCTGCCATTCAATACTATTATGGCTGATTTTGGGCTTCAATTCCACTTTCATGCCTGCTCCCCATATCCCTTAATTCCCTGCGAGACCAATAGTCTATCTATCCCAGCCTTATCGAATGGCGGGGCAAGCTTGAGGGGCCAAATGACCTACTCCTGCTCCTATTTCTTATGTTCTTAAATGTATTCAATGATGAAGTATCTACAACCCTCTGGGGTAGAGAATTCCAAAGATTCACAACCCTTTCAGTGTAGTAATTTTTCCTCATCTCAGTCCTGAATGATTGATCCCTTATCCTGAGACTGTGTCCCCATGTTCCCTGACCAGTGGGAACAATCTCTCAGCTTCTACCCTATCAAGCCCTTTCAGAATCTTGTATGTCTCAATTAGATGGCCTCTCATTCTTCTAAACTTCAGAGAATATAGGCCCAAGTTGGCTTGAGAGGGGGTCATTTTAACATTAACACCAAACAGGAAACCTACAGAATTGGGCAGCACAGCAGTTTTATACTTCAGTGTTTCACTGGAAGCTGCTGCCTGGTTTTTTGAGCTGTTATTTCTGGAGTGAGGACTTGAACCCACAACCTCTGCCTCAGAAGCAAAGTACTACCCACTGAGCCACATCTGGCACCTCACTGCAACGGGCAGGTTTGTGTGAAGTAGGTGGCACAGAGTCATCAGCTCGGCTGGCATCTTCTGATGAGACACACAATGAGCCGTGTATAAAAGTCCGCTAGTGGAACTCGGGACAAACGAGAATTAAGAATTGGTTTGCGTCATGTCCATTTTTCCAGGCGTAAAATAGATGCAGTGTGCAATTCTGGGCTGCGAAGTCTTTGGTCCGATCTGTGCCACTGGTGTGGCTGCCAGCGTATTGGTCTTTTGCTGCTTTGGGCATCCTTCAGAGCTGCCTGAAAGCATGGCAAAGGGTCCTGCACCAGATTCAGGCCCACTCTGCAATATTTGTCAGAAACTAGGCAGAACGGCCACAGAGTCCTTTGGTAAGAAGCTGATTTCTACAAACGTCTAACCTTAAAGGGACTGCCAGAGGCCAAGGTAATCGGCGAGTAAATTTATTTTAACTTACCTTTAATGCGGAGTCAGGGGGGGAGAGCGTAAGTATTAGTTCTGCGGGGTGTGTGGTGAACTGCCTCTGGAGACACAGCATTCCCTGACAACTTGCCACATGCACCAATTACTGTGATGAGGTTAGAGGACCAATTTGCAAGGGGGTCTTTAGACTGCCATTTCTGGGAGTTAACCCATTTTGACCCTACCAGTTAATACCTGGAGCACCACTACTGGGCAACTAGTGCGTCAAGTGCTGTCAAAATAATGTTTTCTCAATGAGAATGCTTCAGGTATCCATTTACTAGGTAGGGCATTGCTCTAATATCTGCCACTGATCACCAGTTAGTTTACATCAAAAGCTTGTTTCAAATGGGTTGCAATTGTGCTGTGTGATATTAGTAATAAAGACTCAGAAAATTGTTCTACTCACTGTTTAACAAAGCGATTTTAGAAAAGGGGAAATTCATGAAAACATGCCAACAGATCATTACGAATATCACAAGGGCCAGTTTCACCCTCAAGGGCACAGACTGAATTCAGCCCTTCATTACTTCATAAATGCACCATTTTAACAAGTGATTAAACATGAACCTTTGTGTGTCAATGAGTGTCCCTGTCCTCTAGTAGAAGAAAAATGAAATGGGATGTCTTGGTTTCCATGGCACTGCAGCAAATAGTTGGATACTGTTGCCTGGTGTTGGAGGCCTCTCTCCAAGCCAGCAAATGGCTGCCCTCAGGAAATAGGGAACATCCACAACAAAAATGCTCATTTCCTGCACAGATGAAATGATAAGAATCTGAGTGTTTTGAATACAAGAGCACTGTTCTGCTTTTGCCAGGAGTCTGGATGTTCTTGCTAAAGCAACAGAACAGTTTGTCCTAGGCAGTGACCAGACTCGGCCTTAACTTGTCTGACTTGTCTGAAGATCACTCAAATCCATCGCATCTACAGCTACAGCGTGTAAGGAAAGCTTGTGCTGAATCTGACCTGAGGGTCCTGCCACTCAAATGGAGATTGAGCCAATGCTGAAGAGGTGTAGTCAAGAATTTCGGGGAATTCTAAGGCTGGTCTGGATCAGCAGAATCTTTCAGTTGTTGCAAACCCCTTTATCGTGTCTGACGCTAAATATAGCCGTGATTTTTTTCCCCCCATTCATTCTCAGGATGTGGGCAGTGCTGGCAAGGCTGCCATTTGTTGCCCAGCCCTAACGGCTCTTGAGAAGGCGGTGGACGACCTTCTTCTTGAACCACTGCATAATGTGGAATTACATAGAACTTTAAAGCAGAGCAACGGGCTATTTATCTCAACTAGCCCATGCCAGGGTTTATGTTCCACAGAAGCTTCCTCCCATCCTATTTCATCTCAGTCCATCAGCAGTATGTATGGTGAAGGCACTCCCATAGTGCTGTTAAGTAGGGAGTTGCAAGATTTAGACCCAATGTAGATGAAGGGATGACTAATATTTGTCCAAATTGAGATGGTATATGCGACTTGGAGGGGAACTTGAAGGTGTTGGTTTTCCCATGTACCTACTGCCCTGGGTCCATCTTGGTGGCGGAGGTCATGGGTTGGGGAGAAACTAAATTAATGAGAGAACAATTTGTGCAGAAAAACACCTCTGACCACAAGTTTATCAGGCAGTGGTCCGCAATTAATATCCTCGGACCACACAGGAAAAGAAGATAGAGGATACTGTCGGATGGTTCCTGGAGCAGACTGTCAAAGTCATTTGGCATAATGCCTAATTGCCAGAACTTTCAAACAAGCAACAAGATGTAGCTTGGCTGGGGGTAAGATGGGCCCTCCCCGTCACATCCTTCATGCACATCTGGAGTCTCAGCACCACCACACGTTACCCTTGAGGCGGCTGCGGTGGGAAAGAGACCACCTCTCACCTCTTTCTGGAATGTGCCTTTGCAAAGGAGGTCTGGAAAGAGATAGTTTAGAGATACAGCACTGAAACAGGCCCTTCGGCCCACCGAGTCTGTGCCGACCATCAACCACCCATTTACACGACACTAATTCCATATTCCTACCACATCCCCACCTGTCCCTATATTTCCCTACTACCTACCTATACTAGGGGCAATTGCTAATGGCCAATTTACCTATCAACCTGCAAGTCTTTGGCATGTGGGAGGAAACCGACGCAGACACAGGGAGAACTTGCAAACTCCACACAGGCAGTACCCAGGATTGAACCCGGGTCACTGGAGCTGTGAGGCTGCGGTGCTAACCACTGCACCACTGTGCTGCCCCTGATGCAGTGCTTTCTTTTGAGGTTTCTCCTGAGCAGCTCCGGAACGCAGGACTCTGTGCTCTATGGGTTGTTCTCAGGGACACACACCGAGATTAACATCAACAGCTGCTGGAGGACCATCAGCTTGGTAAAAGATGCTTTTTGGTCTGCCTGAAACTTGGTCTTCCAGTGCAAGGAGCTGACCACAACTGAATGTTACAAACTGGCACATTCCAAGATGCAAGACAACGTGCTGAGGGACACACTGAAGCTTGGGGCAGCTGCTGCAAAGGCTCAATGAGTCAAGGTAACAATCTAAGGCCCTCCTGCCACAAAGTAAAATCTCAAAATTTGCTGACGACACCAAACTTGGAGGTGCGGCAAACAGTGAGGATGATATGAACTGCCTGCAACATAGATAGGCTAGCAGAATGGGCAGAGATGTGGCAGGTGGAATATAATACTGACAAGTGTGAGATGATGCATTTCAGCAGAAGGAATAGGAAGAGGCAATATAGACTTAATGGCACAGTTCTAAAGAGTGTGAAGGAACACAGGGACCTGGGGATGCATGTGCATCGATCTTTGAAGGCCACAGGACATATTGAGAAAGTAGTTAGTAAAGCATATGGGATTTTGGTTTTCATAAATAGAGGCATAGAGTATAAAAGCAGGAAAGTTATGCTGAACCTTTATAAAGCTCTGGTTAAGCCCCAACTGGAGTATTGCATCCAGTTCTGGTCACCACAGTTCAGGAAGGATGTGAGGGTCCTTGAGAGGGTGCAGAGGAGATTTACCAGAATGATTCCAGGGATGGAGGATTTTAGTTACAAGGCTAGGATGCAAAGGTTAGAACAAAGGAGATTGAGGGGAGATTTAATAGAGTGTACAAGATTATGACAGGCTTAGATAAGTTAGACAAGGAAAAGCTGTTCCCATTAACAAATGGTACAAGGACGCGGGGATACAGATTGAATGTTTTGGGCAAAAGATGCAGGGGGAATATGAGGAAGAACTTTTTTATGCAGCGGGTGTTAATGACCTGGAACTCGCTGCCCACAAGGGGTGATGGAAGTGAAGACAATCAATGACTTCAAGAGGAAGTTGGATGGCCACCTGAGAGAAATAGACTTGCAGGGTTACAGGGATTAAGCTGGGGAGTGGGATTGACTGCATAGCTCTGTGGAGAGCCGGCATGGACTTGATGGGCTGAATGGGCTCCTTCTGTGCCGTAAATGACTCTGTGACCTCTATAATTCAATATCTGAAAGTTGATGTCTGAGTTGTTTTGCGTAAACAGGATTTCTCTGTCTGCCTCACCAATGAAATGTATTGAATGGGTGAAGTTTCAGTATTTACGCAATAGATTCAAATCAAAGTCAGTCTCATTATTTCAATTGTAAATTCCCGTTAAAATATGTGATAGTTGTTAATTACTGTCAATCAACCTCCCTGGTACTGAAAACTAACTATTACAAGTGTGGAGACTCATTCCTTCAGGTATTAATTCTTGTTGGAGATTTTAAAATGTAAAATTTAAAAATGTTTAACTTTTCCTTTCTGTCCCTTCTGCTCTCTATTAATCTCATTATTTCTTTCCCAATCTATCTCTATTTCTGTACCTAATTTGACACACTGAATTCACCCATTCTACGTTACACTTCCTTCTCAGTCCTTGCATGGTTAATTCCACCAACTTCAATCTGATTGGTTAAGGAGAGCAGTTACTTACCCAGCTCACAAGAACACAAGAAATAGGAGCAGAAGTAGACCATATGGCCCATCGAGCCTGCTCTGCCATTCAATATGTTAATGACTGATCTTGGGCTTCAATTCCACTTTCCTGCTCACTCCCCATATCCCTTGATTCCCTGCAAGGCCAAAAATCTATCTATCTCAGCCTTAAATGTATTAATGATGATAGAGAATTCCAAAGATTCACAACCCTGAGATCCTTATCTCAGTCCTGAATGATTGACCCCTTATCCCGAGACTGTGTCCCCATGTTCTAGATTCCCTGACCAGTGGGAACAATCTCTCAGCTTCTACCCTATCAAGCCCTTTCAGAATCTTGTATGTTTCAATTAGATCGCCCCTCATTCTTCTAAACTCCAGAGAATATAGGCCCAATTTACTCAGCCTCTCATCATAGGACAACCCCCCTGATCCCAGGGACCAATTTAGTAAATCTTCTCGGCACTGCCTCCAGTGCAAGTATATCCTTTCTTAAATGTGGAGACCAAAACTTCACACAATATTCCAGATGCAGTCTCACCAAAGCCCTGTACAATTGATTGTAGTAAGACTTCTTTATTCCTGTACTCCAATCCCCTTGCAATAAAGGGAAACATGCCATTTGTCTTCCTAATAGCCTGCTGCACCTGCATATTAACTTTGTGTTCACTCAGGTCCTTCACTGCACTATCATCATGTACTTCCAGCAACTTGCTATGCAATAAATTTAAAACTTAAAACAACATTGTTAGACCCTGCTACAGCAAAATCTGGCCTGAGTTTTTTGCTCAGAGCTATGAATCTTTTGAGTTGAATTTGGATTGTGCATTCTGAGTATGTGCAGTGTAACTAATCTTCCAGGATTAGTCATTACCATTCAATCAGCTCAACTGATAAAATATTGTAACACTTTCTACTGAAACATTTTTCCAAGATTACTTGAATTAAAGCTTGCAGGCAAATTTCAAAATCTTTATATATTCAGGTTTATAGTATTTTTTGTGTGGGTGTGCAAAAATGAACCAATTGCTGCAATGCTCCAATGAAGCTCAATGCAAGCTCGAAGAGCAGCACCTCATCTTTCGACTGGGCACTTTACTGCCTTCTGGACTTAACAATGAGTTCAATCATTTTAGATCATAACCCATGCCCCCATATGTTTCATTTTTCTTTGTTGTTTTAGTTCCTCCTCTCCTTTCTTTCTTTTTTCCATTACTTTGCTTTTGGATGGCAGCGATTCAGAATTCCACCATTCATGCCTCCTCTAAAAGCATCTTTTGTTTCTTTACTTGTCCATTAACACTCCATTTGGCCTTGCATCATGAAACCTTTGTCATTTAATCTCTCCTGCTTTCCACCCTATCACAGACCTTCCATTTTGTTCTTCTTCCCAATGCCCCACCCCCCCCTTTTCACTTGCTCAAAACCTATTACACTTCTAACTTTTCTCAGCTCTGTTGAAGGGTCACAGATCTGAAACATTAACTCTGTTCCCCTCTCCACAGATGCTGCCAGACCTGCTAACTATTTCCAGTATTTTCTGTCTTTATTTCAGATTTCCAGCATCAGCCGTATTTTGCTTTTGTTTCAAATGATCACACATCTATTATTTTTATTATTTATTTATTATTTATTTAGAGATACAGCACTGAAACAGGCCCTTCGGCCCACTAAGTCTGTGCCGACCAACAACCACCCATTTATACTAATCCTATATTAACCCTATATTCTCTACCACATCCCCACCATTCTTCTACCACCTACCTACACTAGGGGCAATTTACAACGACCAATTTACCTATCAACCTGCAAGTCTTTGGCTGTGGGAGGAAACCAGAGCACCCGTTGAAAACCCACACAGACACAGGGAGAACTTGCAAACTCCACACAGGCAGTACCCAGAACTGAACCTACTCCTCACATTCATACAGATACACACACACTCAAGATAGAGATTATAAAGGTAACACGCGTTAGGTCTGATGATTTTTAGAGTTCTCTGTTACATTTGCTTTCCTCCGGGATAAAGACTTGAAATGGTGCAGGCCCCTAATCTTTTCCCTTGCTCAATGAAGAAAGACTTGAGCGATTCGGAAAGGTGGATGAGCTGTTGCGGACTGCAAAATGTCAATGGCGAAGTCCAGGTATGATTTCTCAGGTAGGGAGTTCAAGGCCAACTCCAGTTGCTGCTTACATGCAGTCAAAGCTGGTAATCTCTTTGATGGCATTGATGAATCTCCTTCGTCTGCCCAGAATATACATTTATTAAAGCTCCTTATCAGAAACCTAGTTTCTGTCATGTGACTATAGTTTCTCCTTCCATGGCTCTAAGAAATGGTTTCTGACAGTGAGGCTATTGTTAGACAATGGAGTCTGAGTGTCATTCATCCTCAGCTCACCTTGATAAATTAGGGTTTTTCAAACCTTTGGAATTTGAATTTGGAGTCAAAAAAGCCTGCAACAGTATTGTTAACCCAATCAGTTGGAGAGAAGCAGTCATTACCACAAAGAGCGTCATTTGTATTTTAATGATTTCCCAAGGATGTGTCCAGAAAGGTCATTTGTATTTTAATGACTTCTCCATGACGTGTCCAGACATGAAAATTAACTCAGGGTTCTTGTAGTTCTTTGTGTATTGGCAGTAAAGGAAAGGTCACCTGACCTTAACTCCATTTTGTTTTACAAGTGTCTGTTTAGGGTTTATTGCATAAGTTCACTTAATAGTTCACAAGTTTGGATTGCGTGGGCATGACAACTCAGATTTCCTTCCAGCTGTGAGAGACGGAGGGTGCGAGTGAGAGGGACATGGAGATACCAGTCCAACATGAAAAAAGCATCCTGAAGTTCTTGTACTTCTTTCTCAGTCTCCAACTGCAGATTAGATAGACACAGATACAATGGATTTCAATGCTGCAGTTTGAGGCGCACTGGCAGACATGAGGGAACTGAAAATACTAGCCAACAGCTTGCGATTTTTATCACAGCCTGAGAGTCAGTTGCAAGCAGCATCTTGAAAATGACATATCATTTGAAGAGCCAAGATTCATACCTTGCCTTGTCCTCGCACAGCCAGAAGCTGCTAAATCCTGTGGCTACTGGATCACCTTCCCCACTCCATTCGAAGAGTTTCACCTTCCAACTGCTTCCAGTCCTAATGAAAGGTCATCAACTATTTCTCTCACTCTACTGATGCTGCCTGACCTGCTGAATGATTCCAGCATTTCTTCTTTTTAATCACAGTTTCACCTTATCTGAATAATTACCTGATGGAACAATCTTTCTCACAGCCATCTCAGGACTGGTTTTAAGCTGATACCCTCATATTAACTAGAGATAGTTAAAAATTATACATTTTTGTTTTTAGAAAAAGAGCCCATGACAAAGCACAATTTTATCAGCTACAATCACACAAAAATTCTTTACAATCCATGAGTTCATATATAACGGCAAAAGGGAATTGAATAAATACTTGAAGGGAAAATAAATTACAGGGCTATGGGGAACGGGCAAGGGAGTGGGGCTAATTGGATTGCTCTACCAAAGAGTGGGAACAGGCACAACGGGCCGAATGGCCACCTTCAATGCTGTACGATTCTATGAATAATAGGCTCCATATTTCTAGAGAGTCTAGAACTAGGGCTCATAGACTTTGGATAAGGGATCGGCCATTTAGGACTGAGGTGAGGAGAAATTTCTTCACTCAGAGGGTTGCGAATCTTCAGAATTCTCTACCCCAGAGGGCTGTGGATGCTCAGTTGATGAGTGTATACAGGGCTGAGAGCAACAGAGTTTGGTCACTAAGTGAATCAAAAGATATGGGGATAGGACAGGCGAAGTTGAAGTCGAAGATCAGCCATGATCTCAGTGAATACTGGATCAGGCTCAAGGGACTACTCATGCTCCTATTTTTTATGTTGATTTACGCTCTTGGCCTTACTATCCACGTTGGTCTCAAACACAACACCCTTATCCCCACAACTACCTAAAAGAAGTTGGGTTTCTTGGATAATGCGGGATATTGTGAGCCTCGTCAAAAAGAAAAAGGAAGCATTCATAAGGGCTGGAAGGCTAGGAACAGATGAAGCACTTGAGGAATATAAAGACAGTAGGAAGGAACTTAAGCAAGGAGTCAGGAGGGCTAAAAGGGGTTATGAGAAGCAATTGGCAAACAGGATTAAGGAAAATCCCAAGGCTTTTTATACATATATAAAGAGCAAGAGGGTAACCAGGGAAAGGGTTGGCCCACTCAAGGACAGAGAAGGGAATCTATGTGTGGAGCCAAAGGAAATGGGCTAGGTACTAAATGAGTACTTTGCATCAGTAATCACCAAGGAGAAGGACTTGGTGGATGATGAGTCTAGCGAAGGGAGTGTAGATAGTCTCAGTCATCTCATTATCAAAAAGGAGGAGGTGTTGGGTGTCTTGCAAAGCATTAAGGTAGGTAAGTCCCCAGGGCCTGATGGGATCTATCCCAGAATACTGAGGGAGGCAAGGGAAGAAATTGCTGGGGCCTTGACAGAAATCTTTGCATCCTCATTGGCTACAGGTGAGGTCCCAGAGGACTGGAGAATAGCCAATGTTGTTCCTTTGTTTAAGAAGGGAAGCAAGGATAATCCAGGAAATTATAGGCCCGTGAGCCTTACGTCAGTGGTAGGGGAATTACTAGAGAGGACAGGATTTACTCCCATTTGGAAACAAATGGACTTATTAGCAAGAGGCAGCATGGTTTTGTGAAGGGGAGGTCGTGTCTCACTAATTTGATAGAGTTTTTTGAGGAAGTGACGAAGATGATTGATGAAGTAAGGGCAGTGGATGTTATCTATATGGACTTCAGTAAAGCCTTTGACAAGGTCCCTCATGGCAGACTGGTACAAAAGGTGAAGTCACACGGGATCAGAGGTGAGCTGGCAAGATGGATACAGAACTGGCTCGGTCATAGAAGACAGAGGGTAGCAGTGGAAGGGTGCTTTTCTGAATGGAGGGGTGTGACTAGTGGTGTTCCGCAGTGCTGGGACCTTTGCTGTTTGTAGTATATATAAATGATTTGGAGGAAAATGTAGCTGGTCTGATTAGTAAGTTTGCGGACGACACAAAGGTTGGTGGAGTTGCAGACAGTGGTGAGGATTGTCAGAGGATACAGCGGGATATAGATCGGTTGGAGACTTGGGCGGAGAAGTGGCAGATGCAGTTTAATCTGGACAAATGTGAGGTAATGCATTTTGGAAGATCTAATGCAGTTGGGAAGTATACAGTAAATGGCAGAACCCTTAGGAGTATTGACAGGCAGAGAGATCTGGGCGTACAGGTCCACAGGTCACTGAAAGTGGCAACGCAGGTGGATAAGGTAGTCAAGAAGGCATGCGGCATGCTTACCTTCATCGGTCGGGGCATAGAGTATAAAAATTGGCAAGTCATGCTGCAGCTGTACAGAACTTTAGTTAGACCACACTTAGAATATTGCGTGCAATTCTGGTCGCCACACTACCAGAAGGACGTGGAGGCTTTGGAGAGGGTACAGAAGAGGTTTACTAGGATGTTGCCTGGTCTGGAGGGCATTAGCTATGAGGAGAGGTTGGATAAACTCGGATTGTTTTCACTGGAACGATGGAGGTGGAGGGGTGACATGATAGAGGTTTACAAAGTTATGAGCGGCATGGACAGAGTGGATAATCAGAAGCTTTTTCCCAGGGTGGAAGAGTCAGTTACTAGGGGACATAGGTTTAAGGTGAGAGGGGCAAAGTTTAGAGCGGATGTGCGTGGCAAATTCTTTACACAGAGGGTGGTGAGTGCCTGGAACTTATTGCCGGAGGAGGTGGTGGAAGCAGGTACCATCGAGACGTTTAAGAGGCATCTTGACAAATCCATGAATAGGATGGGAATAGAGGGATACGGACCCCGGAAGTGCAGAAGGTGTTAGTTTAGGCAGGCATCAAGATCGGCGCAGGCTTGGAGGGCCGAATGGCCTGTTCCTGTGCTGTACTGTTTTTTGTTCTTTGTTGTTCTCTTTGTTCTGTGTCATGTGTGCCTTTTCCCTTCTATAACCCTTACTATAAAACTGAAGACTATCCAAAACTTGAATACTGCTCCCATCTCACTGAGCTTCTACTCATGTCGGAAATAAAAAAAGTATTTTAGACTCATCTTGAATCTAGCCTCCAACCTCTTTCATTGCTATAAAGTATTACAAAGCATTTACAGCACAGAAACAGGTGAGTCAGTCTATCTGGTCCTCGGTGGTGTTTATGACCCACATAAGCCACCTCCAACTCTTCTTTACCTAATCCCATCAACATTTCCTATTCTTTTATCCTTCGTGTGCTTATCTCTCGTCTCCTTCAAGTCCCACGCCAGGACTTGAGCACAAAAATCAAGTTTGAGACCCCACTGCAGTACTGAGGGAGTGCTGCACTGTCACAGGTGCCTGGCTTTCAGACGAGTTGTTCAACCAAGGCTTCATTTTCCTTCTCAGGTAAATGTGAAAGGTCCCATGACATTATTCTGAAGAACCGCAGGGGAGTTCTCTCCAGTGTCTAGCCAATATTTACCCCACAATCAGCATCACAAAAACAGATGATCTGGTCATTATCGAATTGCTGTTTGTGGAAGCTTTCTGTGTGTAAATTGGCTGCTGCATTTCCACATTACAACAGTGACTACTCTTCCAAAGTACATTATCAGCTGTAAAGTGCTCTGGGATGTCCGGTGGTCCTGAATGCAAGTCCTTTTTTCCCTTGAATTTCTTCTGTGATAGCTCACAGGGATTATAAAGTCGGCAATCCAATGTGCTGCTCCCCTCACCTCCTCCAGTTGCATTCCAGATCATCATACCTCACTGTGTAAAAAAAGTATCTCCGAAAAAACGTATTGCGAAATACCTTAAATCTGTGTCCTTTAGTTACTGACCCTCCTGTTATTCTTTTGTTTTACGATGGCAGGGTAGGGATGGGGAGCGTGAGGTGGTGGCTTTTCCAACCATTTTCCTGTGTTAAGTAGGTGCGTTGGGGGAGTGGGGAGACAAGACTACCCCAGAATTACGGCCTTAAAAGGTCTCAGCAGAACTCTTGCCGGCTGAGAGTTGCCGAGGCTTCAGAGAAGGTGCCAGATCTTGGGCAATTAATCCAGTTGGACTGGAAGATATCTTAGGCCTCTTCTCTCCTTGGCTGGGAAGGACACTGTGGGTCCTACCTATTGGAGTGATTGGGTGATCCACCTGCCCCAACTAACCAGCCCTGCAATTCGGGTACAGGATTGACAGATGTCACTCTGCATCGCCACACTTGCACAGGGTGAGTGAGACGCTTGAAACTTCTGTTCCATATAAGTGCAGTGCTGTCCTGCACTATAACTTGCATAGTAGTAGTATCTTTAATGCAGTAAAACGTTCTCAGGGCACTTCACAGGAGTGCTGTTTAACAAAATGTGGTACTGAGCCACATGAGGAGATATTACGACATATGACCAAATGCTTCATCAAAGATGAAGGTTAGAAAAGGATGCGAGAGGGGTTGAGAGGCTCAGAGAGGAAATTACAAAATAAAATCCAGGAGGAGTGTACTCACGGCGATTCTGCTCCAAACACCATCACTACCTTCTCTCCGGCATGATTACTGAGCATGGTGAGCCTAAAAAGGTGGTTGACGGAGCTCTGCCGGGAGTATAACATGCCAGAAGCAGTCTTCATGGGTGACAGGTTCAGTTCCTCAGCCTCACAGGGCTCCACCTGTAGCTGATCCCTCATTGCGTAATCTGTCACACTATAACTGTCCTCACTGGAACAACATAACAAAAAAACAAATCATTAGAGGCAAAAAGCAGCAACAAAATATAAAATACAATTTATTTCCCCCTCATTTCCCGAAGTTCCTGACTCTCAATGAGGTGGAAATTCATAGCAGCCTGTTGCTTTCTGATACAACGTCCTATTTAGTTTCCAGTTTGGTTCATTTGGTAAGACACCCACCTCTGACTGAGTAGCAAGTCTGAGGATTGGGAATACTTTAGAAACCAGTAAAGGGCCAAAAAGTTGATAAAAAGGGAAAAAGTAGTACATGAGCATAAACTTGACAGCAATATAAAAACAGATTGTAAGAGCTTTTATAAGTACATAAAAAGGAAGAGAGTAGCTAAAGTAGCCATTGGTCCCTTAGAGGCAGAGACAGGAGAAATCATCATGGGGAACGAGGAAATGGTAGAGGCACTGAACAAATATTTTGTGTCTGTCTTCACAGTAGAAAACACAAGTTCCATACCAGAACTAGGCAGTAACGTAGGGGCTAAAAAGTGAGTAAATTAAGGAAATTGATATCAGCTGAGAAAAAGTATTGGAGAAACTCGAGGGACTAAAATCTGACAAGTCCCTGGGACCAGAAGGCCTACATCCTAGGATTCTAAAAGAGAAAGCTACAGAGACAGTGGATGTGCTCGCTATGATTTTCTAGAATTCCTTAGATTCAGGAATGGTCCCGTCAGATTGGAAGTTGGCAAATGTTATGCCGCCTTTCAAGAAAGGAGGTAGAGAGAAAAGAGGGAACTACAGGCCAGTTAGCCTAACATCAGTCATTGGGAAGATGCTGGAAACTATTATTAAAGAAGTCGTAACATTGCACTTGGAAAAGCACAGTATGATTAGAACAAGTCAGCTTGGTCTTCTAAAGGGAATTCCTGTTTGACAAATTTGTTAGAATTTGTTTGAGGATGTAACTAGTAGGTTAGATAAAGGGGAACCAGTAGATGTAGTATACCTGGATTTCCATTTGGCATTCAATAAGGTGCCACATAAAAGATTAACAGGCAAGATAAGAGCTCATGGTGTTGGGGGAAAGATACTAGCATGGATAGAGGATTGGTTAATAGACAGGAAGCAGAGAGTGGGCATATTCAAGTTGGCAACAGTGAATAGTGGGGTGCCACAAGGATCAGTGCTCAGGCCTCAGTTATTTACGCACTATATTAATGACTTGGCTGAAGAGACAGACAGTAATGTATCTAGGTTTGTTGATGATACAAAGCTCGGTGGAAAGGTAAGCGGCGGGAAGGACATAGAGAGGCTGCAAAGAGATATAGACAGGTTAAGTGAGTCGGCAACAAGATGGCAATTGGAGTATAATGTAAAGAAGTGTGAAGTTGTTCACTTTAGTCGTAAAAATAGAAAAGCAGAATATTTTTTAAAAGGTGTGAAACTGGTAAGTGTTGATGTTCAGAGAGACTTGGGGGTACTCGAACAAGGAACACACTAAGTTATCATGCAGTTGCAGAGGGCTATTAGGAAGGCAAATGGCATGTTGGCCTTTATTGCAAGGGGATGGAATAAAGAAGTCTTACTGAAATTGTACAGGGTGTTGGTGAGACCCCACCTGGAATACTGTGTGCAGTTTTGATCTCCACATTTAAGAAAGGATACACTTGCACTGGAAGCAGTGCAGTGAAGATTTACTAAATTGGTCCCTGGGATGAGAGGGGGTTGTCCTATGATGAGAGGCTGAGTAAATTGGGCCTATATTCTCTGGAGATTAGAAGAATGAGAGACGATCTAATTGAGACATACAAGATTCTGAAAGGGCTTCTTGATAGGGTAGAAGCTGAGAGATTGTTCCCACTGCTCAGGGAATCTAGAACATGGGGACACAGTCTCAGGATAAGGGGTCAATCATTCAGGACTGAGATGAGGAGAAATTACTTCACTCAAAGGGTTGTGAATCTTTGGAATTCTCTACCCCAGAGGGTTGTAGATGCTCCATCATTGAATTCATTTAAGGCTGGGATAGATAGATTTTTTGTCTCGTAGGGCATCAAGGGATATGGGGAGCGGGCAGGAAAGTGGAATTGAAGCCCAAGATCAGCCCTGATTATATTGAATGGCGGAGCAGGCTTGATGGGCCATATGGTCTACTTCTGCTCCTATTTCTTGTGCTCGTGTGTTCAAAATAGGTCATGGATTCACAGCTCATCTCAGGATTTTAGACCAGGGTTTAAGGAATTAAATTAGGACAGGTTGCATAAACTAGGTTTGAGTGTAGGAGATTAAGGCGTTATCTAATTGAGACATTTAGAGAGGAACTATTTCCTCTAGTGGGGGAGTCTACAACAAGGGGGCATACTGAAAATTAGGGCCAGGTCATTGATGTGAGGAAGCACTTCTTCACACGACAGGTAGTGGAAATCTAGTACTATCTCCCAAAAGGCTATCGAGGCTGGGGAACAACTGAAAATCTCAAAGCTGGGATTGATAGATTTTTGTTAGGCAATGGAATAAAGGGTTACAGAACCAAGGTGGATAGATGGAGTTAGGATACAGATCAGCCATGATCCAGCTGACTGGGGGAGCAGGCTGGAGTAGCTGAATGACCTCATCCTATGTTGATAGACAGAAACACCAGTGCAGCACTGAAGTCACAGGTACCTTTCTTCAAATGAGGCCCCATCTATCTGTTCCTCTGCTAAAGATCTGAAGGCAGTAATGCAGGAGTGTCCTACAACTAAAACACTGGGGACACCAAAGCCATTGTCTTCAGTTCCCAGCACAAAGTCCCTTCCCCAGACATGGACCCCATCCCGCTCCCTGGTCTCTGTCTGGGGCTAAACCAGACCCTTTGCAACCTTGGTGTCCTGTATGACCCTGACTGCACTGTGGATGTACCTACACCACAAGGACTGCAACGGTTCAAGGTGGTGGCTCACCCACCACCATCTCAAAGGCAATTACGGATGGGCAATAAAGCTGGCCTTGTCAGTAATGCCCACATCCCTTCAAAGAAAGTTTAAAAAGATGAGCTTCCAATCCCATATCCGCTCCATCACCAAAGCTGCTTACTTCCACTTCTATAACATCAGCCATCCCTGCCCCTGTCTCAGCCCATCTGCTGTTGAAACCCTCATCCATGCCTTTGTTGCCTCTAGACTTGACTATTCCAATGCTCTCCTGGCTGGGCTCCCGCTTTGCACCCTCTGTGAACTTGAACTCATCCAAAATATTGATGCCCGTATAGTAACTCGCACCAAATCCCATTCACCCATCACCCCTGTGCTCGCTGATCTACATTGGGTCCCTGTCCTACAATACCTGGATTTTAAAATTCTCATCCTTATTTTCAAATCCCTCATGTCCTTATCCCTCCTTATCTCTGTAACCTCCTTAAGCCCTACAACACTCTGAGATCTCTGTGCTCCTTTAATTCTGGCCTCTTGCGCATCCCTGGTTTTAATCGCTCCACCATTGAGAACTGTGTCTTCAGCTGGCTGGACCTAATCTGTGGAATTCCCTCTTAATACAATCTTTTTTTTCCCTCTCTTTGTAACCTATTTGACTCCAAATCACCCTCCTTTTCAGTCATTCCTCTGTTTAGTTCTCAATCTTTTAAAGTTATCGGTTAAGGAGATAAGACTGTTGGTTCTGTCGCTCACTAAGATCTCAGTTGCCCTGGTGCCCTTGCAGCACCGTGGTCAGCTCGCAATCCCAGCAAGTTACAGGACAAAAAAATAAATAAACTGAAGGAATCAGCAAAAAGTCTAACTAACCGGGCACACAGTGCGATGCCTCGTTCCATCAAATTCTGGACTAATAGAAACAGAAATACATCAGAAACCAGTTATTACAGAGCTGTAAGAACAAGTACATTTATAGCTGTATCCCATCCCCCCTCCAAATGGTTAAGAACTTTCCAAATCTTTAAAAACACAGCTCGCTGAGTTGGCAATCAGTCTATGTGACAAGAGAAGCCCAACAACATGTAAAGGATGGATGAGCAATTGAGAATCCCAGCGCCTAATTTAAAAGGCGTGCAAACAGTTGAGTGGGTCAGTTCATCCAATCGGCACATCCCACCTAAATTCTACATTGCACCGGACAGGCAGGTTTGCAAGTGCACGGATGGGATGCTGGCCAATTGCTGGACACCCTCACACTAGTGGAAGAAAAGTGGAGAGTTCCAATTGACTATATTCCTCCCTCAACTAATACCGCCAAAACACAGGTTAAACTGGAAACTCATTTCATAGCTGTTTGTGGAATATTGCTGTGTGCCAAATAAAGTTCCCGAAGCACCATAAGCCAGGCCCTTTTAGAATCACAGAATCATAGAATGGTTACAGCACAGGAGGCTGCCAATTAGTCTGTTGTGTCCACGCTGACTATCTGCAAGAACAACTCAGCTGGTCTCACTCCTCCACCCTTTCCCGGTAGCCCTGTAAATCCTTTCACTTCCCTTTTGAAAGCCGATTGAATCTGCCTCCACTCCACACTCAGGCAGTGTGCTCCAGATCATAACCATAAAAAAAGCTTTTCCCCATTTCCCCTGTGAAAAACCTTGGGATACTTGACAAAGGCACTAAATGTAAATTGTTGTTGCTTTTATTAACTGCTTTGGGATGTTTTATAACATTGAAGACGCTATATAAATGCAAACTGCACTGATTGTCACCGACCACAACAAAAGATCATCTCTCAGGTATTTTTTCATGAAGCCTGGGCCACTTTTGAGAAAATAAAATCACTGAATAAACCAAACAACTTCGGCCTTAATTTCTTGTAGTAACACATCGGTTAACTGCTTCATGCAAAACCCCTCAAACACTGTCAATTGCTTATTCATGAACTAAAGATCACTTTAAAGCACTGCACTGATGAGTGGACAAATTAACCAGTGCGTTACCAAAACACAGCTGACCACAGTGCGACAGGGCAATTCCTCCTTTATAAACTTCCGTGTTCACCCACAAAACTGGTAAGTATAAAGGCAATTCACCTCCTGTATTCAACTTAGGACAAAATCAGTGGAGACCCATCAATAATTAAACATTAGGTAAACTTTTAAAAAGTCTAGTGCATAACATTACGTGACAAGTGCGCAGATCAGGTATTTGGGTGTGGAGATCAAGACAGCCATTTTTGCAGCCCACATAATTTTGCCTCCATTGAAGTGTGCTCCTACCACTCAAAGATCTGCATGAGGAACTCTTGTTCATAAAATTTACCCATCGACGTTTTTCGTATTTCAAGGGTCTGAGCAGCGTAAGTCATTTACATTGTCAGCCATAGCTTAGTGGGTCCCGCTCGCGCCTCCGAGAATGAAGATCGTGGCCTCAAGTTCTACTCCAGTGACACGTCAGTGGAGTGCTGCACTGTTGGAGATGCTGTGTTCAGATGAGATGTTAAGCATCTGCCTTCCCAAGTGGACATAAAAGATCCCGTGTCATTATTTTGAAAATGACTTGGGAGTGACCTGAACAATATTTACCCTTGAACTCACTCACTACAACAAATAATCTAGGCATTTATCTTACATGCTATTTGTGGGATACTACTGTGCACAAATTGGCTGCTGTCTCTCATAAGAACATAATAGGAGCACGAGTAGACCATACAGCCCCTTGAGCCTGCTCCGCCATTCAATACAATTATGGCTGATCTTCTGATCAACTCCACTTCCTGTCTGCTTCCCTCGATTCTCTGAAAGACTAAAAATCTGTCCATCTCAGCCTTAAATATACTCAATGATGGAGCATCCGCAACCCGCTTGGGTAGACAATTCCAAAGATTCACAACCCCTTGAGTGAAGTCATTTCTCCTCATCTCAGTTCTAAATGTTGAGACTGTGGCCCCATGTTCTGGATTCCCCAGCCATGGGAAACAACCTCTCAGTGTCTACCCTGTCCAGCCCCTTCAGAATCTTTTACTTTTCAATGAGATCACCTCTCAATCTTTTAAACTACAGGGAGTACAGGCCCAATTTACTCAGCCTCGCATCATAGGACAACCATCTCAGCCCAGGAACCAATATAGTGAACCTTCGCTGAACTGTCTCCAATGCAAACATCTCACACACCGGAAATGTGACAGTACAAATTATGGACTAACTCTGAAGAGTTATGAAAAACTGACTTTGTCTTTTAAAAAAATGAACCTTTATTTTAAAAAGGGAACAATGGTCACAAAAGAAAAAGGGATTGGCTTTTGTGTACTCAAATGGTCTGACAAAGATAAAGGACAAATCTTCAAAGGGAGGTGTCAATTGCACCCCATCCTAAAAACATTCCACAATTGAATGTCTTCTTCTGAAACAAAGAAGGTGTGAAGTAGCCACATCCTGGGCCATTGTGGATCACCATGGGAAAGAGATGAGAACATCTCCTACCAGGAGGTGTGAGGTGACACAGTCTTACCTTTAAAAAAGACAGAGGACAGAGAGAAGCAACATCCTAGTTGCTTGTTCCAACCAAGCCAGAAGGCACATGCCCGGCTGCAGAAACCTACATCTACATTATACAGCAGTGAGAGCTAGAAGTGACCCACCATCTTCAACTGAACCTTCAATCAAGAGAGAAATCTACAATCATCTCAGGCCTGCACCCATCAAGGACTTGATTTCCAAGAGAATCCAACAGGTTTATCGTGGCCTCTCCCCCAATAAAAGTTACCTTCCTTTTTTCCCTCTCTATCTGTCTCTTGTGTGTGCATGCAAGTGAATGCGTGGGTGAACGCAGTTGCGGTAATTCCGGGATAAGGCGTATTGATCAATAAACAATTGATTTTCTGTTTAAAAGCTACAAGAAAACCTGTCGCTGTCTGTTTGTTTGTAAAATAAAACACCAAGGGGCTAAGATCTAATAAAAAATACACTTGCTGCGGTCAGATGGGGAGTTAAGCAGTGGGAATCACCCACGTCACACCATGTAGCCATCCTTAAATATGGAGACCAAAACTGCGCATGGTACACCAGATGTGGTCTCACCAAAGTCCTGTACAATTGCAGTGAGACTTCCTTATTCTTGTACTCCAACTCCCTTGCAATAAAGGTCAACATGCCATTTGCCTTCCTAATTGCTTGCTGTACCTGCATGCTAATTTTCTGTGCTCCTTGTACAAATACACCCAAGTTCCTCTGAATGTCAACATTTAGAAGTTTCATACTTTAAAAAAAATTCTTTTCTATTATTACTAACACTAATAACCTCACACTTCTCCACATTATGCCTCATCTTCCACCGCCTTGCCCGCCTCTTACACTACATCAGTGCGAGTCTTTCTCTTTTTAGGAGCGACACCGAGATGACTCAGTTCTCAGCTAAAGTTCTGCAAAGGAAACCCGACCGAGCCCGAATGCCGGACCCAGAATGCGACCCGACCCGAACCCGACACGTCATCGGGTCCCCTCTGGGTCGAGTCAGGTAGCATCATTACATGGGTAAAGGCCTGCTACTCGACCCAACCCCGAATGGACCCGATGACGTGTTGGTTCGGGTAGGGTTAGTCGCAATTCCCGGTCCGGCATTCGGGCTTGGTCGGGTTTCCTTTGCAGACCTTTACCTCACATATAAGGCTATCCAACAGGGCATTGCAGTCCTTCATTGTCAGCTACACAGACCCCAGGCGTGTTGTGAGGCAGCCAATCTCATCCACACAAGAGCCTCAACGCCCCTTCATTCAAACCACACCACCCAGATTAACAGATTAACTGCTCATTTGCCATAGGGGGACCTTGTTGTGTCAAAATGACTGTGTTTTATACATAACAACAGTGACTCCACTTCAGAAGTAGTTCATTGGCTGTCATGTGTTTTGGAATATCCTCAAGATGTGAAAGTCGCTATATAAATGCCACATCTTCCTTTCTTGACCGCTAATGGAAACAACCGGTGGAATTGGTAGACCAGGCTGGCACCAATGCGACGACTCAGCTTGTCAATCAGTAAGATTTAGAATCAAATGACTGGTAATGGGTTAGGAGGACAAAACTCCCGTCAATATTGAGTCTGTATTTCCACAAAAAAACACCCCATAGGAATAGGAAACACTGTACTTCTATTACAACTACACATAGTGTGCGGAATTTTATAGGGCTGGCAAGGGCAGGCTGGGAGGCTTGGCAAAGGGGGGGGGAATGGAGGAGGTGACGAAAATAGCGAGGGAGTGTGGAGGGTGGCGTGCCCGTCACCTTCCTGCCACTATGGCATTTTACCAGCAGCGGGTGGGCCCTCCACTGCGTGGTGAGACTGCCTGGTGAATCCTTGTGGCCACCCTTCAGGCTGGCGGAGTGGGCTCCCCCCCGCTTAAGCAGGCATTCTGTGGCCCAGGCAGGGGCAACACCCCACCCAGCCTCACCAACCACCACCCCTACCCCCTCGCCAGGACCTGCCTGTCTCCGGTGACGCTCCCCGCACCCCCCCACCCCCACCCCAGCTCACTATCTTGCTGCGAGTCTGGCATTCATTGATGCGTCTCGCAGTTGGGTGCCGTCCCAGCAGTGGCCACCGCTTCCAGTGGCGCTGCTGAGACAAAAAGCTGCCAGTCTTCCGATTGGCCGGCACCTCTTAGAGGCAGTGCCAGTCCCTTAAAGGGCCAGGAGCCCTGACAGCAGCTGCTAGATTGGCAGAAAATCCTGCTGGGGCTCTCCCAAACATGCTGAGGTGGGGTTTCCGACAGCTTTCCTGCCCATTGTTGGGGTCACCGCTGCCCTGGAAAGATCCAGGCCATTGTGTACATTGGCTGCCATGCTTCATGCATTACAACAATGACTACACTTCAAAACATACTTCACTAGCTGTGAAGCACTGAGACATCCAGAGGTAGTGAAAGGGGCTATATCAATGCAAGTTGCTGTTGTTTTCTTCAGAGATGATGATGGAACTATGGGTTTTGCGTACTGGATTTCCCTTTGCTACAGAAATTAAATTGCACCCAACCCATTTTGCTTAGGACCATCACAATGAAGGTTTCTTTTCCTCAATCTTAGAAACTCTGGTCTAAATTTGGGCCGTGGTTCCAGAGGAGAATTTATTGCTCCACTCACCCACACTCCCCCAACGCCCCCGACCCCTGGGTGACATACACCATTTTCCAAACAAGACACCAGTGTTTAAAAAAAACTGCAACCTCCATTCAGCTGTTCCCGCATTCAGCAACTCCTCTGTATGCAAACTGTCAAGAGTTAAAGGAGCTGTCAAATGCTCAGTACAAGACAAACATTGCCACAGAGATAACAAGGCCTCCTTAACAACATTAATTCTCTTCCTGCTGTTGATTTCAGGCAACTGTTGGAACTTCCCTGACACAAAGACAATTCCAAGACTTCAACGCTCACAGACTCACCCTCCATCCCAACCCCCTTAACCACTGCAAGCTGCTTTTAATCAACGCGCGTCTGTTTATGCTCGCAAACCCTCAAGTCATTCTTAATTGATCAAAGAGGCCCAATTACAGGAGTCTGAGCATTTGGAAAGGGACATAGATGAAAGCTTCAGGTTGCTCAAACCAATAGTACATAGAATTTTAAAACACACAGGCCATTCGGCCCATCTGGACTGTGCTAGTGTTTATGCTCCACGAGAGTCTCCTTCCACTCTGACTTCCTCTCACCCTATCAGCATTTCCTTCATATTTGACACCTCAATGGACTTACTCAGCACATTCAACAATTGCAGAATTTATGATGGTCCTTTAAAGGTACAGAGCCACTGAAGAGTGTCAAGTCTGAAACTTTTTACGCCGTTAAATTTATTCAGTTTTTATTTTTAAAAAACTTTAATCCGACATGAGAATGACACACCATTATAAATTCCTCTGCCCGTATTTAAGATGGAATCTGCCCTAATAAACTTGTCCAAGTGTAATTTTGGGAGTCAGAAGGAAAATTTGAATTGGATGCTCAAAATAGGGAATCCTGGCTTTTTGTAGGGGAGGCACCAAGAAAATTCTTTGAACGTTTTTCACCTTCCATAAATGTGAGGTGATCCAACACTCTGCTGTCTATATCCTAACTCGCACCAAGTCCTGTTCACCCTTGTGCTCACTGACCTACATTGGCTCCCAGCATGGCAATACCTCGAATTTTAAATTCTCATCCTTGTTTTCAAATTCCTCCCTGTCTCTATAACTTCTTCCAGCCGTACAAAACTGCAAGATCTCTGGGACCCTCCAATTCTGACATCCTGTGAAACTGCAATTCCTATCATCACTTGACCACTGGTGACGTGCTTGCAGCTTCCTGGGTCTTAAACTCTGGAATTCCCTCCCTAAACCTCTCCACATCGCTCTCCTCTTTTAAGACTCTCCTTAGAACCTACTTCTTTAACTAAGCTTTTGGTCATTCCTCTGTGGCTTGTTGTCAAATTTTGTTTGATAATCCTCCTGTGATGCACCTTGAGATGTTTTACTATGTTAAAAGCGCTTTATCAACACAAGTTGTTTTTGACGTTACCTCAGGGGCTTCCTGTTAGGCCCTGGGGTCGGAGGCCAGCAGAGTAGAGTGCAGGGGGTCAAAAGTGAAGGGGGGGCTCCCAGGAAGCGCAAGAACTCTCAGATAGACCCGCAGGGGAAGATTATTTTATTTTTCAATGAGCAACTCTCCAGTCCCTGCAACAGGCTTCGAAAGCCAACACCAGTCTCCAGCCAGTCACCTCCTGCCCAGAAACACAGCCGGGGTCAATATGGAGGCAGGGAAATGTGCCACCCCTCTGGGAAATATGCCCCAATGAAGGGGGAAACCAGCTATTTGCTAGTTTGCACAAATTGCTTTCTGCACATATTTCAGCTAATGAGAAGGTTAAGGGGACATTTAAGCGAGGCATTTAACATTATGAATAGTTTTGAAAGAGTAAATAAGTAGAAGCTGCTTCTACTAGAAGAATGGTTGGTACCAGAGGACGCGGAATTAAAAGAGTTGACAAAAGAACCGGAGGGGGGGGACGGGACATCAGGAGAATTTTTTTACCCAACGAGTTACGATGATCTGGAATGTGCTGCCTGAAAAGGGGGGGGTGGGTGGAAGCAAATTCAGAATTGGATAAATACTTAAAAAGGAAAAATTGCAGGGCTTTGGGGGAAAGAGCGCGGAAGTGAGACTATTTGGATAGCTGTTTAAGAGAGCCAGCACAGGTCTGTGGGGCTGAATGGTGTGTTTCGGTGCTGTAAAGCCACTATAATCTACATCAGTGACCAGCTGCTTCTCTGATTACTGATCAATCCAGGGCTTGCAAGGACTGTGCAGAAAGCTGGAAACCAACGTAACCTGTTGCAAATGAATCCTTTCAGTTGCGTCGAGACTATATATATAGGGCAGAATTTTCCGTTTGGGGTCGGGACCCCAACATCAGGTTCAAATGTGGGTCTTGACCCTGCACCGTGTCGGGAATAGTAACTGACAACGATTTTTGTCGAATTGGCCAATTAGTGGCCAGGGAGCATGCTCGACGTCCAATTAAGGACGGTGGGTGGGCTCTCGGGGCTGGAGGAGGCCCTTTAGCGATGACACATCAGCAGCCCTGTAAGAGGTGCGAGTTGCTGCTGATGCCTGCAGAGAGAGAGTACATCCACGAAAATTTGATTGAGAAAAGGCCACAGCTGCCGGGCCGTGATTGTGGATGGGCAGCTGTGGTCCAACAGCCATGACGGGCACGGGGTGGAGGTATCCCTAGCGGGATGAAACGCAGCCTCCTCACCTCACCTCCTGCCTGCAGGCCCCTTTGTTTAACTGGCTGTGTTTCGGCCACTGTGTGGGGCCCGCCTGACAACTGGAAAACTCCAATCGGTCTGGGAGAGGAGCCTATAAACTACCCTCTGCTTGTGCCTGCCCATCTCAGTTTCCATCGATATTCGCCTTGGAAAATCCTGCCCATAGCTCCTGAAGAGAATGTCTCTAGGATATTTACCAAGATTTCTGTCTCTCTACATTCTTTTTTTGGTATGTGTAATGAAAATAATCTTCCAACTGTGTGGCATCTATTTCACCAGACTGGCCGTGATACCACGGCATTGCTTGTGAATGGTGTAGGACCCCTGCAGCAGCAGACATGATGTTTAGCTGTCTTCATCTGGCCTGTTTCTGTAACTAGTGGAGTGACACAAGGATCAGTGCTGGGGCCTCAGCTATTTACAATCCAGATTAATAACTCAGACAAAGAGACCGAGAGTAATGTATCTAAGTTTGCTGACGATACAAAGCTAGGTGGGAATGTAAGCTGTGAGGAGGAAACAAAACGGATGAAAAGAGATATAGACAGGTTAAGTGAGTGGGCAACAAGGGCTGGGATTTTATCCAGGCAATGGGGGTCTTGACTTAGGCCTGCTGGATCAAGTGCCAATTAGGCACTTAAGTGGACAGTGTCGAGCCTTTCCCGGGATCAAGAACCCTGGCAACGGATGCCTGGCAGTAGTGTACCACAATTTAATACACTGACAGACATGCCCCACCAATACTATACCCAAGTGTTATACAGTGAGACCTGTACCCCCAGCATTATACAGCAACAGACCTGTAACTACCAGCATTGTAACACAGTGTTATACTGTGACAGACCTGTACCCATCAGTACTGTACCCCAGTGTTATTTCGGAGGCCGGTAGCAGAGGCAGTGGCTGCTGCCAGTGCAGCACTCACCTGAGACGCTGGGCTCAGGCCACAGGTAAGTCAGGGTGGGAGGGGTTTCGCAGGGTGGGGGTCACGTGGGAGCGTGGTTAAAAGGGGCGGCAGCAAGGGTAGGGGGTGTGGGTGGTTATCAGCAGGATCCCTTTTTCCCGATGCCGGGTCCTGCGTTCGGGCAGTAAGTGCCTTTTAATGAGGGAACCCGCCTACCCAACACCACCACCCCCGCCTGACCACACCCAACAAACAACCCACACGGTTTGCTTTGCGTGCTCCCTGTGCGGCAACAAGCCCACTCGCTGCTGGGCTAATTCTGGCAGTGGCAGGATGAGGCCCTTAACTGAGCATTAATTCACAGGCCTTCCTTCCCCAGACTTCATTTGAGTCGAATCGCAAAGGCGGCAGGACCACACCCCCCCCAATTCCACCCGATTACATGCTCTCCCCGTCTCCAAACCCGACACAGGAGAGAGCATAAAATTCCCCCCCCGCCCAAGGTGTCAGATGGATTAGCATGTGGGGAAGTGTGAGATTATTCACTTTGGTCGTAAGAATAGAAAAGCAGAATATTTTTTTTAAAGTGTGCAACTTTGAAATGCTCAGAGAGACTAGGGGGTACATGTACAAGCAACACAAAAAGTTAGCTTGCAGGTACAACAAGCAATTCGGAAGGCAAATGACATGTTGGCCTTTATTGCAAGGGGATTGGAGTACAAGAACAAGGAAGCCTTGCCACAATTGTACGGGGCTTTGGTGAGATCACACCTGGAGTACTGTGTGCAGTTCTGATCTCCATATCTGAGGAAAGACACACTTACATTAGAGGTGGTACAGCGAAGGTTCACTAGATTGGTTCCCAGCATGAGAGTTTTGTCCTATAGTGAGAGACTGAGTTAATTGTGCCTATACTCTCTGGAGTACAGAAGAAAGCAACGCAATCTCATTGAAACATACAAGATCCTGAAGGAGATTGACTGGGTAGACACTGCCTGGGGAATCTAGAACACAGAGGCACCGCCCCAGGATAAAGCGTCAATCATTTAGGATGGAGATGAGGAGTAATGTCTTCACTCAAAAGGTTGCGAAATCTTTGGCATTCCCGACCCTAGAGGGTTGTGAAGGCTCCATCATTGAGCATATTCAAGGCTGGGATTAATTAATGTGTAATTGTTGAGGAAAGTTTCGTTTAGGTTGGTATCTGCTTGCACTGTTGGAGCTGCCATCTTTCAGATCAGACATTAAATCAAGGCCCTCTCAGGTTAAGATCCCATGGCAATATTTTGAACAGCAGGGGAGTGATTGGCAAAAGAACCAGATGCGAAATGGAGATTTTTTTTTACTCAGCAAGTTGGGCTACAAGATAAGAGCACGGGGGTGAGATTAATTGGATAGCTTTACCAAAACAGCCAGTACAGACAGGGCAGGCTGAATGGCCTCATTTCATCCTCTATCTTTCCACGATTCCATGAAGTCCTAGAATCTGAATGGAGATTAAATTTACTAAATGTTATGCAGGGATTTCACAGGAAAGAAAATGAAAAATTGGCAGTCAAGCTGGTTAGACTGATGGTCTTTTCCTGCCAGGAATGCACTAGAATTGCAACAACATAGTTGGAAAATTTATCGATGTTCCCTTTCTTCAGAAAGTGGGACTGTTCCCCTCAATTCAAGCGTATAATTTAGAAACGTTCCCTTAAACTGTGAATGAATTTGCCAACTGATTTTTGATCCTAACTGCAATCTTCAGGATGGAACCCCTGATTTTTTTGTCGTAACTTTGGCAGACCATCTCGCGAAAGGTGTGAAGGCCATTGATGCTTTCACAGAGGTCCCACACTGCCCTGCCCCATGGCTATGTTGGCAGATGACGAAACCAATTTTTAGAATAGAGAAAAATTGGAAAGAAGTAAAACTGACTGTCGACTCGCACAAAGTCAAAACCTACCAAACTGTCTTTTGGAACTTACAGCAGGAAATCTCCAGCAGGAAAACTGCTGACATTTGCTGAGGTCCTCACTTGGAAAGGTTCAAAAACCAATTCTCTGAATGATATTGATTGATTTATGATACCACCGTACAAAAAAAGACAGCAACTCCCTGCTGCCATAACCCCGAACACATTCTACCCAGACACAGATCCAACTTATGCCCTGATGTCTAAGCATAAAGAAAGAACTTGCATTTATATAGCACTTTTCACATCCTCGAGATGTCCCAAAGTGCTTTACGATCAACGAAGTAGTTTTAAAGTGCAGTCACTGTTGTAATGTAAGAAATGCGGCAGCCAATTTGTGCACAGCAAGCTCCCACAAACAGCAATGTGATAATGACCAGATATTCAGTTTTTAGTGATACTGGTTGAGGACATTAGGAACTCCCTTGCTCAGTAACCTCATCTCACCCTATAAACCTCCAAGGACTCTGCATTCCTCCAATTTTAGCCTCTTGCACATCCCCTATTTCCTCTACCCCACCATTGCCAGGCATGCCTTCAGCTAGACACGAAGGTCTGGAATTCACTCCTTAAACCTTTACATAGAATATACAGCATAGGAACAGGCCATTTGGCCAAACCAGTCCATGCTGGCATTCAAGTTCTAGGACAGTGGAAACAACCATTCGCTCTATTGTAACATGGAAAAGATCCCACACAAAGTTTTGCAGGAACTGCTAGGATGCTTTCAAAAACTCTTTCCACTAGATTGGAGTTACACCACAATTTCAGCTGTCATCCAAGATGACAATCTTGTAGATTGTTTCACTTCACCTGGCTTTAGGGTAGAACCTGCTATTTGAGTGATATCATCGCTTTTTCCAGAACTGAGCATTGGAACTGCTTTGGCTCAACACAACAGCACAGTATAACAGCACCCTTCATCTCACTGCATTGCTAGTTGAAGAAACATCTTTACCTGGAGAGTTGTTAGAATGTAGAACTCACCATCACAGGGAGTGTGGAGATGAACAGCGTAGATACATTTAAGGGGAAGCCAGATAAGTACATGACGGAGAAAGGAATAGAAAGATATTTCAATAGGACAAGATGATGCAGGGTGGAAGGAGGCTTGTGTGGACCATAAACACTGGCTTAGAATAGTTGGACCGAATGGCCTCTTTCGGTGCTTTAAATTCAACATAATTCTATAAGTAATGAATGTTTCCTCCTCTCTGTGCTGATTCCGATTAGATTAACAAATGAAGTTAATTATTTCCAAGATCTGAACACAGTTGTATTAGAAATACAGTGTTTCCTCTTCCTGTGGGCTGTTTTTTGTGGAAAGTTGAGACTCAATACTGACGGGAGTTTTGTCCTCCCAACCCATTACTAGTCATTTGATTCTAAATCTTACTGATTGTCAAGTTGAGTCGCCACATTGGTGCCAGCCTGGTCTCCTGATTCCACTGACTCCATTAGAGGTCAAGAAAAGAAGCTGTGGCATTTCTATAGCGACTTTCACATCCTCAGGACACTTCAAAACGCTCGACAGCCAATTAATTACTTCTGAAGTGTAGTCATGTCATTATGTAGGAATACACAGTCAAGGACCCACAATTAGCAAATAAGCCATTAATCTGTTATGGTGGGTGGTGTGGGTTGAGGAAAGGGTGTTGAGTCTCTTGCCTGGCTCAGATTGGCTGCCTTGTATTACACATGGGGTCTGTATAGCTGAGAGCTGAGTCATCTAGCTGTGGTTCCTAAAGAGAGAAAGACTTGCACTAATGCAGTGTAGGAGATACAGCAGCCAACTTGTGCACAGCAAGATCCCACAAACAGACATGCGATAAATGACCAGATAATATGTTTTAGTAATGTTGGTCGAAGGCTTAATATTGGTCCTGGATACTTTATAGTGTTAGGTATCTTTTACATCCACCTGAGAGAGCAGGCAGGGATTCAGTTTAACTTCTCATCTGAAAATATTAAAGTGTACCGCTCTGCTAAGACCAGACAGAGACAGTAGAAGCTTCCTCACTCTCTACATCCCTTCTCCAATTATTGATGATCAGTGTACTTCTGGTTCCCAATCTCTGCACATGGAATGTAGCAGCTCCTGAAGCTACGTCTGCCCATTTCATCACGTGACTTGCACATGACTCAGTCACATTCTTTACCTTGCTCTTGATCTATTACTGTGAACTTCTTCAAACAGGAACAACCTCAACAACTGCGTCATAATGGGTCTATTTTAACCGACAGGCGAGAAATAATAGGGATGGTTCTCCCTTTTTCACCTCTTGACTGACTGTTGTTAAAAAATGTGCTTTATCTCCTGAGCATTTTAATGTTCAACAAATAGACAAATGACAGGTTTCTTCGAGTAAGTTTAAAAGAAAGATATATGTTCAATATACAACACGTGAGAATGTACACAAACACACACACACACACACACACAGATTAAAAGATATCATTTAGGTCTGATGGCTTTAAAGTGTCCTCTTTTTAACTTGCGTTTCCCCGGGGAATGGTGCAGGCCTGCATTTTTTCCCTTGTTCAGACTTCGGAGGTTTAGGAAGATGCATGTGTTGCTGCAGACTACTTTTGTTATATTCCAGTCAAAGTTCACTGGCAAAGCCTGTATGATTTCCCAGGTAGGGGGTTCAAGGCCAAACTCCAATTACTGCCGAGATGTAGTTCAAAGATGGTGTTCTGAGGCAGGGCCCTGTCACTTCAATGGCACAGATGGATCGCTCTCTTTTCCTTCTGACTTTGCCTGCCCAGAATATCTCTTATTAAAACTCCTCATCAGAAACCTGGTTTCTGTCATGTGACTAGAGTTTCTCTCTCATTCTTCTCATTAATGGTGCTGATGGCGAGGCCATAGTTAGACAATGGGGGCCAGACCAGGTAAGGACAGAAGATTTCCTTCCCTAAATGGGGTATCACTCATCTTCATTCCATCTTGATAAAGTGGAGATTTTCACACCCACTCTCTCAAGTTTGAATGAGGAATTACCAAATTTGCAATGCCATTGTTAACCCAATTCGTTGGAGAGAAGGAGCCATGAGCACAGAATGGGTCATTTACCTAGAAAGTCATAGAGTTATTTACGTCACAGGAGGCCATTCAGCCCATCGAGTTCATGACTGTTCTCCATGAAGCTATGCTGACAGTCCCACTTCCTGACCCAATCCCCGTAGCCTTACAAGTCTATTTCCCTCAGGCAGCCATCCATCTTCCTCTTGAAGTCCTTGATTGTCTCCGCTTCCACCACCCCTATGGGCAGTCAGTTCTAGGTCATTACCACCTGCTGCATGAGAATGCTTCCTCATATTTTCCCCTGCACCTTTTGCCCAAAACTTTCAATCTGTGTCCCCTAGTCCTTGTACTACTTGTTCATGGAAACAGTTTTTCCTTGTCTAACTTAACCTAAGCCTGTCATAATCTTGTACACTATTTTTTAAATTCATTCATGGGATGTTGGCGACGCTGGCCAGGCCAGCATTTATTGCCCATCCCTAATTGCCCTTGAGAAGGTGGTGGTGAGCTGCCTTCTTGAACCGCTGCAGTCCATTTGGGGTAGGTATACCCACAGTGCTGTTAGGAAGGGAGTTCCAGGATTTTGACCCAGCGACAGTGAAGGAACGGCGATATAGTTCCAAGTCAGGATGGTGTGTGACTTGGAGGGGAACTTGCAGGTGTTGGTGTTCCCATGTATTTGCTGCCCTTGTCCTTCTAGTTGGTAGAGGTCGCGGGTTTGGAAGGTGCTGTCTAAGGAGCCTTGGTGCATTGCTGCAGTGCATCTTGTAGATGGTACACACTGCTGCCACTGTGCGTCGGTGGTGGAGGGAGTGAATGTTTGTAGATGGGGTGCCAATCAAGCGGGTTGCTTTGTCCTGGATGGTGTCGAGCTACTTGAGTGTTGTTGGAGCTGCACCCATCCAGGCAAGTGGAGAGTATTCCATCACACTCCTGACTTGTGCCTTGTAGATGGTGGACAGGCTTTGGGGAATCAGGAGGTGAGTTACTCGCCTCAGGACTCCTAGCCTCTGACCTGCTCTTGTAGCCACGGTATTTATATGGCTACTCCAGTTCAGTTTCTGGTCAATGGTAGCCCCTAGGATGTTGATAGTGCTGGATTCAGCGATGGTAATGCTGTTGAATGTCAAGGGGAGATGGTTAGATTCTCTCTTGTTGGAGATGGTCATTGCCGGGCACTTGTGTGGCGCGAATGTTACTTGTCACTTATCAGCCCAAGCCTGGATATTGTCCTGGTCTTGCTGCATTTCTACACGGACTGCTTCAGTATCTGAGGAGTCATGTTATTAATCTCCTTTGTTCTAAGGACAACAAAACCAGTTTTTCTAACCTAGTAACTAAAATCCTCCATCCCATGAACCATTCTGGTAAATCCCCTCTGCAACCCCTCAAATCCTTCCTGAGGTGAGGTGATTTTTAAAAATTCTTTCATGGGATGTGGGAGTCACTGTCAAGGCCAGCATTTGTTGCCAATCCCTAAATGCCCTTGACAACTGAGTTGCTTGCTAGGTCATTTCAGAGGGCAGTTAAGATTCAGCCACATTTCTGTGGGTTTGGAGTCATATGTAGGCCAGACCAGGTAAGGACAGAAGATTTCCTTCCCCTAAAGAACACTGGTGTACCAGGTGAGTTTTTATGATAATCAATGATCATTTCATGGCAATATTACTGAGACTAGCTTTCAATTCCAATGTTTTATTAATTAATCAAACTTAAGCTCCACCAGCTGCTGTGCTGAGATTTGAACTAGTGTCTCCAAGGGCTCTAGGTTACTAGTTCAGTGACATTACCACTGCGCCACCATGTCTCCCAGAGCTGGACTCTTTTAATGCCTTTGCCAAGATTCTTACAGTTTCCATGTGTATTAGCGGTACAGGATAAGGTCACCTGACCTCTTGACTCCATTTTGTTTTGTAGGAAAAGTGCCTGTTTTGGGTTTACTTCACCAGTTCATTATATGGTTCATAGTTTCTCCTTGCATGAGTGCGACAATATAGAATATCATCTTTCTCAGCATAGATCAGTCTCACTGCCTGCCTCTGTTCTTGTGCCAGTTGAAGGACCCTCTTATTAATTATTTTGCAAAGGAACAGTCAGATGAGAAACCCCTTTGGGCCTAACCTTATATGACTCCGAAGAAGGGTCACTGACCCGAAACGTTAACTCTGCTTCTCTTTCCACAGATGCTGCCAGACCTGCTGAGTGATTCCAGCATTTCTTGTTTTTGTTTCAGATTTCCAGCATCCGCAGTATTTTGCTTTTACTTATATGACTCTTGATGGTTATCGATGGTTAACTTTCTACTTGTAAACTATCAGCTCTGGCCAGTGGTAACACTCATGTCTCTGAGGCAGGAAAGTTATGGGTTCAAACCCACTCCAGGAACTTAAGCACATAATCTTCTCTGAAACTTCAATGCAGGAGTACTGCACTGTTGGAGGTGCCATCTTTCTGATGAGACACTAAACTGAGGCCTTTGTCTGCTCTCTCAAGTAAAAGATCCCATTCCACTATTTCAAAGGAGAGGAGTTCACCTTGGTACCCTAAACAATGTTTCCCCTCAACCATCATTAATAAGAAAAAGAGTATTGGGTCATTATCACATTTCCCTTTTGGGGAGCTTGCTGTGCACAGATTGACTGCTGTTTCCTACATTACAACAGTGACTGCACTTTCAAAGTACTTCATTGGGTATAATGGTCATTGCAAAGTCCTGAGGTTGTTGAAAGGGGCTATATAAATGCAGGTCTTTATTTTTTTTGACTAACAAATGTGACATGGCTCCAGACAATATACAGAAGGGAATGGAGAGTGAACATATGAATTAGGAGCAGGAGTAGGCCACTCGGCCCCTCAAACCTGCTCCGCCATTCAAAAGATCATGGCTGATCTGATTGTAATCTAGACTCCGCATTCCCGCCTACCCAGATAACCTTTCACCTCGTTGCTTATCAAGAATCTATCTATCTCTGCCTTAAAAATATTTAAAGACTCTGCTTCCAACACTTTTGAGGAAGAGAGTTCCAAAGACTCATGACCCTCAGAGACAAAATTTCTCCTCCTCTCTGCCTTAAATGGGTGACCCCTTATTTTTAAACAATGACCCTTAGTTCTAGATTCTCCCACAAGGGAAACATCCTTTCCACATCTACCCTGTCAAGACCCCTCAGGATCTTATATGTTTCAATCAAGTCACCTCTTGCTCTTCTAAACTCCAGCGGATATAAGCCTAGCCTGTCCAACCTTTCCTCATGAGACAACCCGCCCATTCCAGGTATTAGTCTAGTAAACCTTCTCTGAATGGCCTCCAATGCACTTACATCTTTCCTTAAATAAGGAGACCAGTACTGTACACAGTACTCCAGATGTGGTCTCACCAAAGCCCTATATAACTGAAGCATAGCCTCCCTACTTTTGTAATCAATTCCCCTCGCAATAAACTATAACATTCTATTAGCTTTCCTAATTACTTGCTGAACCTGAGTACTAACCTTTTGCGATTCATGCACTAGGATACCCAGATCCCTCAGCATCTCAGAGCTCTGCAATCTCTCACCATTTAGATAATGTGCTTCTTCTTTATCCTTCCTGCCAAAGTGGACAATTTCACATTTTCCACATTATACTCCATTTGCCAGATCTTTGCCCAATCACTTAACCCATCTATATCCCTTTGCAGACTCCTTATGTTCTCTTCAATAGTTACTTTCCTACCTATCTTTGTGTCATCAGTAAATTTAGCAACCATACCTTCCGTACCTTCATCCAAGTCATTTTATATAAATTGTAAAAAGTTGAGGCCCCAACACTGATCCCTGTGGCACTCATTACATCTCGCCAACCAGAAAATGACACAATTATGCCGACTCTCTGTTTCCTGTTAGCTAGCCAATCTTCTATCCATGCCAATAGGTTACCCACTACACCATGAGTTTTTATTTTCCACAATAACCTTTGATGCAGTACCTATCAAATGCCTTCTGGAAATCTAAGCACAGTACATCTACCTTTCTCCACAGCATATGTTACTTCTTCAAAGAACTCTAATAAATTGGTTAAACATGATTTCCCTTTCACAAAACCATGTTGACTCTGCCTGATTACCTTGAATTTTTCTAAATGCCCTGTTATACCATCATTAATAATATCACAGGGCGGCACAGTGGCGCAGTGGTTAGCACTGCAGTCTCACAGCTCCAGGGACCCGGGTTCGATTCTGGGTACTGCCTGTGTGGAGTTTGCAAGTTCTCCCTGTGTCTGCGTGGGTTTCCTCCGGGTGCTCCGGTTTCCTCCCACAAGCCAATAGACTTGCAGGTTGGTAGGTAAATTGGCCATTATAAATTGTCACTAGTATAGGTAGGTGGTAGGGAAATATAGGGACAGGTGGGGATGTTTGGTAGGAATATGGGATTAGTGTAGGATTAGTATAAATGGGTGGTTGATGGTCGGCACAGACTCGGTGGGCCGAAGGGCCTGTTTCAGTGCTGTATCTCTAATCTAATCTAATCTTCTAACATTTTCCCTAAGACAGATGTTAAGTGGTTGGAGGCAGGGGAATACAAATACTTCTACCTTACTGCAACTTAATTAACACAGTTAGGAACCCTTACTGATTTGTTTACAGATGCTTTTTTGAGAGAATTTATTTTAATTACAAATGGATGGACCATCAGTCTGTCGTCACAGCAGCCATGATAGTTTTCCGCCCTCGCCTTTTTCAACAACTTTTCTACAGGGAATCTATTTAATCTGTTGGGTGAATCAAAAACGAAGGAACGTAATTTTAAAATTGGAGACAGGTGACAGGTCATTTAGGAGGGAAATCAGGAAACATGTCTTCATGCAAAGGGCAGTAGAAATCTGTCCCTAAAATGTCTGTGGATGCTGAGGAGAATTGGAACTTTCAAGGTTGAGATGGATAGATTTTTATTAGGTACGGGTATCAAGAGATATGGAGCTAAGGCAAAGTTGAGGTACGGATCAGCCATGGTCCAACTGAAAGGCGGAGCAAGCCCGAGGGGTTGAATGGCCATCTCCTATTCCTAATATCCTGCAATTCCCCACCTAACAGCATTGCATTACCTCAAGGACTGCAACAGGAACAAGGAGAAGGTTCATCACCACCTTCTCAGAGCAAATGGAAATGAGCAATCATTCCAGCCTCGCTTGTGCCGCCCACACTAATAAACAGCAGCAGAGAATCTGAGCAGATCACAGGCAGTGAGTCAACAACCACGAGAGAACCTGGTCCTTACAAACCCAAGTCTGCTGTAATGTTTGTTATAGTTTGGGCAACATCAGCATGCAGCACTGACAAGGACAATAAAGCCACATACATCTGTCAGCTTTCTGAGTCGCTGCAAAACATCTGGTTCTGATCTACGTTGGATGTTTACAGCATCCACTTGAAAGCAGGCCAGCAAATTATGAGCAATAGCAGCCTTCCCCTCGATGTGTTTTGGGTATTTAAAACTAACGTGACAAAGGCCCTTTTAACCTCCCACTTCCCAGCAGCATTTTCCCTTCTCTTTGAAAGGCCAGAAACTACATTAGCAAGTAAACAATTCCTAAAAACATCCTCAAATTCTAGGTCCACTATGTACTGAACATAGTGTGCGTGCTTCTTACTATTCCACAAGTAGCAGCAATTGAGAAATATTTCTGGGAAATCAGAGTTCCAACAATGCTAAGTCGAGATAAACATTAAGTGATTTCCCTGTTTAACCCTTTGTTCTGTGGCATCACACAACAGTGTGATTTGTTTGAAAGGATTGGTTTTGGAATTCCAATCAGGAAGTGAACAGCTGAGCCATACAACCCTCTGAGATCTCTGCGTATCTTGTAAATCCCCGATTTTAATCGTTCACCAGTGACAGCCTAGGCTCTGGTTTGCCCTCCCTAAACCTCTCCACCTTTCAACAGCTCTCTCATCCTTTAAAACACTACTTAAAACAAAGCTCTTTGACCAAGCTTTTGGTCACCTGCCCCAAACAGTGTCACATTTTGTCTGAAAACGCTCCTGTGAAGCCCCTTGGGATGGTTTACTATGTGAAAGGCATTATATAAATGCAGTATTTTGTTGTGGTGCATCTCACATTCGATCTTTGATCGGTGCTGAACTGGGTGATCTCAACCAAAGTAATGGGAGAAACTTCAGTGACCTTTAAATAAGGTTGTTATCAGGATCTTTTAAAAAAATTATTTGTTCTCAGGATTTGGACAACCTGGTCCTGCAGTTCTGATAAGCTGGTGGTGGTGGACCTTCCGCTTGAACTACTGTGAAGGAGTGAGAGACAGGAGGAAGGAGAGAGAGAGAGGAGGGGGAAGGAGCGAGAGAGGGGAGGGGCAAGCAATGAGAGGAGAGTGGAGGGAGACAGTGGCATGGAAGGGAGAGGAGAGTGAAGGGAGAGAGGAGAGTGCAGGGAGAGAGGAGAGCGAGGGAGAGAGGAGAGTGAGGGAGAGAGATGAGTGAGGGAGAGAGAGAGGTGATTGAGAGGCAGATAAAAGGCATAGAGAAAGGAGAGAAGAGCGAGTAGAAAGGGGGGGGGTAAAGGAAGAGTGGGGTAAGAGATGCCAACTCACCTTTTCTTCTTTGTGACAATAAGGACATCATTGAACAGGAAGAAATACACTTGCTGCCTTGACGTGCGTTTGGAAAAAATCCCTGTGTCCTCGACGAACCCCATCAGCTCACCTCGCTTGGATAACCATCGAGAGGAAGACACCAGGGGAAATGGCTGGGGAGAGAAAATACCAGACTGTCAGAATAGAGAGTGTGTGTGCACAGGACAAGTAGCGGGTGCCAACTGATGGTCGCCAACTTGACTAAAAATAGAATATTTCAATACATTAACTCAGTCAAAATGTCCACAGTAGGACAACAGGATTTAACAGGAGCACCTCCTGATTGAGCCCAAGGCCGGAATTTTACACAACCCCAACGAGCGGGATGGTGGCGGGGGGGGGGGCGCAAAATGGAGCGGGAGGCTCTGGGAGGCCTTCCCAACCCGCTCCTGCCTCCGCTGCCCTTTACATAGGGCGGGGGGGGGGTGTGAGAAACAGCGTGGCCGCCCCAGGCCAATCAAGGCCCTTAAGCAGATTTTACCCGTGGCAAGCGGGTGTCATGGACCCTGGGAAAACCAGGCCGGGAGGGGTGCCTGCTCATCGGGCACAGGGTGCCCTATGGAGGGCTGCCCTCGCTACCCCAACCACCCCCAGCACCCAACATGCCCCCTTCCCCCCAACTGACCACACTTGCCTCGCCAGGGCCCAACCGATTACCCCCAGCGAGGCAGCCAAAACTTACCTTAACTTCCGGCTTCCTCTGTCTTCCTCTGTGGTTGGCTGAGCTGCAGTACTAGCAGTGGCCACCACTCCCTGTGGCGCTGCTGGGACTAAGAGCTGCCGGCCCGCTGATTGGCCGGCAGGTCAATGAGGCGGTACTTCTGCCCTCAAGCGGGTGGAAGTCCCGCCTCGGAACAATTAAAGCCTGGGGACCCATAAAATACGGAACAGATCCCCAGGTGAGACGGAAGTGGGTTTGCCAATGACTTCTCAGTCAGTGGCCAGCTCCCATCCGCCCAACGTAAAATCCCGGCCCAAGTGTCTCTTGTTGATTTAATTTACTGTGACTCCACTCTAGAACAGAGGAATTCATGATCTGTTCAGACCACCAATTGATAGAGCAAATAATTTTAAATTCAAAATAATTTCCTCTGGGAACATTATGAAAAACGGTTTCCCAAATGAGCAAATAACACCTTGTGCAGCTTGCCACTTAACATAGGATTTTGCTGTGACAATCAAACAGTTTCCCCACACATCAATCCAATTAAACTCAGCAGGTAGGCGCAGAGCTTCTCATCATTAATGGACAGAGTCAACAGAATGGAGAATAGAATCGTTCAACCTGCCTGCGGAGATGTAAAAAAAACCTTGCATGCACATGTCACATAATCATTGTTAAAATAGCTTTTTTTCAAAAAAAAATCATTCTTGTGACATATGGGCATCACTGGCAAGGCCGGACTTTATGCCCACTCCCTAGTTGTCCTCGAGAAGGTGGTGGTAATCTGCCTTCTTGATCCGCTGCGGTCTGTGCAATGAAGGTACTCCCACAGTGCTGTTAGGTAGGAAATTGCAGGAATTTGACCCAGTGACAGCGAAGGAATGGCCGATATGTATTCGTGATGGTGTGAAGCTTGGAGTGGAATGTGGAGGTGGTGGTATCCCCATGCGCCTGCTACCCTTCCCTTCTAGGTGGTAGAGGTCACAGGTTTGGGAGGTGCTGTCTAAGAAGGTTTATCTTCACAATAGATAAAAACTGTTTTTCTTTACAATAAAATGCACTCTTTGCATTATTAAGAGCACCAGCAATTTAAATTACAGAGCGTGCTTAGACCTTAACCTATTCAAACTTTGTAACAGCTTAGGGGTAATTTTAACATTCAGCAATGATGTAAAATGGGTGACACTGGAACGATTGCCAATTATATACTAGGCCTAACTGTGCTTTTCATTCATTTCAAAGAAGTTGCATTTACAATTAATAGAGGACCTCAGACAGCTTAGTTCTGGATCTGAACTCAAAACAGTGACAGAGGGACACAGATACAATCTGACTACGGGCACATTTATATGGGCACTGATGCAAGGAAACTCCTCCTCATTAAAACAGTGAGCGACATTTGGAATTTTCTGGGGTAGAGTAATGGAGGCAAGCACCTTGGTTAGGGGACAGTAGGGTTATTTTGGATGGATGAACTAGAATGGACCAAATGGCCCTTCTCATTGCAAACCCATGACCTAGAAGGACAAGGGCAGCATGTGCAATGGAAACACCATCATCTCCAAATATCCTCCCCAAATAACACACCATTGACTTGGGATATACATTGCTGTTCCTTCATCGCCTCTGGTCAAAATTCTGGAACTTCCTATCTAACAGCACTGTGGGAGCATCTTCCATCTTCTCAAGGGCAACTAGGCATGGGCAATATCGGCCTTGCCAGTGATCCCCATAACCCCAGAATGAATTAAAAAACACGCGACTTTGTAACTTAAACTGGTTGCATCATCCTCTCTTCATCCCAGTACCAACAGCTGATGTTGTACAATAAACTTGGAGCTGCCACACTAAATAATGGGGAAAACACAACAACTGTCTGCATTTATATAGTGCCTTTATCATAGGTGCATAACAGGAGCATTGTTGAGCAAAATTTGATACTGAGCCACATAAAGAGATATTAGGATAGGTGAGCAAAAGCTTGGTCAAACATGCAGGTTTAAGGAACGACTGACTTAAAGGAGGAGAGGTGGAAAGGTGGAAAGATTTAGGGAGGGAATTGCAGGCAGCTGAAGGCACCGCCACCAATGGTGGAGTGAATAAAATTGGGAATAGGCAAGAGGCCAGAATTGGAGGAGCGTAGACCTCTTAGAGGGTTTTAAAGTTGGAGGAGGTTACAGAGATAGTCAGGGGTGAGGTCACAAAGGGATTTGAAAAGGAGCATGAGAATTTTAAGACTGAGGCATTGCTGGACTAAGAGTCGATGCCAATGAATGATGGGTGAACAGAACTAGGTGTGGACTAGCATACAGCAAGCAGAGTTTTCAATCGTGAAAGATAGGAAGTCAGCCAAGAGAATCCGACAACAATACAAATGCTTGGTGAAAAGAGCCCAAGTGAAGGTCTTTGCAAAACAAATCCCTTTTCTCCCACTGTGTATTTCCTTTGCCAGCAATGGCATCTTTATTGAATAAAATGTGCTGCTTATGCCAAACATTCAAGAGCTGCTTCCTAGTATCGCAGTTTGAATAAGGGCAGCTGTGGGAGGCTGAATTCCTTCCCCCGTACAAAAAATAACGAGATAGGTGAACACAAATTAAAGGCCTGGCCTCTATAGCAGGTCCCGATCAATGAGCAATCTGGATAATTGGCTGTGATTAGCTTGTTGACAATGATTACCTTGGCTGTTCAATGACTGCAGTTATGTACAAAGTACAGAAATAAATGGACAACTAGTGTGCAGGTCAATATTTCGGGAAGGTGCAGTTAGCGTGACAAAGGCACGTGGATGGCTGTTAGAATAGGTTGTGCAAGAAGGATGGTAGGAGAATAGAGTGAAGTAATAACAAGTGATCTGCATGTTATAGACAAAAGAGAATTTTGCATTTACATAATATTTGCATTTATATAGTACCTTTCACAAACCCAGGACATCCGAAAGTGCAGTCACGGTTGTAATGTAGGCAATTGTGGCGGGCAATTAGTGTACTGCAAGGTCCCACAAATAATGACTAGATAAACTGGTTTGGTAGCATTGGCTGAGACTTAAATATTGACGAGGTCAAGAGAACACTCCTGGCCTTCAAATAGCAGCATGGAATTTTTATTTCTTGTGTCCACCTGAAAGGGCAGACAGGACCTCCTTTTAACACCTCACATCAAACTCACAACTGACAGTACAGCCCAAATGATCTGCTCAAGTCTCCAGAGTAGAGGTGGAATCCATGCCCTCATCACTCAGGTTCCCGAGTGCTGCCCTTTAGCCAGGGTTAACATCATCAATGCCCTCTGAAGAGCAGTGTGTGCAGGACAGAAATGGGCTTTTGTCGACCTGTGCAATCCTATGTTCTCATTTGCTTGATTGCTCTAGGGAATAAATAGACATTTTCCAGAGCTTTTCCAGAAATTGACGACAAATTGTTTTTTTCCAGGAGTTGGCATTATTGGAGCACTTCCCCTGGAAAAAGTTGAAAAATCTTGAAACAAAAATTCAAGTGAGGTACAACAGCCTTTCTGAAAAATAAAGCATTAATTGGCCCCTCTCTGCTCCCATCACAACACTGAATGCTAAATGTGAACAATCATCCCTTGTTCCCTGCATTGCTATGGTGCGAATGATGGGAATTACGTCAGATAATGTATTTCCCATAGTTTGGGTATCGCTGAAATATGTCCGACCAAATATGAAGACTTATATTTATATAGCACCTTTCACAACCACTGTGGCACAGTGGCGCAGTGGTTAGCACCGTAGCCTCACAGCTCTAGGGACCCGGGTTCAATTCCGGGTACTGCCTGTGTGGAGTTTACAAGTTCTCCCTGTGACCGTGTGGGTTTTTGCCGGGTGCTCCGGTTTCCTCCCACAGCCAAAGACTTGCAGGTGATAGGTAAATTGGCTGTTGTAAATTGCCCCTAGTGTAGGTAGGTGGTAGGGAATATGGGATTACAGTAGGGTTAGTATGAATGGATGGTTGTTGGTTGGCACAGACTCGGTGGGCTGAAGGGCCTGTTTCAGTGCTGTATCTCTAAATAAAATAAAATAAACAACCCCACGAAGTCCCAAAGTGCTTTACAGCCAATGAAGTACTTTTGAAGTGTAGTCGCTGTTATAATGTGGGAAACGTGGCAGCCAATTCGTGCACAGCAAGCTCCCACAAACAGCAATGTGATAACAACCAGCCAAACTATTTTAGTGGGTTTGCTTGAGGGAAGAACTGCTCTTTTCTTCAAAACAATGGCATGGGATCTTTACATTCACCTGAGAGGGCAAATAGGTCCTTGGTTTAACTACTCATTTGAAAGGCAGCACTCCCAACAATACAGCTCTCCCTCAGTGCAGCACTGAAGTGTTAGCCTCGATTCTGTGTTCAAATATCTGGCAAAGGGCTGAACCCACAACCTGCTGACTCAGAGGTGAGCAAGTGACCCACTGAGAACTAGGACACAGGGAAATTACATTTATAATGAAAGGTTTTCTGTGACCAATTCACCTGCCATATAACTCAGTGTTGTGATGGAATGACAGGCCTGTTTAGGTAACATTATTCAGCGCTGAAGAAATCTGTGATGGAGACATGCTCTAGTGCCTCTACTGATAACCAGTCTCCTCAGTAATTCATTTAGTTAACAGCAATTTTTTTTCTTTTAAAAAAGCTATTAAAACTGCTGGAAACAGTCAGTTCCAGCGTCGTATTTCTTTCTGCAACAAGTGTTGTCAAATTTAAGTTTGGCTCAAAGCATGAAAAGACAAAGGATTGAGAACAGAGTGGCCTTTCAACAAGACAGTTTCCAATCACTCAACTGATGTCAAGAATGCAGCCATTTCAATTGAGTTGTTTACACCACCAGTGAATTTGAACTTGCTGTCCTTTTCTTTTCTGCCAGATGGTCATTTAGCAACACTCTTGATAAAATGAAAGCCTCAGACCCAGTGGCATTTTGATGTGGCAAATGAAATATAGAAAGGCTTTAGTGTAAGATTGAGAACAGCAATGCCAATTTGCACTTGGCTGAGAAAATCTCAAGTCAATGGCTACTGGCAGGAATTTAGGAACAATCTCCTTCCAATCCTGGCCCAATGAGCAAATGGTTCATGAAGCCTCAGCTTTCGATTTCAAGTCTGTAGCATCTCCACACCATGTGCATCAGTCACAGAATCACAGAATAATAGTGCAGAAGAGGCCCTTCGGCCCATCAAGTCTGCACCGATGCATTAAGACACCTGACCTGTCTACCTAATCCCATTTGCCCGCACTTGGCCCATAGCCTTGAATGTTATGACGTGCCAAGTGTCCATCCAGGTACTTTTTAAAGGATGAGAGGCAACCTGCATCAGCCACCCTCACAGACCGTCACCACCCTCTGGGTAAAAAAGTTCTTCCTCAAGTCCCCCTTAAACCTCCCGCCCCTCACCTTAAACTTGTGACCCCTCGGAACTGACCCTTCAACTAAGGGGAGCAGCTGCTCCCTATCTACCCTGTCCATGCCCCTCATAATCTTGTACGCCTCGATCAGGTCACCCCTCAGTCTTCTCTACTCCAGCGAAAACAACCCAACCCTATTCAACCTCTCTTCATAGCTTAAATGTTCCATCCCAGGCAACATCCTGGTTAATCACCTCTGCACCCCCTCCAATGCAATCACATCCTTCCTATAATGTGGCGACCAGAATTACACACAGTACTCCAGCTGTGGCCTTACCAAAGTTCTGTACAACTCCAACATGACCTCCCTGCTTTTGTAATCTATGCCTCGATTGATAATGGCAAGTGTCCCATATGCCTTTTTCACCACCCTATTAACCTGACCCTTCTGCCTTCAGAGATCTATGGACAAACACGCCAAGGTCCCTTTGTTCCTCGGAACTTCCCAGTGTCAGCCCATTCATTGAATACTTCCGTGTCACATTACTCCTTCCAAAGTGTATCACCTCACACTTTTCAGCGGTAAATTCCATCTGTCACTTTTCTGCCCATTTGACCATCCCGTCCATATCTTCCTGTAACCCAAGACACTCCATCTCACTGTTAACCACTCGATCAATCTTTGTGTCATCCGCTAACTTAGTGATCCTACCCCCCACATAGTCATCTATGTCGTTTATATAAATGACAAACAATAGAGGACCCAGCACAGATCCCTGTGGTACACCACTGGACACTGGCTTCCAGTCACTAAAACAGCCGTCTGTCAGCTGAGGTGACGGTGAGAACGTCACATTGAAAGCAACGGAAGAGAAAGGTCACCATGGAGGTGGAAACAGTGGGCAAATAAAAGGAGTAAATATGAGCAATGGCAGGGAACTTTAGGCAAGAAGAAAGTACTGACAGGAACATTTATTGGTGTACACAACAATTAGGAAAATAATTGGGAGCAGTTTTATGAACTGGCACATGTCAGCGTGAAGCTCCGAACAATGAAAGCAGGTATCAGCAGCTCGAGCATGGAGGCTCGGAATTCTGTGAACTGGATTTTGTGGCACTGGCGGGGTTCCCGACGCCAAAATGAAAAGGCGGGGCAAAAACCGCCTCGGCCTTTTCAAGACCCCCGGCACAATCCTATGTTGTTCTGGAACCTAAGTGCCTGCCGCCCGGATCCCTGTCCCTTTAAAGACGGGGATCCCGCCCCCAAGAGCTACCGGCCAATGACAGGGCCAGCAGCATCAGCATTGTCACCAGGAGAGGAGGCCACTCCCGGTACTGCAGAGGTCTTGGCTAGGCCCAGCACTGGAGCCCGGACCTCAGGTTAGTGAGGTGGGGTTACCGAGGCCAGTCCAGAAGGCCCCGGCGAGGGGAGTGGGTGGTCATGACGTGTAGGGGGAAGGGTCCAGGGAGGTGTGATTTTTGCCAGCAGGGGTCCTCCGTGGGCCAGAGATTGCCCACCGAGGAGAGACCTCCTGTCCCCACAACAAGCCCGCAGGGAGGATGCCTCATATTTAGAGGTGATCCCCCCCACCCCCACTCGCAATAATAGGCCACTTAAGGGCCTCAATTGGCCTCTGGGTGGGAAGACCATTGTTGGAGAGGAGATTCACCAGGATGTTGCCTGGGCTGGAGTATTTCAGCTATGAAGAGAGATTTGATAGGGTAGAGTTGTTTTCCTTAGATCAGAGAAGGCTGAGGGGCACCTGATTGAGGTATACAAAATTATGGGGGGCATAGATAGGGTAGATAGGCAGAATTTTTTTCCTTTAGCGGAGGTGTCAATAACCAGGGGGCATAGTTTTAAGGTAAGGGGCAGGAGGTTTAGAGGGGATTTGAGGAAATAATTTTTCACCCAGAGGGTTGTTGGAATCTGGAACGCCCTGCCTGAAGGGGTGGTAGAGGCAGAAACCCTCACAACATTTAAGAAGTATTTAGATGAGCAATCGAAACGCCATAGCATACAAGGCTATGGGCCAGGTGCTAGAAAATGGGATTAGAATAGATAGGTGCTTGATGGCTGGCATGGACACGATGGTCCGAAGGGCCTGTTTCTGTGCTGTATGACTCTATGACTCTATGGCCGTTTCCCTCCCACCCCCGGACAAAATTGCTTGGTAACGGGGAGGCAATGGGCCCTCCGAACCCTGCTGCGAATCTATGGGCACCACCGCCTCCAGCCCATAAACTGCAGACCTATGTGTGTGGCATTGACAATTTCCCACAGGGATCATGCTTTGGGCTGCTGACTGACCCCGGTTAAGTTACAGATGCACAAGGCTGTCACCCAAAGCCCTGTATAAGCAAATCTCAAACGTGCGAGATTTACTCCAATAGGATGTGCAAAAAATACCATAGAAAAGTGAAAAATTAAAATAAAAGCAAATTATTCTCGTTACAACCAGGTGAGAAGGGGTTCCCTCTCACCCTTTGCTTGGTTTAACCGTAACAGGGTTTAATTTTAAACACTGTGATTTTAGCTCCCCCCTTAATGGTCACTGCAAAGAAATCAAACAGGTTTCCTTCGATTTAAAGTAGGTAGAAGTTTATAAATCTTAAACTCTAACCTGGTTAACAACTATGAATATGTGAGGTGACCACACTAGCTCGCATACACGATAGACACACATGCAGATAGAGACAGAAAAAAGTAGAAGGAATAAAGGGGAAAAGTTTGAGGCAATATCTGGTAGTTACAGTCCTTTAAGTTCAATGTGGCGTCTTTGGTTGCCAGTAAGTCTTGCAATTCGTTCGGGCCAGTTCACGCTTCAACTTGTTCCAATGTAGGAGTCCTTTCTCCCTTCAGGTTTATGTGTCTTCCGTGGCTCCGGTGGCTTGGGAGAAAGTGAGAGAGACAGACAGACAGACAGGCGAGAGACTTGCTTGTTTCAGCTTTAGTTGCAAAACTGCCTCATGAATTCAAACTGCCCTGTGGCTAGTTCAAAAAACCTGGACCAGCCAGTTAGTCATGTGACCAGCTGGTTTAACCAGCCCTGGCTCTGTGGATTGTATCATCTTAGCAGGGTCTGGAATATGCTTCCTTATACCTTCAGTGTCTGGTGATCAAAATCCATTTGGGTTAATTGGAGCAGGGAATAGCTCTTTGTCTCCACAAGCAGCATCTCTTAGTATGCAAATATCCTTCTAGCCCAGTGTCTGGTGATCTTTAAACAAATCATTTCTTCACTCCAGCAACAGTTTAAAATCAATGTTCATATGACAAAATTAATGTATTTTATTCTTGGCAGTTGGGGGTCTGCATGACATTCTAAAAAAAAGTTGAATATCCATCAATACCAAACCACTGAATCTGGGTCTACTTTTCATTTATTCTGACGATGGGTATCTTGGTCCCAACATATAATTTAAATAATTGTTACTTGGATTAAATTTTTTTTTAACTCTTCAACCCTTAAGACTCCTCAATCCCATAGATGCCATTTTGTGAAGTGTCTTCCTGTTGAGTACATCTGTTACGACCAGGTGAGAAAAGGGTTTAGGGTTCCCTCTCAGCCTTTACCTGGTTTTACCATAACAAGGTTTAATTTTAAATACACTATTTTTTCAGCTCCCCCTTAGTGAATCCTTGTTCACTAACTTCCAATTATAAGGTAAAGAAACTAGCCAAATAGGTTTTCTTAAGTTTGAAGAAAAAATGTTGAACTTTATTAAACTTAAACTCTAATTCCATTAACACCTACGGATACGCAATGCGCCCATGCCAGCATGCATACGTGATACACACATGCAGATAGAGACAGAAAAGAGAAGAAATAAAATGGAAACGTTTGAGCCAATATCTGAAGATGGGTTTGGTTACTGTTCTTCGAGCTCACTGTAAAGTCCTTGATAGTAGGTGGGTCCTGCTTTTCGTTGGGGCCCAGTATTCTTCTTTAAACATTGTTCGATGTCGGAGACTTTTCTCTCTTGAAGTTCATGTGCCCTCAGTTGGTCCAGAAGCTTGTGAGAAAGAGATGGGAGCAGAGAGGATAGGTCTTCTCACTCCAGGAGGAAACAGTCTTTTTTCAGTTCAAACTTTTTGTACAATTCAGAAAAACCCAGGTTGCTAAGCAGATTAGTCAAGTGACTAGCTGGTCCGACCACGTCTGTTTGTGGATTCTCTTGTCTTAGCTGACCCTGGAATGTCTCTTCTTACATACAATACCTGGTGCTCAAAGTCCATTGTGGGTTAAATTGGAGCAGGAAATAGCCCCTTTTGTCCCTCCAAACACTGTCTGTTAGTATGCAAAAATGTTTTTCCAGCCAAGTGTCTGGTGATTTTTTTTAACAAGTCCTTTCTTCACTCCAGTAACAGTTTAAAATCAATGTTCATAAGACAAAATTAATATGCCTCATTCTTGGCAGGTGGGGGCCTGCATGGCAGCATCTTACTGTTCAATTAGATTGAGTTGCTGAGTGGATTAAACAGGCGGGTTGCAGACAGCACCAAGATTTTGGGGAATTGGTGATTTTAACTTCCAGTTTTATCACCAACCTGAACCAAGCATAATCCCAATCCAAACACAACCATCCTTTACAAAGGACTCAAGCGGTTACTGACTGAACTGTAGAACGCGGGGTAAAAAACGCAGGCCTTGGAAAATGACTTGGAGCTTGGTGTAGTTTAGAAATACAGCACTGAAACAGGCCCTTCGGCCCACCGAGTCTGTGCCGACCATCAACCACCCATTTATACTAATCCTACACTAATTCCATATTTGTACCTGTCCCTATATTTCCCTACCACCTACCTATACTAGGGGCAATTTATAATGGCCAATTAACCTATCAACCTGCAGGTCTTTGGCATGTGGGAGGAAACCGGAGCACCCGGAGAAAACCCACGCAGACACAGGGAGAACTTGCAAACTCCACACAGGCAGTACCCGGAATTGAACCCGGGTCGCTGGAGCTGTGAGGCTGCAGTGCTAACCACTGCGCCACTGTGCCGCCATTCCTTCATCGTTGCTGGGTCAAAATCCTGGAGCTCCCTCCCTAACAGCACTGTGGGTGCACCTACACTCCAAGGACTGCGGCGGTTCAAGAAGGCAGCTCACCATCACCTTCTCAAGGGCAATTAGGGATGGGAAATAAATGCTGGCCTGGCCAACGATGCTCACATCCCAAAAACAAATCGGAGTGATCAAAGGCTAACAGCAATCTAAGCATGGAGAGAAAACTAAATATCAAATAGAAAAACAAAATAATTACAGGGAAAAAAGGAAATCAGACAATGAGGTTTTGTTTTAAAAAGCAGGACTTGCATTTAAACAGTGCCTTACATGACCTCAGGATATTCCAAAGCATTTTACAGCCAATTAAATAGTTTTGAAAGGTAGTCGCTGTTGTTTTGTAGGTAAAAATGGGAGCCAACTGGTATTTGATAAATCACTGGATAATTTGTTCTATTCATGCTGGTTGAGTGATAAATATTGTCCAGGACACCGGGAGAAGCCCCCCACTTTTCTTTGAATAGTACTGTGGGATCTTTAATGTCCACCTGAGAGGGAGGGCTAATGGGGCCTCAGATTAGTTGAATAAGAACTGAAATGACAATATTTAATTACAAGGGATCAAAGGACAATTAGTAAGGAGCAATAGCTAGAAAAAAAAGCTAGAATAAATGGAGGAAAGCAGTAACACCAAGCCCACTATCACATAAATCATGAGAAGAGCTCTTAAAAATTAAGAGATTCAGGATTAAAAACATGAGTTGCTTTTTTTTAAAACATAAACCAATATAGAATGACAGTTGGTTTATAAGCCTCATTGTGGCTTACTCAATCTTTTGAAAAATCATACCTGTTTTTCCCACACGTGTTAAAGAAGGATCCGCCCTCCCATGACAGTCACTATTGGCTGAAACAGCTGCCTCGTCATAGAATGAAATCTAACCCAAGGGCTGGATTTAGTCAAGGAGGTGGAGATAGGTTTGGAGGCGGAGGGAGGTTTGGAAGCAGGCATGACAGCAATTTCTCACTACTGGCTGGCATACCAGTCTGTCGCCATGTTCCCACCTCTGGCCTATTTTCAGGAGGCGGCTCTGGGGGATGATAGCTAACCGCCCACCAGCAGTGGGTAGTCAGTTAGACTAATTAAAGTAATTGAGAGCACTTTCATACACCATCTGCAGTTTCCAGATGGTGGATGAGCTCTCTGATGAGGCTGGAGCCCATAGACGGAATAGTGGCAGCCTCCTGTTCAATTTTTCAGATGGCGCATCCATGTTCAGGCACCCTCGCGATCCCTGATCTGGGCAAGGCCCCCTCTCCCAGTGGGACTGCCGAGGCTCCAGAGTTGCCAGCTCTCTGATTGGGCTGGCAGCATTTTCTTTTTATTCTTTCACAGGATGTGGGCATCGCTGGCTAGGCCAGCATTTGTTGCCCAACCCTAACTGCCCTTGAGACGGTGATGCTGAGCCGCCACCTCAAACCGCTGCAGTCCTTGTGGGGTAGATACACCCACAGTGCTGTCAGGGAGGGAGTTCCTGGATTTTGACCCTGTGACAGTGAAGGAACGGCGATATAGTTCCAAGTCAGGATGGTGTGTGGCTTGGAGGGGAACTTGCAGGTGGTGGTGTTCCCATGCATCTGCTCCCTTGTCCTTCTAGGTGGTAGACGCTGAAGGTTTGGAAGGTGCTGTCGATGGATCCTTGGTGAGTTGTTGCAGTACATCTTGGAGATGGTACACACTGCTGCAACTCTGCGTCGGTGGTGAAGGGAGTGAATGTTTAAGGTGGTGGATGGGGTGCCAATCAAGTGGGCTGCTTTGTCCTGGATGGCACTGAGCTTCTTGGGTGTTGTTGGAGCTGCACCCATCCAGGCAAGTGGAGAGTATTCCAACACATTACACATACTAATGCTTTGTCTTTCAACACACCATTAACATATTTTTTGCCTTTGCTCCATGACCTTCTGGTCGGTTATTCTCTGTGACCTTGTCCTTGCTACACCTTCTCCTTTGTTATCACTTGCCCCACCCCCCCCCCCCCACCCCGCTTTACTTGCTTAAAACCTTTCACATTTCTAATATGGGCTAGTTCAGAAGAAGGGTCACTGACCTGAAACGTTAACTCTGCTTCTCTCTCCACAGATGCTGCCAGACCTGCTCAGTATTTCCAGCATTTCTTGTTTTTATTCCATCACACTCCTGACTTGTGCCTTGTAAAAGGTGGACAGGCTTTGGGGAGTCAGGAGGTGAGTTACTCACTGCAGAATTCCCAGCCTCTGACCTGCTCTTGTAGCCACAGTATTTATGTGGCTGTTCCAGTTCAGATTCTGGGAAATGGTAACCCCAGGATGTTGACAGTGGGGGATTCATCGATCGTAATGCTGCTGAATGTCATGGGGAGATGATTGCATTCTCTCTTGTTTGAGATGGTCATTGATTGGCACTTGTGTGGCGCGAATGTTACTTGTCGCTTATCAGCTCAAGCCTGAATGTTGTCCAGCTCTTGCTGTATCAGGACAAGGGCTGCTTCAGTATCAGAGGAGTCGCGATTGGTGCTGAATATTGTGCAATCATCAGCAAACATCCCCACTTCTGACAAGATGGAGGGAAGGTCATTGATGAAGCAGCATTTATATCCTGCCTAAGAACAGCAAGCTTGGAGGCGGCCATCCAGCCTGTCCCACACAATTGCAATGCCTTGTGTATCACTACATATACACTCCCCACCCATAAAATTTAAAATTTCAATAATCAGTTTCAATGATCAGTTTTAATCATTATTTTCATTTGCAATATCCTGAAATAATTTAATGTAGCAAATGGACATGGTCATGTGGAATAACAGATACTTAGTGAACAATGCAGCTGTGCTGTTCTTTTAGTAACAATAGACAACAATTTGCAATTCTACAGTACTCCTTACACAGGGATACAGCTCAAAGTGCTTTACATTGAAGAATGCAAGATAGTGAACAATGCAAGGCACAATAGAAGAAAAATTGTGTTTTTTTATAAGCAGAGAGGGTGGAAAAAACTGAATGGAGAGGGCAGGATTGTAGGGGCTAAATGAGGGGCCATCAATCGTGACAAAGTGTAAAACAGTACGAAGCTTGAATTAAAGTCAACTCCCAAGGGCTTTCATAGTGCCTGAGCCGGGAGAGAGAGAGAGCAAGAGAGCAAGGGGAGAGGGAGGGAGGGAGAGAGAGCGAGACGTTAGCACTCCAGTCGGCTCACTGTCCCCAGCCTTTCCCCTGTGGGATACTTAATTTTTTTTTTAAAGCCAGGGGCAGTTTCAGGGCCTTGCCGAGTTGCTGTCTCTAACCAAGGTCGCCGCTCAGCAGACAGAGATTCAGCAACCCGGTCCTGATCCAGCTCTCCGAGCAAATGTCAGCAGCAGAAAAATCTCGAGATCTCACAGCCTTCTCGCGAGATCAGGAGTGACCTGGAATTTGACTGGGACATCAAGCATCTCACAATAAATTCACAAGAACTGGCGTGTCTGCTTGTATTGGGAAACTGCAGGTGCACTGGCCCCAATTTGTCATTCATTCCAGGGACACACTAATGGCTAGTCTGCCCGATTCCTGACATGTGCAGGAGGCAGTAGCCCCTCTTCACTGCAAACTCAGAAAATTACCTCTTGGAAACTCAGGGGCCATGGTTGCCTCACACAGGACTCACCGACTCTCAACAATAACAGAAACTTGCATTCATACAGCAGCGTTAACACACAAAAACATCCCAAGGCGATTCACAACTGAATGAATTTCATCAGATCCAAGCAGGACCACAAGATGGAGCACCAGCTGAATGGTGGCGAACTACATTCCAGGCTAGAAGTGGACCTGAAATGAGTGTTTGGTTTAGCGGACGGACTTAGCTTGGAGAGTACGGAGGGAGTGCTGCACTGTCAGAGGTTCCATCTTTCAAATGAGACGTTAAACTAAGGCCCTGTTTACCCTCTCAGATGGATGTAAAAGATCTGATAGCACTGTGTTGAATCAGGACAGGGTGAGTTCTCCCCAGTCTCTTGGTCAATATTCATCCCTCAACCAACATCATTAAAAAAAAATGACCAGCACAGGCAAGTAACTGGACAATTCAAGTAATGGGTTGAGTTAACAATGTACATATCACAGAATGATACAGCCCAGAAGGCGGCCATTGTGCCTGTGCTGGCTCAGGCTATACAAATAGTCCCACTTCCCTGCTCTTTCCCCATAACCCTGCATATTTTTTCCACTTCCAGTATTTATCCAATTCCTTTTTAGAAGTTACCACTGAATCTAATTCTACCATGTTTTCGGGCAGTGCATTCCAGATCATTGGTAAAAAAAAAGTCTTCTCATCTCTGGTTCATTTGCGAATTGCCTGAAATCTGTGTCCTCTGGCTACCAACCCATTTACCACTGGGAACCATTTCTCCTTATTGAATTCATGATTTTGAACAGCTCTATGAATTGCCCCTGAACCTGCTCCTAGGAGAACAATTCCAGCTCCTCTAGTCTCTCCACATAACTGAAGTCCTGCATCCCTGGTATTATCCTCGTAAATTTCCTCTGCACCCTCTCTAAGGCATTGCCACCCTTCCGAAAGTGTGGTGCCCAGAATTGAACACAATACTCCAGCTGGGGCCTAACCAGTAATTAATCAAGCTTTAACATAACTTCCCTGCTTTTGTACTCTATTCCCCTATTAATAAAGCCAACAATCGTGGATGCCTTTATAATAGCCTTCCTATCTTGGCCTACTGCCTTCAAAAATCTATGTATATACACCCCCGCAGATATCTTATATATATTACTGGTGAATGGACGTTTTTAAAATCCTTCTAATTTTCCTAGAATCAGGAGGAATATCAAAAACATTTAGGAAGAAAAATATATTTTTTTTTTAAGAGGTACAAAGACGCAGGGACATCAGATGTTGAAAAATGTGCACTCCGACACAGCACACCCGCATATATTCAGCCAAGCAAGACATGCTATTAATCTGACTCTGGTCTATCTGTCTGAAAATCCCTCCCACTCACTTCCCACTGTTGGAAGTTCCCTGGTTATGGACTAAATGGCTTGCTGGTGCCAAGAGTCTGTCCTTTCTGGGCCAGGAAGATTCACTGAGTGCCAGCACTTAAATAATACAACTGCAGTTGCTTTTGATATATTTTCTTCTATTCATCTCTCTCTTTACCAATTTAATATTTCTTTCTATAGATCGATCTAGCTATCTAATTTATTTTTGTCATCTAAGTATTTATCTATCTCTGTATCTAAAGTATGAGGGACTAATGGCCAAGAATAATATATTGAAAGTTAGCTGTGGAATCTTTCTGGCAAGTGCCTCAATGAATGTTGGATATCATATAATGCAAATGTTACAACAAAGCTATTAATCCCAATATATTTTCCAACCAAATTATGAATAGTTTTCTCAATAAACTGCGCTTGCCAGCATTGGCATCAGTTCTGCCCATCTGGCACCCCATGTGGTTGGAGCATACTCTTGATATTGTCAAGCTGGAGCTACGTTGCAAATTGAGAAACCCGATTGAAAAGCCAAGACCTGAAAGACAGGATAACACTGAGGTTGAGGAGAAGAAGAAAGAAGATGAGATAAATCAGCAATTGAGTGAAACAACTTGTTTACCACTGCACTTGTGTCAGCTCTGCCTCAATTGGCAGCACTCTTGCATCTGAGTCTGAAAATTACATACTCAGTCCCTCTCCAGAGACTTGAGCACAAAATCCGGGCTGACAGTCCATTGCAGCACAAAGGGAGTGCCGCACTGTCAGAGGTGCCATCTTTACAAACATACGAATTAGGAGAAGTAGGCCATTCAGCCCCTCTAGCCTGCTCTAGCATTCAATAAGATCATGGCTGATCTGTGTCTCGAATTCCACACTTCCATCGACCCCTGATAACTTTTGATTCCCTTGCCTAACAAGAATCTATCTACCTCCACCTTAAAATTGTTTAATGACCCCGCCTCCAGCACCTTCTGAGGCACAGAGTTCCAAAGTTGCACAACCCTCAGAGAAAAAACTTCTTCTCATCTCTGTCCTAAAAGGGTGACCCCTAATTTTAAAACGTGCCCCCTAGTTCTGGACTCACCCACAAGAGGAAACATCCTTTCCATATCCACCTTGTCAAGACTGTTCAGGATCTTATAAGCTTCAATCAAGTCTCCCCTCTTCTAAATCCCAGCGAAAATAAAGCCCAGTCTGTCCAACCTTTCCTCATTTTACAACCCGCTCATTCCAGGTATCAATCTAGTAAACCTCCTCTAAACCACCTCCAATGCATTTACATCCTTCCTTAAATAAGGAGACCAAAACTGCACACAGTATCTGAGATGTGGTCTCACCGACCTCACCGACCTCTACCTTGCAGAAGCTCAACACCAACTCACAGACACCTCTTCCTACCTCCCTCTGGACCATGACCCCGCCACCGTCCAAAGGACTGTCACTGACCTCATCTCCTCTGGAGATCTTCCCTCTACAGCTTCCAACCTCATAGTCCCGCAACCCCGGACAGCCCGCTTCTATCTCCTTCCTAAAATCCACAAACGGGACTGTCCCGGCAGAACCATTGTGTCAGCCTGCTCCTGCCCAACTGAACTTATTTCTTCCTATCTAGACTCTATCTTTTCTCCGCTGGTGCAGTCTCTTCCCACCTACATCCGTGACTCTTCTGACGCCCTACGTCATTTTGACAATTTCCAGTTTCCTGGTCCCAACCGCCTCCTCTTCACTATGGACGTCCAATCGCTCTACACCTCCATCCCCCACCAGGATGGTTTGAGGGCTCTCCGCTTCTTCCTGGAACAGAGGCCCAACCAGTCCCCATCCACCACCACCCTCCTCCGCCTGGCTGAACTTGTTCTCACATTGAACAACTTCTCCTTCAACTCCACGCACTTCCTTCAAGTAAAAGGTGTCGCTATGGGTACCCGCATGGGTCCTAGTTATGCCTGTCTTTTTGTGGGATATGTCGAGCATTCTTTGTTCCAGTCCTACTCAGGCCCCCTCCCCCAACTCTTTTTCCGGTACATTGATGACTGTATCGGTGCCGTTTCCTGCTCCCGCCCCGAACTCGAAAACTTTATCAACTTTGCTTCCAACTTCCACCCTTCTCTCACCTTTACATGGTCCATCTCTGACACTTCCCTTCCCTTCCTCGACTTCTCTGTCTCCATCTCTGGGGATAGGTTGTCTACCAATATCCATTATAAGCCCACTGACTCCCACAGCTACCTCAACTACACTTCTTCACACCCTACCTCCTGTAAGGACTCCATTCCATTCTCCCAGTTTCTCCGTCTCCGACGCATCTGCTCTGATGATGCTACCTTCCATGACGGTGCTTCTGATATGACCTCCTTTTTCCTCAACCGAGGATTTCCCCCCACTGTGGTTGACAGGGCCCTCAACCGTGTCCGACCCATTCCCCGCACCTCTACCCTCACCCCTTCCCCTCCCTCCCAGAACCGTGACAGGGTTCCCCTTGTCCTCACTTTTCATCCCACCAGCCTCCATATCCAAAGGATCATCCTCCGCCATTTTCGCCACCTCCAGCGTGATGCCACTACCAGTCGCATCTTCCCCTCCCTTCCCCTGTCAGCATTCCGAAGGGATCGTTCCCTCCGCGACACCCTGGTCCACTCCTCCATTACCCCCACCACCTCATCCCCGTCCCAGGGCACCTTCCCTTGCAATCGCAGGAGGTGTAATACCTGCCCATTTACCTCCTCTCTCCTCACTATCCCAGGCCCCAAACACTCCTTTCAGGTGAAGCAGCGATTTACTTGTACTTCTTTCAATGTAGTATACTGTATTCGCTGCTCACAGTGTGGTCTCCTCTACATTGGGGAGACCAAGCGCAGACTGGGTGACCGCTTTGCGGAACATCTCCGCTCAGTCCGCAAGCAGGACCCTGAGCTTCCGGTTGCTTGCCATTTCAACACTCCCCCCTGCTCTCATGCTCACATCTCTGTCCTGGGATTGCTGCAGTGTTCCAGTGAACATCAACGCAAGCTCGAGGAACAGCATCTCATCTACCGATTAGGCACACTACAGCCTGCCGGACTGAACATTGAGTTCAATAATTTCAGAGCATGACAGCCCCCCACTTTACTTTCATTTTTAGTCATTTTTAGTTATTTTTTCTTCCCTTTTTTTTGCATTCCTTTTTACATTTTTTACAATCTTTTTTTGCATTTATTTCATTTCATCTTAGTTTGTTCAGTTTGCTTACCCACTGTTTTTTTCAGGTTGTTTTTCTTCAGGTTTGCACTTGCTGATGTTCAATATTCAGTCTATTCACACCTATTCTGTACTAATGCTTTGTCTTTCAACACACCATTAACATATTGTTTGCCTTTGCTCCGTGACCTTTTGGTCAGCTATGTGGCCTGGTCCAATCTGCACCTTCTCCTTTGTTATCTCTTGCCCAACCCCCACCTCACTTGTTTATAATCTGTGACTTTTCTAATATTTGTCAGTTCCGAAGAAGGGTCACTGACCCGAAACGTTAACTCTGCTTCTCTTTCCACAGATGCTGCCAGACCTGCTGAGTGAATCCAGCATTTCTTGTTTTTGTTTCAGATTTCCAGCATCCGCAGTATTTTGCTTTTATGTTAAACTGAGGTTACAGCTGCCCTTTCAGATGGGTGCAAAAAATCCCACGGCACTATTCGACGAAGAGCAGGGTAGTTTCACCCCCACATCCTAGGCAAGATCCTTATCACTCATCCAACATCACTAAAAACAGTTTATCTGGTTATGTATTTCATTCATATTGTGGGACCTTGCTGTGTGCAAATTGGCTGCTGTATTCCCCTACATTACAACAGTGACGATACATCAAAAGTACTTTATTGTGTGTAAAGCACTTTGGGACATCTTGAGGATGTGAAAGGCACTGTATAAATGCAAGTCTTTTTTCTTTCTATATCGCACCTTTAACTTAGTAAGACGTTCAAGATGTTTCTACAGGAGTGTAATCAGACAAAAAGACTGGCTAACATTTCAGGCACAGAAGCTTTATCTAAATACAAAGAAGGTTCACGGGTAAATTTTATAAACTAGAGTTCCTCCTTTGAGTGCTAGAAGTAAACTTCAAATAGAGGGCAAATCGTGTGGACCACAAAATTGCCACCTTGATCTTCACACTCGAACATTTGATGCATGCTCTTGTTGTGTGATGTTCTGTATTAGAAGTTGTAAAGTTTACCTAATGGTTAATTATTGATGGGTTTTTCATTGATTTTGTCCTAAGTAGAATACAGTTTGTGAATTGGCTATTTGTCTATCAGTTTTCAGGGTCAACATGGAAGTTCACTGAGGAGGAATCTCCCTATGGCATCGTGGTGAGGGAGTCGGGGGGGGGTGGGTGCGGTGGGGGTGTGCGTGGGATGGTGGAGGGTGGTGGGGTCAGGTGTGTTCTGGTAATGCACTGGTTTATGTTATGTGTCTGCTCATTAATCAGCCCTTTAAACTATTCATTCCTCTTAATGGTTTGAGTGCAGTTATCCTGTCGATCTTAGTCAGAACTCTGCAGCGGGCTCACAATCTGACTCCAGAGTGAGTCGTGAGAGATATCCTTAGGGACTAATACCTAATCCCATCTGGGCTAGACGATGTGTGCTGCACAACTCCTGTGTGTTCTAATGTTTATAAAACACTCAGGAGGTCCTCTCGGCCACCTTGGTACTTTGCAAACAGAAACAAGAATCTATAATAATGATACTTGGTTTTTGTCGGTCTGGACTGTTTTGATTGGTGGGTTTACTTAGTGAGCAATGCCTGGCACACAGGGAAACACCTGGGGTACATGGAGGACAGGAGTGTGACTCACGTGCGGCTACCAACAGTTGGTGGTGGCGACAGGGTGGGGGGATTGGTGGAGAACAAAAACAGCGGGAGGTAAGGAGAACCCAACAATAAAGTTATTCTGGCTGGAGAGATTGTTTCCGTGAGGGATGGGATAGGATTGCTGGGAAGTTTAGGGAATGCATAGGAGGGATGGATTGAATGGGATGGGGATGACATGAGAGGGGTGGAGAAGATGGAATTGGTTAAACTATTCAAAAGCTATTCTTTGTGCTAAAAATGAACATTCACTAGATTTGAACATAAAAGTTTTAGAAATGCTGTCAGGTAAATTAAAAGATTACATCAGTGTTGATTCTATAAAGGTATAACAGTCTATACCCTTCAGAGTTTCTACACAGTCTAACTCCAATAGCATGCTACTGCACAAAGTTAGACTCAAGGCAGGAGCAGTTATAATGTTGCTTCGAAACTTGAGTCCTAAACAAGGACTTTGTCATGGAACAAGATTGGTATTTAGCAAGTTGTATTCTTTGATGATAGATGCTGAAATTATAACAGGCAGATTGCAAGGAAATAGAGTGTTTATTCCGTGAATAATATTGAGCCCATTCGATGTAAACCTGCCTTTTCAGCGCAGGAGAAAACAGTTCCCAATTAGACTTTCACATTCTATGATTACAAACAACTCACAAGGCCAAACTCTTGACACAATTTGTATTTATATCCCTCGGCCTGTTTTCACACATGGACAGCTTTATGTAGCTTTTTCCAGAGTGAGAAGTTCTGATTCTGTTGAAGTCTTTGGTGAAAGAATAATAGATATCCTGTATTTAAAGGGGAATTGCAGTAAAGATACTAATTTGACCACAGATGTTTTGTGGGTCTCGACTAGTTGATTTTTTTTTAAAATCATACATTTTGAGAAAATAGATGGCTGTTTTGGGAAAAGCAAATGCCACTATCTGTGCCAAAGGGGAAGTGGTCTTGTGGAGGAGTGGCAGGGGAGAAATTGTGGGAAGGACTTACTTTACATCGATGCTTGATGCTGACACTGGCTGTAAACAATGGGAAACTTTTCCACTCGCTAGCTGGGCAGCTTGTGCAGTGCATGGGCATAACACAGTACATGGAAACTGTGTTTGACCAATTGAAACAATATGTTTGGATCAAATTATGCCTGGATCAGAAATGAACTTACTTGAAGTAGATTCAGCTGAACAAAGAGACTGGCTGACCAACAGCCCTTTAAGGGATTATTCTTTCAGTGTTAGCTTGCTTCAATTGGTAACTTCAGACCGATTAGCCTGACATCTGTAGTAGGGAAAATGCTAGAATCTATTATGAAGGATGCGATAACTGGACACTTAGAAAATCATGGTTGGATTGGGCAGAGTCAACATGGATTTATGAAAGGGAAATCATGTTTGACAAACCTGTAGTTTTTTGAGGACAGAACTAGCAGAAGACTTTCGGAAAGGTCCCACACAGGTTAGTAAGCAAAATTAGAGCACATGGGATTGGAGGCAATGTACTGGCATGGATTGAGAATTGATTAATGGACAGAAAACAGAAAGTGGGAATAAATGGATCATTCTCAGGTTGGCAGGCTGTGACTAGTGGAGTACTGTAAAGATCAGTGCTGGGGCCACAGCTGTTTACAATCTATATCAATGATTTGGATGTGAGGACCAAATGTAATATTTCCAAATTTGCTGATGACACAAAACTAGGTGGGAATGTGAGTTGTGAGGAGGATGCAAAGAGGCTTCAAGGGGATTTAGACAGGCTAAGTGAGTGGGCAAGAACTTGGCAGATGGAATATAATGTGGAAAAATGTGAAGTTATTCACTTTGGTAGGAGGAACAGAAATGCAGAGTATTTCTTAAATGGTGAGAGATTGGGAAGTGTTGATGTCCAAAGGGACCTGGATGTTCTTTCTCATAAGTCACTGAAAACTACCATGCAGGTACAGCAAGCAATTAGGCAGGCAAATGGTTTGTTGGCCTTGATCGCAAGAAGATTTGAGTACAGGAGGAAAGAAGTCTTGCTGCAATTATATAGAGCCTTGGTGAAACCACAGCAGCAGTATTGTGCAAGGTTTCATCTCCTTACCTAAGGAAGGATATACCTGCCATAGAGGGAATGCAACGAAGGTTCACCAGACTGATCCCTGGGATGGCGGGATTGTCCTATGAGGAGAGATTGAGGAATGTGGGCCTGTATTCTTTAGAGTTTAGAAGAATGAGAGGTGATCTCATTGAAGCATACAAAATTATTACAGGGCTCTACAGGTTTGCTGCAGGAAGGATGTTTCCCCTGGCTGGGGAGTCTAATCCGGGGACCCAGTCTCAGAATAAGGGGCAGGCCATTTAGGACTAAGATGAGGAGCAATTTCTTCACTCAGGACGGTGAATCTTTGAAATTCTCTACACCAGAGTAAAGGCCTGCTCAAGTCACAAAAGTTTCCCCCGAGCCCGAGCCGACCACCGCAATGTTCCCTTTACTTACCTTCCGACTCCCAATCTTCAGGAAGCTGCAGCATGAGCGTGATGATGTCATAGAGATGCTCACATGCTCACTGCACAGACTCAGAGATTCCCTGCTTGACATCCTGGACTCGCAGCTCAGGCAAGTTTTTAACTTTTAACACTTACCTGCAATTCGTGCTGTGTGTGTCCGACTTGGACCTGGCCTGACCCGGACCCGGCCCGACTCGGACCCGGCCCGACCTGACCCAAGCCTGAAGGCCAGACCCGGAAGAGCGGCCTGACCCGACCTGAACCCGACACATGTCGTCGTGTCCCATCAGGTTCGGGTCAGGTAGCAGGCCTTTACCCCAGAGTGCTGTGGATTCTCAGTCATTAAGTATATTCAAGACAGAGATCAATAGATTTCTAGATATTAAAGATATCAAAGGATATGGGGATAGTGCGGAAAAATGGCGTTGAGGTAGAAGATCAACCATGATCTAGTTGAATGGTGGAGCAGGTTCGAGGGGCCGAATGGCCTACTCCTGCTCCTAGTTCCTATGTTCCTTTGCTTCCGATGGCTAAATTATGAGGACAGGTTGCACAGACTAGGCTTGTAATCACTTGAGTCTGGAAGATTAAGGAATGATAATTGAGGTGTTTAAGATGATTAAAGGAGTTTATTTGGATGATAGAGAGAAACTATTTCCTCTGGCGGGCGAATGCAGAACAAGGGAGTATAAGCTTAAAATTAGAGCGAGGTCATTCAGGGGTGATGTCAGGAAGCACTCTTTCACAGAATGGGTAATGTGAATCTGGAACTCTCTTCCCCCAAAACGCTATTGAGGCTAGGCCAGGGATCTGCAACCTGTGGCTCAGTAAAGACTCATATTCAGCTCTTGACCTTGATCAACTGAACACATTTTAATAGTAATTAAATGGCCTGTTTCGTTTTTTAAAAATCTTATTAACATTGTTCTTGTGAAAAAGTATCCTTCAATTGTTTTGTCAAAACAGTTAAAATGTTGAAATGTGTCTCCGTTTTGTTTTTCATTATTATTGGCATTTGAGTAATTGCATAGCGCCTCTGAAGATACTGTGTTTTTGAGTGAATTTAAAAATCACAGTGACTCCTGCCAACACAGAGCATGCTCAGAGCAATCGGGGCCATGATCAGTGCGTGCAAACGTTTGCCAGTATGAACGTGTGCATCTGCGCACTAACGTCACCACACAATGATGTCCTCATCCCTCAATAGGCGCAATCGCCACCTCCATTCCCCTGAACAGTACCCCGCTCCCTCCCGACATCCCCACTTCAATCCCCGCGTTCCCCCGCACCCCCCCCCCCCCTCGGTCACTTGCTCCCCGCCTCGCTGCTGCCTTCCCTCAGCTACTTGTTCCCGCCTTTGCTGCTTCCACCAACCCCGCCCCTCCCAAATCACTCCGGCCGCTTCCCCCTTTGGCCACTCGCTCCCGGCCTCGCACTCCCCCCCCCCCCCCCACCCCGGCTGATTGCTCCTCCCACGCTACCCAAAGAAAGGGAATGAGCCCGAAGTGTGCGGCTGAGGGGTGACGCGGGAGCGAGTGACCGAGAGGAGGGACACAGTGTGACTGGGAGCGAGCGGCCCAGGGGGTGAAGCAGGCAGTGAGCGGCCAGTGGGTGGGGGGGGTTGGGGGGATGTGGCGAGGCCGATGGGTGGAAGGGTGGGAGAAGCGGGGAGCGAGTGGCCGAGAGGAGGCAGTGACGAGGCCGGCAGCGAGTGGCTGAGGGAAGACAGTAGCAAGGCGGGGAATGAGCGGTGAGAAGATGTTGTGAAGTGGACATAAGGAGTTTACAGACCGATATAGATAGGTTGAGTGAGTGGGCAAAAATGTGGCAGATGGAGTATAATGTGGGAAAATGTAAAGTTGTTCACTTTGGCAGGAAGAATAAAAAAAAGCAGAGTATTACTTAAACAGAGAATGACTGCAGAATTCCGAGGTACAGAGGGATCTAGATGTTCTAGTGCATGAGTCACAAAAAGTTAGCCTGCAGGCACATTAATAAAGAAGGCTAATGGAATGCTATCCTTTATTATGAGGGGAATTGAAAACAAAAGTAAGGATGTTATGCTTCAGTTATACAGGGCATTGGTGAGACCACATCTCGAATACTGTGTGCAGTTTTGGTCTCCTTATTTAGAAACATAGAAAATAGGAGGAGGAGTAGGCCATTCAGCCCTTCGAGCCTGCTCCGTCATTCATTATGATCATGGCTGATCATCCAACTCAGCAACCTGTCGCCGCTTTCGCCCTACACCCTTTGATCCCTTTAAACCCAAGAGCTATAGAAACAAGGGGGTCAGCAGCACAACAGCAGAGGGACTCCAGGCATGGCGGGGGGGGAGGTCAGCAGCACAGCAGCACAAACGCAAAGCAGCAGCAGTAAAGTCAATCAGTGAAGCAGCAGTTTAAGCAGGGATGGCAGTGTTTTAAATATGGCACCAGCACCTGTGTTTGTCTCCACTGGCAATGCCATCGGGGTCCCACACCCCCACCCACCCGTTTTCCAATGGGACAGGCCCTGCGCCTCCTGCATTCAAATAGCCTGGCCGACACGTGACAAGTGGCGATGCTCCTCTGGTCCTGCCACCAGGACCTGCGACGGGCTGATATAATTCAGCCCTATGTGTGGCAAAGGGCACTGTTAGGGTTAGGCTATGATATATCTTGCTAACCTGGAGAAAAATACACCCAATGGCTCTGTTGCTGATTTAAAACTGATTTAAGGATGAAAATGCGTTGGAGACAGTTCAGAGGAGGTTTACTAGATTGATGCCAGGAATGAGCGAGGAAAGGTTGGACAGACTGGGGCTTTTTCCACTGGAGTTTAGAAGAGTGAGGGGAGACTTGATTCTTGATAAGATCCTGAACGGGTCTTGACAAAGTGGTTATGGAAAGGATGTTTCCTCTTGTGGGTGAGTCCAGAACTAGGGGGCACTGTTTTAAAATGAGGGATTGCCCTTTTAGGACAGAGATGAAGAGAATTTTTTTCTCTCTGAGGGTTGTGCAACTTTGGAACTCTCTGCCTCAGAAGGTGGTGGAGGCGGGGTCATTGAATAATTTTAAGATGGAGGTAGATAGATTCTGGTTAGGCAAGGGAATCAAAGATTATCAGGGGTAAATGAGCATGTGGAATTCGAAACACAAACAGATCAGCCATGATCCTATTGAATGGCGGAGCAGCCGCAATGGGCCGAATGGCCTACTTCTGTATGTTGGTAAGATGGGCGCAGGAGGGAGCGGTAGAGAGAAGCGCGATGGCAGGAGGGAGCAGGATACTCTTGGGGTGGGATGAAGGCGGCGATCACAGCCATTCAGGAGATTTGGGTTAAAAAAATTTTTGTGATAAATTGAGCAGCACCATCTTTATTACTGGCAGCTGCCTGAGACATCACAGACAGTGACGCTTCAGTGGATGAGGCTGCATTTGCGCATGTGCCAGTACTGCACCACCTAGTGGTTGCGTTGTCAGCAAACGCAGCCTTTTAAAAAATGGGTCGTCTTGTTATTAAGGTTGCCGATGGCTGGGCTAGGCCAATCACGGCTTAATAAAGTTAGGTTAGACAATGGTATAAAGAGTTATCAAACTAAGGTGGGTAGACAGAGTTAGGATACAAATCAGCCACGATCCAGGAACAGAGCAAATAGGAGCAGGAGTAGGCCATTCAGCCCCTCAAGCCTTCTCCGCCATTCAACTAGATCATGGTTGACCTTCCACCTCAATGCCATATCCCTTGATACCTATAGGAACATAGGTAAAATATCTAGGTAAGATCTAATTAAATGCTGGATGGGCTCGAGGGGCTGAATGGCCTACTCATGTTCCCAGGTTCCCAGATTGTGGGCTCAAACCCCACACCAGGACTACTGCACATAATGTGACACTTCAGTGCACTAAGGGACTGCTGCATTATTGAAGGTGACATCTTTCAGATGCGATTTTAAACTGAGAGCCTACCTGCTTGTTCAGGCAAACCCATGGCACAACTGAAAGAACAGCAAGGAATTCTGCGAGCCAATATTCCTTCCTCAAACACCATCAACAAAAACAGGTTATCTGGTCATTTACCTCACATGCTGTATTTGGAAACTTGCTGTAGACAAATTGGTTGCTCTGTGTGTCTAGGAAATGACAATAATCACACTTCAGAAGTAACCCATTGTCTGAAGTGATTTGCAGTGTCCTGCAGACATGAAAGGGGGTGAGATTGGTCTTTGGTAATAGTGAATTGGCAGTTCTGCTGCACTACCAACTAAAAGCAATTTCAGCCCCAATAATACAACAACTTGCATTTATATTGCACCGTAGTGGATGAGAAGCGTCCCAAAGCACTTCACAGAACCGCAATCGAAATTAATGAAGACCAAGCAGAAGACGGCAATCTTTGGAAGTTGCTTCATCGAAGATATGGGTCTTAAGAAGTGTCTTGAAGGAGATGAGGGAGTGAAGAGGTTTAGGAAGGGAATGTGAGAATGTGGACCGAGCTGAATGAAGACATGGTGGCCCACACAAGTAGTCTTAATCCACGTACCTGCGCTGTTCCCAGATCCAATTATCTCCCTTTCCTTTAACCACCCATCTAAGCTATTCTTAAATGTTCATATAGTCTCTGCTTCATTGTGCAACTCTGGTGATAGGGTATAAAAACAAGAAATGCTGGAACCACTCAGCAGGTCTGGCAGCATCTGTGAAAAGAGAACAAAGAAGGACAAAGAACAAAGAAAATTACAGCACAGGAACAGGCCCTTCGGCCCTCCAAGCCTGCGCCGATCCAGATCCTCTATCTAAACATGTCGCCTATTTTCTAAGGGTCTGTATCTCTTTGCTTCCTGCCCATTCATGTATCTGTCTAGATACATCTTAAAAGACGCTATCGTGCCCGCGTCTACCACCTCCGCTGGCAACGTGTTCCAGGCACCCACCACCCTCTGCGTAAAGAAATTTCCACGCATATCCCCCCTAAACTTTTCCCCTCTCACTTTGAACTCGTGACCCCTAGTAATTGAATCCTCCACTCTGGGAAAAAACTTCTTGCTATCCACCCTGTCTATACCTCTCATGATTTTGTACACCTCAATCAGGTCCCCCCTCAACCTCCGTCTTTCTAATGAAAAATAATCCTAATCTACTCAACCTCTCCTCATAGCTAGCGTCCTCCATACCAGGCAACATCCTGGTGAACCTCCTCTGCACCCTCTCCAAAGCATCTACATCCTTTTGGTAATGTGGCGACCAGAACTGCACGCAGTATTCCAAATGTGGCCGAACCAAAGTCTTATACAACTGTAACATGACCTGCCAACTCTTGTACTCAATACCCCGTCCGATGAAGGAAAGCATGCCATATGCCTTCTTGACCACTCTATTGACCTGCGTTGCCACCTTCAGGGAACAATGGACCTGAACACCCAAATCTCTCTGTTCATCAATTTTCCCCAGGACTTTTCCATTTATTGTATAGTTCACTCTTGAATTGGATCTTCCAAAATGCATCACCTCGCATTTGCCCTGATTGAACTCCATCTGCCATTTCTCTGCCCAACTCTCCAATCTATCTATATTCTGCTGTATTCTCTGACAGTCCCCTTCACTATCTGCTACTCCACCAATCTTAGTGTCGTCTGCAAACTTGCTAATCAGACCACCAATACTTTCCTCCAAATCATTTATGTATATCACAAACAACAGTGGTCCCAGCACGGATCCCTGTGGAACACCTGGTCACACGTCTCCATTTTGAGAAACTCCCTTCCACTGCTACTCTCTGTCTCCTGTTGCCCAGCCAGTTCTTTATCCATCTAGCTAGTACACCCTGGACCCCATGCGACTTCACTTTCTCCATCAGCCTACCATGGGGAACCTTATCAAACGCCTTACTGAAGTCCATGTATATGACATCTACAGCCCTTCCCTCATCAATCAACTTTGTCACTTCCTCAAAGAATTCTATTAAGTTGGTAAGACATGACCTTCCCTGCACAAAACCATGTTGCCTATCACTGATAAGCCCATTTTCTTCCAAATGGGAATAGATCCTATCCCTCAGTATCTTCTCCAGCAGCTTCCCTACCACTGACGTCAGGTTCACCGGTCTATAATTACCTGGATTATCCCTGCTACCCTTCTTAAACAAGGGGACAACATTAGCAATTCTCCAGTCCTCCGGGACCTCACCCGTGTTTAAGGATGCTGCAAAGATATCTGTTAAGGCCCCAGCTATTTCCTCTCTCGCTTCCCTCAGTAACCTGGGATAGATCCCATCCGGACCTGGGGACTTGTCCACCTTAATGCCTTTTAGAATACCCTACACTTCCTCCCTCCTTATGCCGACTTGACCTAGAGTAATCAAACATCTGTCCCTAACCTCAACATCCGTCATGTCCCTCTCCTCAGTGAATACCGATGCAAAGTACTCGTTTAGAATCTCACCCATTTTCTCTGACTCCACGCATAACTTTCCTCCTTTGTCCTTGAGTGGGCCAATCCTTTCTCTAGTTACCCTCTTGCTCCTTATATATGAATAAAAGGCTTTGGGATTTTCCTTAACCCTGTTTGCTAAAGATATTTCATGACCCCTTTTAGCCCTCTTAATTCCTCGTTTCAGATTGGTCCTACATTCCCGATATTCTTTCAAAGCTTCGTCTTTCTTCAGCCACCTGGACCTTATGTATGCTTCCTTTTTCCTCTTAGCTAGTTGCACAATTTCACCTGTCATCCATGGTTCCCTAATCTTGCCATTTCTACCCCTCATTTTCACAGGAACATGTCTCTCCTGCACGCTAATCAACCTCTCTTTAAAAGCCTCCCACATATCAAATGTGGATTTACCTTCAAACAGCTGCTCCCAATCTACATTCCCCAGCTCCTGCCGAATTTTGGTATAGTTGGCCTTCCCCCAATTTAGCACTCTTCCTTTAGGACCACTCTCGTGACCCTTCTTCGGAACTGACCCGAAACGTTAACTCTGCTTCTCTTTTCACAGATGCTGCCAGTCCTGCTGAGTGGTTCCAGCATTTCTTGTTTTTGTTTCAGATTTCCAGCACCCGCAGTATTTTTCTTTTATTCTGGTGATAGGGTGGTGAGGCTGTGGATTCCACTCTGTACAAAACAGGTCCTACTGCTCTCCATCCACAACTCTTACATTTAATTTATATCAACGCCTCTATTGCTTCGAGTCATTAAATAATGGACTCATCTACCACCTTCTCAATGGTAATTAATTCCAGTCGGTTGAATCATCCAAACTGGTAATCAGATACCTGTGAATCAGAGAGCCATTGGTTGAAGGAAGGACAAAGAGGAAATATAAAGTAGAGGTGATTTAATTCAGCAGACTAGCTGGAATTAGCAGAATGAATGGCCCTTGTGCATTCCTCTCTCCTCAGACCGCACCCAAAGACATTGTAAAACATTTACCTTTATTTTGAACTCCAGCTGACTGTTGATGGTGTACATCATCTCTGTTCGTTCCATTCGCCTTGCTCCTTCATTGCACTTACGCACCAGCTAACACAAAGCACAGGGAAAAGGATTACTTTCTTCCACTGGCAGGAGTTAACTTTAAGTATGGTTAGGTAATCCTGTTCATTTAATACATGATGTCAATCCGTCTTTCAGATGATATGTCAAACCGAGGCTCCGTCTGCCCTTTTCGGTGGGCGCAAAAGATCCCATGGCATTACTTCGAAGAAGAGTAAGGGAGCTATCCAGTGGCCTGGCTAATATTTATCCCTCTACCAACATCACAAACACATGTTATCTGGCCATTATCATATTACTATTTGTGGGAGCTTGCTGTGGACAAATTGGCTGACGCATTTTCTACATTACAATAGTGACTACACTTCAAAAGTACTTCATTGGCTGTAAAGTGCTTTGAGACATCCAGTGGTCGTGATAGGCGCTATATAAATACAAGTCTTTTCATTCACATTGTTGATATGTTCCACAATTCCCATTGTTTCAAGGTACCAGCCTTGGCTCAGTGTCAGCCCACTTGCCTCGCCAGAAGGATTCAAACTCGACTCCAGAGGCTTGAACACATAATCTGTGCTGTAACCCCAATGCAGCACTGTGGGAGTGCTACACTGTCGGAAGATGCTGTCTTTGCAAAGAAATGTTAAACTGAAGCCCCACCTGCCCTCTCAGGTGGATATAAAAGATCTCATGGTACTACCTGCAGAAGAGCAGGAAGTTCTTCCTGCTGTCCTGGTCAATATTTATCCCTCAATCACCCTCACTAAAACAGATTACCCTGTCATCCACCTCATGGCTGTTTATACACAATCTGTTGTCATGTTTGTCTAAAAAACAGCAGTGACTAATCTTCAAAAGTACTTCATTTACTATTCAAAATTTTGGGATGTCCAGAAGACATAAAATATACCATATAATTGTATGTTCTAAGTAAATGGCCTTTTCTTCAAATGCTTTTATCAAAGACAAATTGGTATCATTGCAGTTTGAGAGATCAGCCGCCTTCTGTGGAACTTCAACAAGAGTCAAAATCCTTCGAACAAGAGGGGAGAATTTGGATTTTATTTGAAAGAAACCAGACACAAATGTACAAACTTGCAAAGGCAGTGTTGCGTTACAGAACACTAAATGTCCCATTGGAGTCTGTGCACTGTATTTCAAAATCCCACTGCTGAATGTGCAAAGATTGTGGAATGACACAACAAAGAAAAAGGTCATTCGGCCCATCGTGTCTATGCCAGCTGAGGTTTGTTATATTCTTTCATTGGATGTGGGCATGACTGGCAAGGCCAGCATTTGTTGCCTATCCCATGACAACTGAGTGGCTTGCTAGGCCATTTCAGAGGGCAGTTAAGAGTCAACCACATTGCTGTGGGTCTGGAGTCACATGTAGGCCAGACCAGGTAAGGACATTGGTGAACCAGATAGGTTTTAATGATAATCGATGGTAGTTTCATAGTGCCTTTACTGAGATGAGTTTTCAATTCCAGATTTTTATTTATTGATTGAATTTATTAATTAATTGAATGTAAATTCCACCAGCTGCCAAGGTGGGATTTGAAACCTTGCCCCAAGGGCATTAGCCTGGGCCTCTGGATTACTAATTCAGTGGTATTACTACTGCACTGTCTCCCCCAAAAAGAGCTATTCAATTAGTCTCACTGCCTTGCACTTTCCCCATAACCCTTCAGCTTTTTCCCCTTCACTTATTTATCCAATTCCCTTTTCAAAGTTACTATTCAATCTGCTTCCACCACTTTTTCAGGCAACACATTCCAGATCACAACAACTCACTGTGGGAAAAAAAGTCTCATCTCCCCTCTGCTCCTTTTGCCGTTGTGCCATCTTCCCTCATCACACAGTAATCTCACACCCCGGCAGCCGTGTTTATGATCAGGACACCAGAGTCACAGGCTAGGAAGTTAACATGACCTCTCACCCTGCCCCAGTCTGCTGGTGGGATCTAATCCTGGAGGTTTCATCCTCCCATCTCCAATCACTCTGTCTGGTCAAATGGCCTTTCCCTCCATCTCCGATTTTTTTATTAAACTAGCAAAACAAGAGTTCATAGAAAATGAAAAAAGAAACACAATTTTTAATGCCCCTATGATTTTTTCCCCCCAGTTTTTGCTTGCAAAAGTGTCCAGGGGAACAATCTTGAAATCCGGGAGAGTCCAGGCCAATCCTGGGGGTTGACAACCCTACATCCTCCATGCCACAAGACTTCGGAGGATGTGGTTGGTCTAATTCTGTGTGCGTTCACTGTCGGCGACTGGTGAAGATCTTTCTCTGTTTCAAGGCAGCACTTTCGGATAGTTTCCCTCGAGAAGGTGGTGGTGAGCTGCCTTCTTGAACTGCTGCAGTCCTTGCGGTGTAGGTACACCCACAGTGCTGTTAGCAAGGGAATTCCAGGATTTTGACCCAGCGACAGTGAAGGAGTGGCAATATAATTCCAAGGCAGGATGGTATGTGGCTTGGAGGATAATTGCAGGTGGTGGTGTCCCCATGCATCTGCTGCTCTTGTCCTTCTAGGTGGTAGAGGTTGCAGGTTTGGAAGGTGCTGTCAAAGGAGCCTTGGTGAGTTGCTGCAGTGCATCTTGTAGATGGTACACACCGCTGCTACGTGCGTCAGAGGCAAATGGAGTGAATGTTAAGGGTGGTGGATGAGCTACCAATCAAATGGGCTGCTTTGTCCAGGATGGTGTTGAGCTTCTTGAGTGTTGTTGGAGCTGCACCCATTCAGGCAAGTGAAGAGTATTCCATCACACTCCTGACTTGTGCATTGTAGAAGGTGGACAGTCGTTGGGGAGTCAGGGAGATGAGTTAGTCATCGCAGAATTGCCAGCCTCTGACCTGCTCTTGTAGCCACAGCATTTATGTGGCTGGTCCAGTTTAGTTTCTGGTCAATGGTAACCCCCAGGATGTTGATATGGGGGGATTCAGCGATCGTAATGCCAGTGAACATCAAGGGGAGAGGATTAGATTCTCTCTTGTTTGAGATGGTCATTGCCTGGCACTTGTGTGGTGCGAATGTTACTTGCCACTTATCAGCCCTTGTCCTTCTAGGTGGTATCCTCCAGCAAATTGAATACAAAAGTAGGGAGGTTAGGCTTCAGCTATACAGGGCATTGGTGAGATCACATCTGGAGAACTGTGTACAGTACTGGTCTCCTTATTGAAGGAAGGATGTAAACGCATTGGAGGCAGTACAGAGGTTTACTAGGCTAATACCCAGAATGGGTGGACTGTCTTAGGTGCAAAGATTGGACAGGCTAGGCATGTATCCGCTGGAATTTAGAAGAGTAAGAGGCAACTTGATTGAAACATATAAGATCCTGAGGGGTCTTGACAGGGTGGATGTGGAAAGGATGTTTCCTCTTTTGGGAGAATCTCGAACTAGGGGTCACTGTTTAAAAATAAAGGGTCGCCTATTTAAGACAGAGATGAGGAAAAAAAATTTCTCTCAGAGGGTTGTGAGTCTTTGGAATTCTCTTCCTCAAAAGACAGTGGAAGCAGCGTCTTTGAATATGTTTAAGGCAGAGGTAGATAGATTCTTGATAAGCAAGGGGGTGGAAGGTTATCGGGGGTAGGTGGAAATGTGGAGTAATGAGTTCAGCCATGAACTTATTGAATGGCGGAGCAGGTTCGAAGGGCCAAGTTGCCTACTCCTGCTCCTAATTCATATGTTCGTAAGCTTAGATGTTGTACAGGTCTTTCTGCATCTGGACACAGGCTGCTTCAGTATCTGAGGAGTCGCGAATGGTGCTGAACAATCAGCAGAGAACATCCCCACTTCTGACCTTATGATTGAAGGTAGGTCATTGATGAAACAGCTGAAGATGGTTGAGGAACTCATGCAGTAATGTCCTGGGACTGAGATGATTGACCTCCAACAACCACAACCATCTTCCTTTGTTCTAGGTATGATTCTAACCAGTGGAGCATTTCCCCCCAATTCCCATTAACTCCAGTTTTGCTAGGGCTCCTTGATGCCATAATTGGTTAAATGCTGCCTTGATGTCAAGGGCATTCACTCTCACTTCACCTCTGGAGTTCAGCTCTTTTGTCCATATTTAGACCAAGGCTGTAATGAGGTCAGCAGCTGATGTACCTGGCAGAACCCAAACTGAGTGTCAGTGAGCAGCTTATTACTGAGCAAGTCCCACTTGATGGCACTGTCGAGGACCCCTTCCATCACTTTGCTAATGATAGGGCAGTAATTGGCTGGGTCAGATTTGTCCTGCTTTTTGTGCACAGGACATAGCTGGGCAATTTTCCACATTGCCAGGTAGGTGCCAGTGTTATAGCTGTACTGGAACAGCGTGGCTAGGGGCACAGCTAGTTCTGGAGCACAAGTCTTCAGTACTATTGCCGGAATGTTGTCAGGTTCCATGGCCTTTGCAGTATCCAGTGCTTTCAGCCGTTTCTTGATACCACGTGGAGTGAATCGGATTGGCTGAAGACTGGCATCTGTGATGTTGGGAACCTCAGGAGGAGGCCAAGATGGATCATCCACTCAGCACTTCTGGCTGAACATGAATGCAAATGCTTCAGCCTTGTCTTTCGCACTGATGTGCTGCTCCCCCATCATTGAGGATGGGGATATTTGTGGAGCCACCTCCTCCTGTCAGTTGTTTAAATGTCCAACACCATTCATGACTGGATGTGGCTTCTCAAGACCAGCCCTAGTACCCGTGCTTTCAAATAATGCCCACTTGTTGTAGAGAGAAAGAGACCAACTGTTCAAAGATACCGCAACTAGTGACAGGACTTCCCCTCATATTTTTCTTTCCAAGTAAAATCTTATTCTTTCTCCCACATATTTTTCTCTCTTCCCTACTTGAAGGTTCTGGGTCACAGTTCCACAGAGCATTACACTTCTCCAAGCATCGTGTTCATGTGACCAGCTGAAAGTTGTTGCACCAGTCCTGCCAAACCATGAGTTCATTCCTACCAGTGTGTGTCAGACGAGACTGCATTTCCTTTCTAAAAAAAGAATTTAAGAGCACTGATCTCTAAATAGCAACATCACCTTTGTGCTACAAGAACCATGCCCTTCACATTCAATTTTTCATGACGAAATGCTCCTGACAACAGCCCTTCCACATTCCACCACACCACTCCTGACATGGGTAGGGGAATTACAATTCGAGCAGTTGTGTGGAAACCATCATTTGTGGAATCTAACCTGGCCGGTGTGCCTGCAACTAGTGAAACAGCAGACATTCCTGAAGGAATGACTCGAACAATCCACTCAGGGACCGACTGACGCTGTTTCCTGTACAGGTACTTTATTAGAAGGGCTCCTGCCCAAGAAGATAAAACGTCCACTTCCCTTGTGAGGCGCTGTGGAGTCCAACTTGACATTGGCTATATTTGCATAATTCTTTGGAGGTCTCACAAACAGCAATGTGATAATTACCAGATAATCTGCTTTAATAATGTTGGTTATGGGATAAATATTGACCAGGACAGCAGGAAGAACTCAAATAAAAACAAGAAATGCTGGAAACACTCATCAGGTCTGGCAGCATCTGTGGAGAAAGGTTTGAAACGTTAACTCTGTTTCTCTCTCCACAGGTGCTGCCAGACCTGCTGAATGTTTGCAGCATTTTCAGTTTTTATTTCAGATTTTCAGCAGGTACAGGATTTTGCTTTTGCACCAGGAAGAACGCCCCTGCTCTTCTTCAAAATAGTGCCATGGGATCTTTAACATTCACCTGAGAACAGACAAGCCCTCAATTTAACATCACATCCTCCAACAATGCAGCACTCCCTCGGTACGGCACTGGAGTATCAGCCTGGATGTTGTGCTCAAGTCTCTGGAGAGGGACTTGAACCCGCAACCGTCTAACGGAGAACGTGCAACCCACTGAGCTATAGCTGACACCTAAGTACACAACTTAAACTGCATACACAGCTTCGGAGGCTCCATTATATGCACCTAAGCAGCCCACAAAGAGTAAAGGCATGGAAATCCTGGAATAGACTGAGAAGGCATCGGACTCTTTTGAAGACTGATCTCAATGATTTCTGTTGTGAACACAACATACATAAGACACAAATGTCCTTCCTTGTAATAAAATAGCTGTTCATATCTGAAGCCAGCTGTTTAGTAGGCTTACCAGGAAAAATATAAAGGTCCTCACCTTGCTAACAGCTTGCAACGCTTTCTTAGCACATTCATACTCTGGGGATTCTTTAGATGTTTTCTGGCAAATGGTCTGTAAAGAAAATTTCAGGATATGACACACGAGGCAGACTTGTTTTCTCTTTCTGAATGATCGCTGTGTTTCAAAAGACGTATCTTATACCGGAAAATCAAAGACTAACAGATCATGAGATATTTATTCATTAGGAACTCCATCTGGCTCATCAGAAAAAAACCTACTGCCCTCTAGCACAATGACGATTTGGTTTTGAAATGGTTCCTGGGTTTATGCCTCCACTGCTTTATCTGGGATTCCACTGATGTGTTAACCATTATTTGCATCAAGAAGAACTTCCTGATATCAGTTCTAAATTTTCCGATAACTAGTTCGAACCTATGTCTCCTTAGAATCATAGGATGGTTATAGCACAGAAGGAGGCAACTGGCCTGTCGTGTCAATGCTGGCACTCTGCAAGAGCAACTCAGTGAGTCACTCCCCCGTAGCCCTGCAAATTCTTTCTCTCCAGATAATTACCCAATTCCCTTTTGAAAGCCATGATTGACTCTGCCACCTTAGGCAGTGCATTCCAGATCCTAACCACTTGCTGCGTCAAGAGGTTTTCCCTCATGTCGCCTTTCATTCTTTGGCCAATCACCTTAGAATGGTGTCCCCTGCTTCTTGACCCTTCCGCCAATGGGACCAGTTTCTCCCTATCTACTCTGTCCAGACCCCTCATGATTTTGTGTGCCTTGTCCGACTCTCACAGATTTAACTTTTCCATTTTATACATCAGTGCTTAAAGCCACTCTCAGGCTTCAGTTGACTGCATCAAATTTTAACTGAAGAAATGTTTTTTTTCAAAAAGAATTAATTCTCAGGATATTGGTGCTGCTGGCAAGGCTGGCATTTATTGTGCAACTCTAGTTAGAACCATAGAAAAATTACGGCACAGAAGGAGGCCATTCAGCCCATTGTGTCTGCGCCGGCCGAAAAACCTAGCCACCCAATCTAATCCCACCTTCCAGCACCTGGTCCATAGCCTTGCAGGTTATAGCACTTCAGGTGCACGTCCATGTACCTTTTAAATGAGTTGAGGGTTTCTGTCTCCACCACCGTTCCTGGCAGTGAATTCCAGATACCCACTGGGTGAAAAAGTTTTTCCTCATGTCCCCTCTAATCCTTCTACCAATCACCTTAAATCTTTGCCCCCTGGTAATTGACCTCTCTGCTAGGGGAAACAGGTCCTTCCTGTCTACTCTATCTAGGCTCCTCATAATTTTGTTCACCTCAATTAAGTCACCCCTCAGCCTCCTCTGTTCTAAGGAAAACATCCCTAGCCTATCCAATCTTTCCTCATAGCTGCAACAAGTTGTCATTGAGTAGGTGGTGCCCTCTCGAACCGCTGCAGTCCACGCGGTGAAGGTGCTCCCACCGTGCTATTAGGGAGGGACTCAACAACAACAAAGCAACAGATTGTAAATGTTTGTCCTTTGTGCTGGTTTGTGTAGACTCTCATTAGTTACAATGGCAGTTCCACCCTATTTTGCCTGGAGCTTCTTTAAAGTGGAGCAACCCACAATCATTGTGAAACTGCATTCCTGAGAGCTGGGTGTTGGGGTGAGAGTATTATTGGGAATGATGGGGAAATAGAGTTGGATGAGAAAATGGGCCTTGATTTGGGAAAGAAACAATAACTTGCATTTATATAGCAGCTTTAATTTAGTAAAATTAGCCAGCGAGTTAATATCCGTAGCACTTAAAGCAGCCAGAAGCACTGCACAAAGAACAGCCAGGCGCTGCGCAAATGACTACTGGCAACACCTATGCAGTCATATTCAGTTGGCCTCTGACACCAGAAACACAGAGGAATGTATGATGGCATTAAGAGAGCTTTTGGGCCAACCATCAGCAAGATTGCCCCCCCCCCCACCTCAAATCAACATCAGGGGACACAATCACGGACCAATGCAAGCAAATGGACCGCTGGGTTGAGCACTACCTAGAACTGTACTCCAGGGAAAATATTGTCACTGAGACCGCCCTCAATGCAGCCCAGTCTCTGCCAGTCATGGATGAGCTGGACGTACAGCCAACAAAATCGGAACTCAGTGATGCCACTGATTCTCTAGCCAGTGGAAAAGCCTCTGGGAAGGACGGCATTACCCCTGAAATAATCAAGAGTGCCAAGCCTGCTATACTTTCAGCACTCTATGAACTGCTTTGCCTGTGCTGGGACGAGGGAGCAGTACCACAGGACATGCGCGATGCCAATATCATCACCCTCTATAAGAACAAGGGTGACCGCGGTGACTGCAACGACTACCGTGGAATCTCCCTGCTCAGCATAGTGGGGAAAGTCTTCGCTCGAGTCGCTTTAAACAGGTTCCAGAAGCTGGCTGAGCGTGTCTACCCTGAGGCACAGTGTGGCTTTCGAGCAGAGAGATTCACCATTGACATGCTGTTCTCCCTTCGCCAGCTACAGGAGAAATGTCGCGGACAACAGATGCCCCTCTACATTGCTTTCATTTATCTCACCAAAGCCTTTGACTTCGTCAGCAGACGTGGTCTCTTCAGACTACTAGAAAAGATCGGATATCCACCAAAGCTATGAAGTATCATCACCTCATTCCATGACAATATGAAATGCACCATTCAGCATAGCGGCACCTCATCAGACCCCTTTCCTATCCTGAGTGGTGTGAAACGGCTGTGTTCTCGCACCCACACTGTTTGGGATCTTCTTCTCACTGCTGCTCTCATATGCGTTCAAGTCTTCAGAAGAAGGAATTTTCCTCCACACAAGATCAGGGGGCAGGTTGTTCAACCTTGCCCGTCCAAGAGCGAAGACCAAAGTACGGAAAGTCCTCATCAGGGAACTCCTCTTTGCTGACGATGCTGCATTAACATCTCACACTGAAGAGTGTCTGCAGAGACTCATCGACAGGATTGCGGCTGCCTGCAATGAATTTGGCCCAACCATCAGCCTCAAGAAAATGAACATCATGAGACAGGACGTCAGAAATGCTCCATCCATCAATATCGGCGACCACGCTCTGAAAGTGGTTCAAGAGTTCACCTACCAAGGCTCAACTATCACCAGTAACCTGTCTTTCGATGCAGAAATCAACAAGCGCATGGGAAAGGCTTCCACTGCTATGTCTAGACTGGCCAAAAGAGTGTGGGAAAATGGCGCACTGACACGGAACACAAAAGTCCGAGTGTACCAAGCCTGTGTCAGTACCTTGCTATACGGCAGCGAGGCCTGGACAACGTACGTCAGTCAAGAGCGACGTCTCAATTCATTCCATCTTCGCTGCCTCCGGAGAATCCTTGGCATCAGGTGGCAGGACTGTATCTCCAACACAGAAGTCCTCGAGGCGGCCAACATCCCCAGCATATTCACCCTACTGAGCCAACGGCGCTTGAGATGACTTGGCCATGTGAGCTGCATGGAAGATGGCTGGATCCCCAAGGACACATTGTACAGCGAGCTCGTCACTGGTATCAGACCCACCGGCCGTTCATGTCTTCGCTTTAAAGACGTCTGCAAACGCGACTTGAAGTCCTGTGACATTGATCACAAGTCGTGGGAGTCAGTTGCCAGTGATCGCCAGAGCTGGCGGGCAGCCATAAAGGCGGGGCTAAAGAGTGGCGAGTGGAAGAGACTTAGCAGTTGGCAGGATAAAAGACGGAAGCGCAAGGGGCGAGCCAACTGTGTAACAGCCCCGACAACCAATTTTATCTGCAGCACCTGTGGAAGAGTCTGTCACTCTAGAATTGGCCTTTTTAGCCACTCCAGGCATTGCTCCACAAACCACTGACCACCTCCAGGCGCTTACCCATTGTCTCTCGAGACAAGGAGGCCAAAGAGAGAATTTAGTAAAACAGCTCTAGGCTGTTCACAGGAACATGATCAAACAAAACAAATTTGGCACTGAGCCACATAAGGAGATATTCGGTCAGATGACCAAAAGTTTGGTCAAAGAGGGAACTTTTAAGGAGTATTTTAACAGAGGAAAGCAAGGCGGAGAGGCGGAGAGATGTAGGGAGGGAATTCCAGAACTTAGGACCTAGGTAACTGAGGATACACCATAAATGGTGGAGCAATTAAAATCAGAGTTAGCAAGAGACCAGAATTGGAGAAGCACAGATATCTCAAGATAGTTTCAGGGCTGGAGGAGGTTATAGAGATAGACAAGGGTGAGGCCATGGAGGGATTTGAAAACAAGAATCAGAATTTTCAAATCGAGGTGTTGCTTAACCAGGAGCCAATGTAGGTCAGGGAGCACCGGGGCGATTGATGAATGGGACTGGTGTGAGTTAGCATATGGACAGCAGTTTTGGATGAGCTCAAGTTTATGGATGGTGTAAGATGGGAGGCCGACCAGGAGTGAAAGAAATCCATGAGCCCCTCATACATCTGGTGTCAAGGTGAAGACAGGGAGTGTGGGGAGGACGAGGAAGCACCACATGTCAGGGGAGTAAAACATTACACTGAAAGAGGTCAAGTTAGTGAATAACCCAGCCAAAACATAAATCCAATCCTGAGGAGTTTAGCCACTTCTCCAAAACATTCAGTCAGCTAACCGATGTGAGGAATTCCTCGCAAAATTTCCCCGGGTAGGCTATTCAGCTCCCTGAATCTATTCTGCCATTCAATTAGATCATGGCTGATCTGTATCTTACTTCCATTTGGTCCCATAACCTTCTAACACCATTACCCAACAAAAATCTATCTGCTGAAAGGTCATCGACCTGAAACATCAACTCTTGTTTCTCTCGTCACAGATGCTGCCTGACCTGCTGAGTATTTCCAGCATTTTCTAATTGTATTTTAGATTTCCAGCATCCACAGTATTTTGCTTTTGTAAAAATCTATCGATCCTAGTTTTGTCCTTTACAATTGAACCCCCAGCCTCAACAGCTTTTTAGGGGAAGAGAGTTTCTGATTTCCATTACCACAGGGTCAGGAATATGTTTTTCCTCTGTAGACTTTCCTTTTAATTAAGGCAGGGAATATTTCAGTTGTTCTTACATCCATCAGCAGAGGAAGCCGTGTGACTCGCTGCATCGGAAGGATGAGAAATGAGATCATGGGCAGGTTCCTGCACTCAGGATGGGCTTCAATCTTAGTCAAGATTTCTTTAAAGTTTGGATTTGTATTTCTGGAGAAGCAAAAGAACAAGAAAACATTACAACTGTGAAGAGGGTGCAGGGCTCAGTATGGCAATGGACATGAAAACACATCTCAAACTAAAACGTAACAATTATATTTCAATGTAAAAATGGCATGCATTGCTTTGAAATACTCTAGCAGTTTCCCTGTAAGGCTTTGCTCCTGCTATGTAACCTGTGTAAATCTAAGAGTATTTGAGTTACAATCCACCTGTCAATAGCACCTTTAATGAAATAAAATGCCCCAAGGTGCCTTACAGGAGCATTATAAAACAAAACAGGACACTGAGCCACAAAATGAGATATTGGGTCAGATGACCAAAAGCTTTGTCAAAGAGGTAGGTTTTAAGGGGCGTCTTAAAGGAGGAAAGCGAGGTGGAGAGGCAGAGAGGTAGAGGGAGGGAATTCCACAGCATGGGGCCCAGGCAGCAGAATGCACGGCCACCAATGGTGCAGCAATTAAAATCAGGGATGCACAAGAGGCCAGAATTAGAGGAATGCAGATATCTTTGAGGTTTGTGGGGCTGGAGGAGATTACAGAGATAGGGAGGGGCTGAGGCCATGGAGAGATTTGAAAACAAGGATGAGAATTTTAAAATCAAGACGTTGCTTGACCGGGAGCCAATGTAGGTCAGCGAGCACGGGGGTGAGAGGGGAACTGGACTTGGTGCGAGTTAAGACACGGACAGCAGAGTGTTGGACTACCTCAAGATTATGCAGAGTAGAATGTGGGAGACCAATCAGGAGCATGTTGGAATAGCCAACTATAGGAGGTAACGAAGGAATGAATGTGGTTTCCGCAGCAGACGAGCTGCGACATGGGCGAAGTCCCAATTGGCTCGACCCCCATCCGTTCTACGCAACATAACTAACATCTTGCCACACTATCTCAACAGACTAAAACTTCCTCCAGTCTAACCCAAATGATTTCCCAAATAATGCCAATCTTCAATGACCCACCGACGATGAAGGAATGATGACAAATTTCTTTGCATACTCACAGGAGTTTCTGAAGTGTACGTTGCTGGTAGACCTCATTCGAGCAGTACGTTACATAGGGGTCAAATGTGGATGTGGCATGCTTCTCCACAATGTCGCTGATATCGGGTATCACAGCATTCTGTTGGTGTCTGGCTTCAAGTTCCTTGAAGAACCTGTCAAAGCAACACAACAAAAGAGCTCAAATCTAGAAATTCAATGGCTTTCTTATCTCTTGTGTAAACACTAAACAGTCACTCCTGCATCAGTTTAAGCATCATTCCTGCCATCCCATTTAAACAACTCCAGCCACCGTTTAATATGCATTCTCACAGCCCTCACTTCCCTCCCCCTTTCCAGTCTCAATTGGGACAACGCAGAATCTTCAGTGGCTGATGATACTTCTGGTCCCTGGTACTATATGGGGAACAGGGACAGAGGTCCCAGACAGTGACAAGATACAGGTCCAAAACTGTGGCCCTGATTGATCAGGTTATACTGAGAAAAACAAAGACAATTTGCTATAGTGAGCAAAGAGTGAAGATAGGAAGAACATATCAACTGGACACCCTCTCGTAATACCGCACTAAATTCTAATTTAGGTGTTTACTGTGACTCAGCAGTAGTACTTACTCTGTCTGAGAAAGCTTCAGCCAAAATATTCACTGATGACAGCATTACATTTGAATCCCATTCCCCCCAGTTGAATTCCTTCTGATGGCTGACCAGACTTGCATCTGATCACTGGCTACTTATCTCTCCTCTTATTTAAATCAGCGCCCTTTTTTTATTGCATAGCTAGTGCAATTTTGCACCAGAAGGGAATGCTAATATTTCAGGAAACTTCAACCTTTTTCTTAAAGAACAAACATGAACCTATTTTGTCAACTTCTTTCTCTACTTCTTTAATGCTGTGTTATCCTGACAAATCATTCAGAAATGTGTCAATTACAGTAGCTATCAAAGGGATGTGGGAATCAGCATGGAGACAAGACTGATTAACATTTGAAGTAATTGTCAAATAAACCAAAGATGAGAGGTAAGGATTTTTTTTAATGCAGTGCGTTGTGATCTGGAATGCGCTGTCTGAAAGAGCGATGGAAGCATGTTCAGTATCAATGTTCAAAAGGAAATTGGATAAGTGTGCAATGCTAAGGGAAAAGAGCAGAGGAATGGAAGTGATCAGATACTCTTTCAAAGAGCCAGCACAGATGTGAGGGGCCAAATGGCATCCTTTTGTGCTGTGATTCTAAATAAAGCTGATCTTTAACCTGCTTGACTGACATTCAAGAACAATGGTCCTAAACTGCGTGAGTGCACGGCCACATGGGGAACAGACAAGCCAAGCACAAACAATCTTCCCTTTAAGGTGCACACATGCAGAGCCGCACCTCAATCTTAAAGGAGCCGCGCGGTGCAACAAGCCGGCCACGCACAGCAAACATAAATCAGAGGGAACGTTGGTCACGAATCATCCATTTGATTAATCAAGAGGCGGTTTGCTTCTTAATTGGCCATGGGAAGGTGGTGTACCTCAAAGATGGACATGTCAGATGACCAATTGTAGAAGAGGGAGATAAGGCAATTGCAAATGAGAAGGTCATGTGATGATGCCTCCAAGATTACATCCAACCAAAATTGGTAACCCTAATATGGCCAAATTTAGAGATTGATTGCCTCTCCCTAGTGCAATCTCCGAGTCTTTACTCAGCCCTAAGGGGAACTCAATGCAGCTCTCAGCTTGCAACAGTTCTTTAGGCTCATCAGGGAGAGGGGAGGCATCAGGAATTTTGCAGGATGCACCAAGACATGACGAGTGTTGGGGGAGGGGCGAAAAAGGCTCAGCCACTCCCCCCCCCCCCCCAACCCACCCAATTGGATTTCCAACGTTGCTTCCATGGGGTGAATGAAGTCGATCTTAGTTATGAATGTAAGGACGAAAATTTTAAAATCCAGGCATTGCCGGACATGGGAGCCAATGTAGGTCAGTGAGCAAAGGAATGGTGCACGGACGTTACTTGATGTGAGTTAGGATACAGGCAGCAGAGTTTTGGATGAGCTCTAGTTTATGGAAGGTGAAAGATACAATCGGGAACACAATGGAAAGATACCCATTTGGAGCATGAGACTGCCAAGGCTACGCATACACGGAAGGTGGGCTGCAAGCAGCAATCAGAGTTCAAAACCTCCAGTATTGCCCTGGAGTCTCTGGAAATGGAAGATTAATCTCCTAGACATTGCCAAAAGCAAAATGAGAGAAATATCACACAGGCATTGAAAAAAGTTTTGTTCAATTTCTTTGAGCATTATCATTTATTAGATACAGAAATATCAGAGAACATAAAATCATAAGTAATAGGAGCTGGAGTAGGCTATTTTGCCCTTTGAGTCTCCTCAGCCATTCAATAAAATCATGGCTAGTCTTCTACTTCAACTTCACCTTCCCACACTATCCCATATCCCTTAGTACCCAAAAATCTATTGATCTCAGACGTGAGTGTACACAATGACGGAAAAGCCACAGCTCTCTAAAGTACATAATTCCAAAGATTCACAACCATTTGAACGAAGAAATTTCTCCTCATTTCAGTCTTAAATGGCCGACCCTTTAGTCTGTGACCCCGTGTTCTGGATACCCCAGCCAGGGAAAGGGGAAAATGTAATTAAATATACGGGGCAGCTGGAGGCAGAGATCATGTAATGAAACCTCTAGGAATACGTCCAACCAGAGCTGGACCAAATAACATTTGTGTCACACAAGTGCCAGCAATCACCATCTCCAACAAGACAGAATGCAGCCATCTCTCCTTGACGTTCAATTGCATTACCATAGCTGAAACCCCCATCATCAACATTGCATCATTGAATAGAACAGCACAGAAGGAGGCCTTTTGACCCATCATGTCCATGCTCTCTCTCTGCAAGAGCAACTCACCTAGTTACACTGCCCTGCCTTTTCCCTATAGCCCTGCAATTTTTTTCCCTTCATATAATTACCCAATTCCCTTTTGAATGCCTCGACTGAATCTGCCTCCACCACACTCAGACAGTGCATTCCAAATCCTAACCAGTCGTTGTGTAAAAAGGTTTTTCCTCATGTTGCCTTTGGTTCTTTTGCCAATCTTAAATCAATGTTCTCTGGTTCTGGATCCTTCCATCAATGGAAACATTTTCTTCCTATCTACTCTGTCCAGACCCCTCATGATTTTGAACACCTCTATGAAATCTCCTCTCAACCTTCTCTTCCCTAAGGAGAGCAACCTCAGCTTCTCCAATCTATCCAAGTAACTGAAGTCTCTCATCCCTGTAAATTTCTCCGAAATCTTTTCTGCACCCTCTCTGAAGCCTTCACATCCTTTTTAAAGGGTGGTGCCCAGAATTCAACACAATACTCCAGTTGAGGCTGAACTATTGTTTTATAAAGGTTCACCATATCTGCCTTGCTTTTGTACTGTATGTCCCAGTTTATAAAGCCCAGGATTATGTATGCCTTTCTGAACCTGCCCTGCCACCTTCAACCATTTGTGCACATTTACCCCCAGGATCTTCTGCTCGTGCATCCCATTTAGAATTGTACTCTTTATTTTATATTGCCTCTCCTCATTCTCCCTATCAAAATGTATCACCTCACACTTCTCTGCATTAAATTTCATCTGTCACATGCCCGCCCATTCCACCAGCCTGTCTATGCCTTCTTGAAGCTTATCATTATCCTCCTCACAGTTCACAATACTGCCAAGTTTTGTGTTACCTGCAAATCTTGAAAATTGTGCCCTGCACACCTGGGGGTTTACTACTAATCAGATACTGAACTGGAGCAGCTATATAAATACCGTGGTTACAAGAGCAGGTCAGAGGCTGGGAATCCTGCAGTGAGTAACTCACCTCCTGACTCCCCAAAACCTGTCCACCACCTCCAAGGTACAAGTCAGGAGTGTGATGGAATATTCTCCACTTGCCAGGATGATTGCAGCTCCAAAACTCTAGAGGCTTGACACCATCTAGGACAAAGCAGCCCACTTGATTGGCACCCCATCCACCAACTTAAACATTCACTCCCTCCAACCTCCACCTTCGATACACAGTGGCAGCAGTGTGTACCATCTTCAAAATGCACGACAGCAACTCCTCAAAGCTCCTGAAACATTTCAAACCTATGACCTTTATCACTTAGAAGGACAAGGGCAGCAAATGCACGGGAACATCACCACCTACAAGTTCCCCTCCAAGACACACACCATCCTGGCTTGGAACTACATCGCTGTGCCTTCACTGTCGCTGGGTCAAAAAACCTGGAACTCCCTCCCTAACAGCACTGTGGATGTACCCGCACCAGATGGACTGCAGCGGTTCAAGAAGGCAGCTCACCACCACCTTCTGGTGGGCAATGAATGCTGCCTTGCAAGTGACACCAATATCCCATGAGCGACTAAAAAAAGCTGGTAACATTACTCGGGCCTAATTGAATAAAACTCCGACAGAAAATCAAAGAGTTGAGGTTGCTAACCCACAGACTCTGAAAACTTTTTTTTTTTATTTCCAAAATATACTTTATTCATAAAAATCTGTAAAAATTACATTGCCAAACAGTTTCCAAACAGCACCAAAAAATACAAACATTGCAAGGGAGATCAGTTTCCTTCAATACTGTCATGAGTTTCTTCCCAACCCTTCCGTTTCACAATTGTCATGTCAATTACAGTTTTACATTTACAGCAATTAAGAATATTAACGATACAGTTCGAGGGGTTTCCCATGGATCCAGCCCCTCAGTTCAGCTTGGTGGGGGAACCTTACACTGTGGTCTTTCCCCATTGAGCCTTTGCTGCGGCTGCCCCAAGCTTTAGTGCGTCCCTCAGCACGTAGTCCTGGACCTTGGAATGTGCCAGTCTGCAACATTCGGTGGTGGACAACTCTTTGCGCTGGAAGACCAGCAAGTTTCGGGCAGACCAAAGGGCGTCTTTCACCGAATTGATAGTCCTCCAGCAGCAGTTGATGTTTGTCTCGGTGTGCGTCCCTGGGAACAGCCCGTAGAGCACAGACTCCTGTGTTACAGAGCTGCTTGGGATGAACCTTGACAAAAACCACTGCATCTCTTTCCACACCTGCTTTGCAAAGGCACATTCCAGGAGGAGGTGGGCGACCGTCTCTTCCCCACCACAGCCAACGCGGGGGCACTGTGCGGAGGGGGCGAGACTTCGGGTGTGCATGAAGGATCTGACGGGGAGGGCCCTTCTCACCACAGACTCTGAAAACATCATGCCACAGTATAACCTAGGGTCAAGAACTTTGACAGGAAGTCAGGCTGAGTTACAAAGGTCACTGCAGCCAGACCACATTACAGTCACTGTGAGGCTTGTTGGTCAACTGGGGCCTGGAATTAAAGCGATATCTTCCCTACTTCAGGGAGCAGGTGCAGCCTGATGAGGGCCTGTAATGAATTTTTCGAAAAGCAGTAGGGAACTGTCAATGGTATTCATTATGTTACTGGTGTAATAGTCCAGAGAACATGTGTTCAAAAATCATGGCAACTTGAGAACTGGAATTCATTTTTAATTAAGCTTTTTTCCTGGTTCCGTGTCTTCGGTCATTCTTGAAGGTAAGGCTGTAGTCCTAATGTTATGGAGAATATCTTTATTATTCTCAAATATCTCAGCACACTATCAGTAATGTGCCTGAGGTAACAAACTGCAAACCACATCTGTTAAAAAGCGGCTGTCAGTAAAAGTGACCACCAAAGTGTTGCATAGTCACAAAAACCAACTGGCTCACTGATGTCCTTCGGAGAAGGAAATCTGCCGTCTTTAGCCAGTCTGGCCAAGTTATCAGCTGTGGCTCAATTTGTATCACTCTTGCCTTTGAGTACAAAGGTTGTGAGTTCAAGTCCTTCTCCAGAGACGTGAGCACAAAATCTCGGCCAACAACCTCGGTGCAGAACTGAGAGAGTGCTGCCCTGTCAGAGATGCTGTCTTTTGGATGAGACATTAAACCAAGGCTCTTTCAGCCCTCTCAGAACACAAGAAATAGGAGCAGAAGTAGACCATTGGGCCCATCGAGCCTGCTCTGCCATTCAACACGATCTTGGCTGATCTTGGGCTTCAATTGCACTTTCCCGCCCGCTCTCCATATCCCTTGAATGCCTGCAAGACCTATTTCTGCTACTACTTCGTACGAGTCAAAAAATCTATCTCGGCCAGCCTTAAATGTATTCAATGATGGAGCATCCACAACCCTCTGGGGTAGAGAATTCCAAAGATTCACAACTCTTTGAGTGAAGTAATTTCTCCTCATTTCAGTCCTGAATGATTGGCCCCTTATCCCTTATCCCGTGTTCTAGATTCCCTGACCAGTGGGAACAATCTCTCAGCTTCTACCCTATCAAGACCGTTCAGAATCTTGTATGTCTCAAATAGATCGCCTCTCATTCTTCTAAACTCCAGAGAATATAGGCCCAATTTACTCAGCCTCTCATCATAGGACAAACCATCTCATTCCTGGGATCAATTTAGTAAATCTTCATTGCACTACCTCCAGTGCAAGTACATCCTTTCTCAAATGTGGAGACCAAAACTGCACACAGTATTCCAGGTGCAGTCTCACCAAAGCCCTGTACAATTTTAGTAAGACTTCTTTTTTCCTGTACCCCCATTCCCCTTGCAATAAAGGCCAACATGCCATTTGTCTTCCTAATAGCCTGCTGCACCTGCATGCTAACTTTGTGTGTTCCTTGTACAAGTACCCCCAACTCTCTCTGAACATCAACACTTACCAGTTTCATACTTTTAAAAAGATATTCTGATTTTCTATTTTTATGACCAAAATGAACAACTTTGGATGGATGGATGCTAACGATCCAGGGGCACTTTCAAAGAAGAGCAGGGGAGCTCTCCCCAGCGTGCTGGCCAATATTTATCCCTAAACCAACACCACTAAAAAAAAGATTATCTGGTCATCATCACATGAAACTGGTGGGCGTTTTCTGCGTGCAATTTGGCTGCCACATTTCCTAAATTACAACAGTGACTTCAAAAGTACTTCATTGGCTGTCAGGTATTTTGAAACATCCTGAAAGATAGTGTTCCAAATGCAAGTTCGTCTTTATATGTGGCTCAGTCTCACAGCAATGCTATTAACTCTTAACTCTTCTCTGTCACTCACTTGTCAGGGCTACTAAGCATGGACATGCCCCTGCCTGCAATGCTCAAATCATCAAGGATTGCCGAAAGCAAAAGTCACACCTTGAAGCTTCCTGCCTGCGGACCTTACTCTACAATCTTTTTTTTTGAGTTGACCTCTGACCACCCTGTGAAGTGAAGGTCAAAAGATGCTGGAAAATCGAATGGCCAGTGGGACACACTGCAGCTCTTATTGAATAATGAATTAAAGGTGACCGTATCAAAGGCTGTTTATTTGAAGGCTTCAGACAATGGCGGGGCCTAAACAAACCACCATCTTGGACATAGGGTCCCTCAATAAATAAACAAACACTGCAAAAAAACGATCTGTATAGTACAGTTAATGTATATGTCAGCTGCGGCTCAGCTGGCAACTTTCTCCCCTCTGTATTGGGGAGTTGTGGCTTTATAACTCACTCCAATGTACCGCAGGGATCGGTGCTGGGACCCTTGCTGTTTCTAGTGTACATTAATGATTTAGACGTGAATATAAGAGGTATGATCAGTAAGTTCGCAGATGACACGCAAATTGGTGGTGTCGTAAATAATGAGGAGGAAAGCCTTAGATTACAAGGCGATATAGATGGGCTGGTAAGATGGGCAGAGCAGTGGCAAATGGAATTTAATCCTGAGAAGTGTGAGGTAATGCATTTTGGGAGGACTAACAAGGCAAGGGAATATGCAATGGACGGTAGGACCCTAGGAAGTACAGAGGGTCAGAGGGACCTTGGTATACTTATCCATAGATCACTGAAGGCAGCAGCACAGGTAGTTAAGGTGGTTAGGAAGGCGTATGGAATACTTGCCTTTATTAGCCGAGGCACAGAATATAAGAGCAGGGAGGTTATGATGCAGCTGTATAAAGCGGTAGTTAGGCCACAGCTGGAGTACTGTGTACAGTTCTGGACACCACACGATAGGAAGGATGTGATTGCACTGGAGAGGGTGCAGAGGAGATTCACCAGGATGTTGCCTGGGTTGTAGCATTTCAGCTATGAAGAGAGACTGAAAAGGCAGGGGTTGTTTTCCTTCGAGCAGAGAAGGCTGAGGGGGGACATGATTGAGGTATACAAAATTATGAGGGGCATTGATAGGTTAGATAGGAAGAAACATTTTCCTTAGCGAAGGGGTTAATATCCAGGGGGCATAGATTTAAGGTAAGGGGCAGGAGGTTTAGAGGGGATTCGAGGAAAACTTTTTTCACTCAGAGGGTGGTTGGAATTTGGAGCACACTGCCTGAAGAGGTGGTAGAGGCAGGAACCCTCACAACATTTAAGGAGTATTTAGATAAGCACTTGAAACGCCATAGCATGCAAGGCTACGGGCCAAGTGCTGGAAAATGGGATTAGAATAGTTAGGTGCTTGATGGCCAGCATAGACACGATGGGCCAAAGAGCCTGTTTCTGTGCTGTATAACTATGACTCTACAATAGGGATGTTACAACACTTCAAAAGTACTTAATGGCTGTAAAGTACTTTGGGACTTCCTAGGCGGAATCTTACCATCTTTGAAATTTTTCTAACATCGGGAACAAATGTGGGGCCAACCCCAACAGACTCCACGACAGAGGAAATAGGCTGGAATTTTACGTTGAGGCGATGGCCCCACCCACCAGCTAAAAATTCAGGAGACAGCCCACCTCTGCCGGGCCCGGAAGCCACGTAGCAATTTTACATGGTCCAGGCCCTTAATTGGCCTCGGTCAGGGTCTCCGTCCCTCTGAGGCAGGAAGTCCCACCTCCAAGAGCTGCCGGTTAATCAGACAGCTGGCAGCTCCTCAGTCCCAGGAGTGCCACCGGGAGCGGTGGCTACCACTGGGACTGCACCCAGCACGAAGGGAATGATTGACGTCGCCCTTCAAAAAGCTAAGTGGGGCTAGGGCTTCAGTGGGGACTATCGGCTGGGCCCTGGCGAAGGGAGTGGGGGTCTGAGTTTAGGGCAGCGGGATAGTTTTAGCATGGCCAGCCCATGGAGGAGCTCTCAATGGGGCACAGAGTGCCCTATCATGAGGGTCTGATCCCTAGCCAGCAAGGAGGCCTCCAGGTATTTCTGGTCGGTCTTCTCAGCGGCTGAAGTATTTTTTAATGCTTTCATTGCCCTTGACAACTGAGTGGCTTTGTCAGCCAATTCAGAGGGCAGTTAAGAGTCAACCACATTGCTGTGGATCTGGAGTCACACGTAGGCCAGACCATGTTGTAACAGCAGATTTCTTTCCCTAAAGGACATTAGTAAACCAGATGGGTTTTTATGACAATCGATGATCATTTCATGGCACCATTAACTGAGACTAGCTTTCAATTCCAGATTTTTATTAATTAAGTGAATTTGAATTCCACCAGCTGCCATGGTAGGAATTGAACCCGTGTCCCATGGCATTAGCCTCGGCCTCTAGATTACTAGTTCAGTGGCATTACCACCACTACGCCACCATCTCCCCTATACCAGCAATGATGGGAGTAGCCTCTTAGGTGGCAATTAATTGGTCACTTAAGGGCCTAAATTGGCCTGGGGCGGGTGGGTCCTTTGTCACCTCCCCTGCTGCTGGTAAACAGCGGGTAGGTGACGGGAACAGAACCCCTGCCTCCGACTCGATTTTTTTGCCTCCACCCCCGCCCCCGCCTCTCAACCCACTCCAACCATAGTTTCTATTTACCCATCAAATCCTTTAACCATTTTAAGCATCGCAATTAGGTCACTCTTTATTCCTCTATTCCCATTCATATTCTGTCCTTTCAAGTTTGAATTCTCTGCCTCAGTCAGCACTGGTCATAAGGCAGCTCGTGGTCCAATAACGGAGTGAAAACGCCAGCTTGCAACTTTCCTCGTTGTCCTTCAACTGGTAATTCTGCATTGATGTCACTTGTGAGTTCATGTATTTTGTTACCATTTCGCCAATCAGTGCAAATCACCATTCACTGATTATTCTCCTACGACACGTTATAACTTGCAAAACATTGATTGGAATGAACATTGGAATGAGGCACACCAGAGAAACAGCAGGTGTTGTAGGTGACTTCAAGGAACAGGAAGGCTTTAAAATGATCTACAATTAAATCTACCCTTCAATCAAACACAGTAAACTCCTCCCAGTAAACACAGTAAACTCCTTCGTCAGATACAGGAGAAATGCCGTGAACAACAGATGCCCCTCTACATTGCTTTCATTGATCTCACCAAAGCCTTTGACCTCGTCAGCAGACGTGGTCTCTTCAGACTACTAGAAAAGATCGGATATCCACCAAAGCTACTAAGTATCATCACCTCATTCCATGACAATATGAAAGGCACAATTCAACATGGTGGCTCCTCATCAGAGCCCTTTCCTATCCTGAGTGGTGTGAAACAGGGCTGTGTTCTCGCACCCACACTTTTTGGGATTTTCTTCTCCCTGCTGCTTTCACATGCGTTCAAATCCTCTGAAGAAGGAATTTTCCTCCACACAAGATCAGGGGGCAGGTTGTTCAACCTTGCCCGTCTAAGAGCGAAGTCCAAAGTACGGAAAGTCCTCATCAGAGAACTCCTCTTTGCTGACGATGCTGCTTTAACATCTCACACTGAAGAATGCCTGCAGAGTCTCATCGACAGGTTTGCGTCTGCCTGCAATGAATTTGGCCTAACCATCAGCCTCAAGAAAACGAACATCATGGGGCAGGATGTCAGAAATGCTCCATCCATCAATATTGGCGACCACGCTCTGGAAGTGGTTCAAGAGTTCACCTACCTAGGCTCAACTATCACCAGTAACCTGTCTCTAGATGCAGAAATCAACAAGCGCATGGGTAAGGCTTCCACTGCTATGTCCAGACTGGCCAAGAGAGTGTGGGAAAATGGCGCACTGACACGGAACACAAAAGTCCGAGTGTATCAGGCCTGTGTCCTCAGTACCTTGCTCTATGGCAGCGAGGCCTGGACAACGTATGCCAGCCAAGAGCGACGTCTCAATTCATTCCATCTTCGCTGCCTTCGGAGAATACTTGGCATCAGGTGGCAGGACTATATCTCCAACACAGAAGTCCTTGAAGCGGCCAACACCCCCAGCTTATACACACTACTGAGTCAGCGGCGCTTGAGATGGCTTGGCCATGTGAGCTGCATGGAAGATGGCAGGATCCCCAAAGACACATTGTACAGCGAGCTCGCCACTGGTATCAGACCCACCGGCCGTCCATGTCTCCGTTATAAAGACGTCTGCAAACGCGACATGAAATCGTGTGACATTGATCACAAGTCGTGGGAGTCAGTTGCCAGCATTCGCCAGAGCTGGCGGGCAGCCATAAAGACAGGGCTAAATTGTGGCGAGTCGAAGAGACTTAGTAGTTGGCAGGAAAAAAGACAGAGGCGCAAGGGGAGAGCCAACTGTGCAACAGCCCCAACAAACAAATTTCTCTGCAGCACCTGTGGAAGAGCCTGTCACTCCAGAATTGGCCTTTATAGCCACTCCAGGCGCTGCTTCACAAACCACTGACCACCTCCAGGCGCGTATCCATTGTCTCTCGAGATAAGGAGGCCCAAAAGAAGAAAAGAAAAGAAAAGAAACTCCTCCCCACATTCACAGCAACAGGGCTTGTGATAAAGAGCTTTGTAATGGCCGAGCATTCACACAGTGGTGCCACTATTCGATGGTGGGGGAGCTCCTGAATAATTAAGGTCCTGCTGTTTGAAAACCAGAGTTTTAGAGTGGGAAGTGCAGAGATCTGAGAGACTTGAATTTTACCCATTGCTGGGAGTCACAAACATTGAACAGAAAGGTCTGAAACCTGAGCCAGATGCGAGAGCATCTGTGAGTAGCAAAAGATAAAGAAAATTCAAAAACCTTCTGCTCCAGTGATGCGGGACATCAGTTATGTGGAGAGACTAGAGAAGCTGGGACCATTTGCCTCAGAGCAGAAAAGATTATCGGAGATTTAATAGAGGCTTTCAAAACAAGGAGAAACTGTTTTTCACTGGCGGGAGGGTCAGTGACCAGAGGACCCAGATTGAAGATAACCGGGAAACAAACCAGAAATGAAACGAGAGTAATTGTGTTAATGCTGCAAGTTACGATGACCCGGAATGCACTGCCTCGATTTTAAAATTCTGTTCCTTGTTTTTAACCCCCTCCTTTTCCCACCTTATCTCTGTAACCTCCTGCAGACAAACAACCCTCTGAGACCTCTGTGCTCCCTCCAGTTCTGGGTTCTTGCGCATCGCCGATTTTAGTCGCTCCACCATGGTAGCTGTGCCTTCATTTGTCTGGGCCTTAAGTTCTGGAGTTCCCTCCTTAAACCTCCCCACCTCACTACCTCTCATGTCCTTAAGGTGCTCCTTAAAACCTACCTCTTTGACCAAGCTTTTGGTCACCTGTCCTAATGTCTCATGTGGCTGGATGCCACATTTGTTTGATCGCATCTCAGCTCCGGGACACCGGGAGCAAAGACACGTCTGGCGCACCTGAGCTCCGGGAGACCGGGAGCTGTGATATTTTCGAGGAGGAACAGATGGAAGCAGCTGAGGACAACCCAATCCTCTCTGCCTACAAGACCCCCCCGATGTCACCCGAGCGGCACAAACTCTGCATGAAAAATCAGGAGGGGTTTCTGAGCCCAACCAACGTGAAACTGCTTGCGCATACGATGGGTATGCAGGAACATCCCGAAGGGGAAGGACTGGGACTAGCGAGGACAAATGGTATGGGAAGCAACAACTAATTTTTAGTAAAAAATGGGTGTAAGAATTGCTTCCATTAATGTGCGTAGCATTAAATCGACTACGCGATGTGTTTCAACCTTGGATTACCTTGCCAAGGTCAAAGCTGACCTACTGTTTCTGCAGGAGTGTGGAATACCACACCTCAGCACCTACAGGCAGTGGTCGCGATGGTGGTCCCACGGACCATCGATCTGGTCGGGGGGTAATGACTGCCGTTCCTCCGGCCTGGGTATTCTGCTGCGGGGAGGTAACTTCACCATCTCCGAAGTTAAGGAGGTGGTGGGCGGCCGCCTCCTCGTAGCAGACGTGATGTACAACAACGCTCCGCTCCGGTTGATCAACGTGTACGCCCCGGTACAACGCAGCGAGCGGCTGACCGTCTTCCAGCAGCTCCCACTGCTGCTGGCGACGTCCAGGCCGGTCATCCTAGGCGGTGACTTCAACTGCATCATCGATGCGGCTGGACGATCCGGCAGTAACGACAGCAAACTGGACGCTACGTCCAGATTCCTAATAGAAACAGTTAAAGATGCCAAACTGCACGACGTCTTCAGCAAACCTGCAGACGGAGCGCAGCGCAGATACACATGGTCAAGATCGGACGGGTCTGCCCGTTCCAGGATTGACTTCCTGTTTGTGTCCCGTGCTGTCACGGTCGGATCCACCGACGTCAAGCCGGTGTTCTTCTCCGACCACTGCCTCTTACTGGCCGACTGTCACTTACAGGACGACCAGCGGGTTGGCAGAGGGACGTGGAAGCTCAATGCGACACTGCTGACCCCAGAGAACGTTGAGGAACTCAAAAGGGATTACAAAGGTTGGAGGACCGTGAAACCCCTCTTTGAGTCTCCAGTTCACTGGTGGGAAGCGATAAAGGAGAACATCAAGAGGTTCTTCATCCACAAAGGTGTTCAGAAGGCGAGAGAGAGACAGAGGGAACTGTCCCGACGCCAGAAAATTATGCAAAATCTACTCCGGTTGCAGTCAATGGGGGTCGAGGTCAAGGAGGACCTCCAAGAGGTGAAGAGCCAGCAGGCCTCGCTCTTTGCCAAGGAGGCCTCCAAGATCATCTTCCGGTCCAGAGTCCGCTCCATCGAGCAGGATGAGACGTGCTCGCGTTACTTCTTCCAAAAGGTACACAGAGAGAGCTCTGTTATCAGCAGCCTGAAGGAAGAAGATGGCTCGGTAACGTCTTCGCAGTCCGACATACTAAGGATCAGCAAATCCTTTTATGCTGGGCTGTATGACGCGAAGCCCACAGACAGCAGAGCCTCCCAGTCCTTCCTGTCATCTATCACAGAGGTCCTAGATGACAGCAGGAGGGAGAGACTGGACAAGCCGCTAATTCTGGACGAGCTGACAAAGGCCGTCGAGTCTTTCGAGACGAGTAAAACCCCCGGGAGCGACGGCTTACCGGTCGAGTTGTACTCGTCCCTGTGGGACTGGGTCGGCCCGGACCTGCTGGAAGTATACGAGAGTATGCTCCTGGCCGGCAGCATGTCAGAATCCATGAGAAGAGGCATCATCACCCTCATTTACAAGCAGAAGGGGGAGAGGGCAGAAATCAGAAATTGGCGGCCCATCTCACTGCTTAATGTTGATTACAAGATTCTGTCCAAAGTCATAGCCAGTCGAGTCAAGTCTGCTCTGGAGCTGGTGATTCACCCCGATCAGACCTGTACTGTACCCGGCAGGAAGATCTCTGATAGTCTCGCGCTACTCAGGGATACGATCGCCTACGTACGGGACAGGAGGGTGGACACCTGCCTCATCAGCCTGGACCAGGAGAAGGCTTTTGACAGGATATCGCACACCTACATGATGGACGTGCTTTCCAAAATGAGGTTTGGGGAGGGAATCTGCAATTGGATCCAACTGCTCTACACAAACATCAGTAGCGCAGTCTCAATCAACGGGTGGGAATCTGAAAGTTTCCCGATCAAATCTGGAGTCAGACAGGGCTGTCCTCTTTCCCCGGTCTTGTTTGTTTGCTGTATTGAACCCTTTGCTGAGTCTATTAGGAAGGATGCGAGCATAAGAGGGGTGACAATCCCAGGCAGCGGAGGCACTCAGGTCAAAACCTCCCTGTACATGGATGACGTCGCCGTCTTCTGCTCGGATCCGCTGTCCGTGCGCAGACTGATGAGCATCTGCGACCAGTTCGAACTGGCCTCGGGAGCCAAAGTTAACCACGGCAAGAGCGAGGCCATGTTCTTTGGGAACTGGGCTGACCGATCCTTTGTCCCCTTCACCGTCAGGTCAGATTACCTGAAGGTGCTGGGGATATGGTTCGGAAGTGCCGGGGCGTGCACCAAAACATGGGAGGAGCGAGTAGCCAAGGTACGACAAAAGTTGGGCATGTGGGGGCAGCGATCTCTCTCCATTGTGGGTAAGAACCTGGTCATCAGGTGCGAGGCGCTCACATTGTTGCTCTACGTGGCGCAGGTCTGGCCCATACCCCACTCCTGCGCCGTGGCAGTCACCCGAGCCATTTTCCGCTTCGTCTGGGGATCTAAAATGGACCGGGTCCGGAGGGACACGATGTTCAAATCTCTGGACATGGGCGGGAAAAATGTACCCAACGTGGCCCTCATCCTGATGACCACCTTCGTGTGCGGCTGCATCAAGCTATGTGTAGATCCCCAGTACGCAAACTCCAAGTGTCACTACGTGCTGAGGTTCTATCCGTCCCCGGTGTTGCGAAGGATGGGCCTGGTCACATTGCCGCGGAACGCTCCGTGCAGTTGGGACGTGCCGTACCACCTATCCTTCGTGGAGCAGTTTCTGCGGAAAAACACCTTTGACCACCGGTCCATCAGGCAGTGGTCTGCACGGAATGTCCTCAAGGCCCTACGGGAAAAGGAAACGGTGGATCCTGTCGGATGGTTCCCCGAGCAGACCGTCAAAGTCATTTGGCGGAATGCCTCATCACCAGAACTTTCAAACAAGCACCAAGACGTAGCTTGGCTGGTGGTGAGAAGGGCCCTCCCCGTCAGATCCTTCATGCACACCCGAAGTCTCGCCCCCTCCGCACAGTGCCCCCGCGTTGGCTGTGGTGGGGAAGAGACGGTCGCCCACCTCCTCCTGGAATGTGCCTTTGCAAAGCAGGTGTGGAAAGAGATGCAGTGGTTTTTGTCAAGGTTCATCCCAAGCAGCTCTGTAACACAGGAGTCTGTGCTCTACGGGCTGTTCCCAGGGACGCACACCGAGACAAACATCAACTGCTGCTGGAGGACTATCAATTCGGTGAAAGACGCCCTTTGGTCTGCCCGAAACTTGCTGGTCTTCCAGCGCAAAGAGTTGTCCACCACCGAATGTTGCAGACTGGCACATTCCAAGGTCCAGGACTACGTGCTGAGGGACGCACTAAAGCTTGGGGCAGCCGCAGCAAAGGCTCAATGGGGAAAGACCACAGTGTAAGGTTCCCCCACCAAGCTAGACTGAGGGGCTGGATCCATGGGAAACCCCTCGAACTGTATCGTTAATATTCTGAATTGCTGTAAATGTAAAACTGTAATTGACATGACAATTGAGAAACGGAAGGGTTGGGAAGAAACTCATGACAGTATTGAAGGAAACTGATCTCCCTTGCAATGTTTGTATTTTTTGGTGCTGTTTGGAAACTGTTTGGCAATGTAATTTTTACAGATTTTTATGAATAAAGTATATTTTGGAAATAAAAAAAAAAAAGTTTGATCACACAACCTGTGACGTTAAAGGCGCTATATAAATACAGGTTATTGGAAGGATGCTGGAAGCAGATTCAATAGTAACTTTCAAATAAGAATGAATAAATTGTTGAAAAGGAAAAATTTGCAGGTTATGGGGAAAGAGCAGGGGAATGGGTCTAATTGGATAGCTCCTTCAAAGAGTCAGCAATGACATGAAGGGTTGAATGGCCTCCTTCTGTGCTGTATGATTCTATGAAAGGGTGGATATTGGAGTTTGCAAAACACCATGTTGGTTCCATCAAGGGCACTACTAAGTGATGTTATCCTGCACACAGTAATAACACATGCTGGCTTGTGTGCAAGTATTCTCCTGAAAAGGGCACACGATGGGTAGCAAATATAATCCCAGATATTGGGAGCTTCATGGAACAGATAAAGGAAACTGGGCACCTGTTCTCTGGTAAAGAAAATTCAAGATGAATTCATTAAGATTTGCGATTATGATGGGAATGGCATTGAAAGTTTACACTAGGACAGAGGATTCAAATGCCAGGGGGTTCAGGATTAAAATTAGCAAGTTAGAAATGAGAAGGAAAGTCAGGCGTCACCTTTTCACCTAAAGGTATTAAAGTTGTGAAACAATTTCCAAGTGAAGGGTAGTGACGTAGACAATTAGAGGGTATACCAGGCAATGAGATGTGCTTCTGGAGAAATAGAAAGGATCTTTTATAGTGCAAGGCATCACACGGAGCTCTGCAAATCAGAAAACGACTCATTACTAAAAGAAAACTGAAGTGCAGGAGTGATGTAACGGCTGTGCCAGGAAAAAAACCTGTGATTTTGTCTTTGAAAAACCAAGGTCCGTTTAACAAGAGTTAAAGAGAGTAGAAAGACAAGAGGAGGTAATTCAGAAAGTAATGATGAGGCAGTTCGACCTGGGGATATAGAATCGTAGAATGCTACAGCACAGTAGGAGACCATTCAGCCTATTGTGCTTGTGCCAGCTTTTTCAAGGAGATATCCAATTAGTCCCACTGATCCATTCTTTTCCAATAGCCCTGCAGGTTACTCCTTATAACAGAGTTGCTGGCAAGGCCGGAATTTATTGCCCATCCCTAGTTATCCTCGAGAAGGTGGCTGTGGGCCCTTCTTCTTGAACTGCAGTCATCTGTGCCATGGAAGGGGCAGTGGTTGCTGTGGAGATCAAACACTTCCCCATAGAGAATAGTACATAAAAATGTGGCAGCAGATTTGTCACAAGGTTTTCTCCCAGAAGCCTCTTTCAGCCCACAGCATTTATTTTAAAAATGGGAGCCGCAGTGCAGACGAACAGCAAGATTCGTCTGAAGAAGCAGAAACCGATGGACCTTAGGAGGGGGAACAGATGTAGGGTAGCATATATACAGCACAGAACAAGTGAGACATTTAAGCACAGAGCAGGTGGAGGGGGTGGAATATGATGCTTGCAAGTAGTATACAGCTGTCCCCAGTCATCAAAATAAGCTGTACCCCCACTTCGGAACACAGTCCAAGCATTTTATATATGCATCAAACATACACTGAGCTCTCTGTTACAGTGGCAGTTGTAGGCCGTAGCATGTAACATAATAGGAATGAATTCCAAGGCAAAGTCCAGTGGATTTATGAAAAAAAAAGCTTGGAGAAAGGGAGGGACAGCTCATAGAGGTAGGGTTACCATGGAGATACTGCTAACAATGGAGGGAAGTGTCCAAGAGATATAGATAAGATAGGAATGATTTAGTAAGGGAGGAGCTTAAAAGCAGAGACAGTTCTCATAACCAATATTATGTTTAGTATTTAAACTGCCTTTGGGATTTGGTATCTTTTACATTTGAATTTGGCGCCAGTGTTTCTATTGGTTTAATTTTGATGGTTTGCAAGCTGTCAAGTGTGGGACAGAATGGCTGCCTCAGTCTTCCTGTAGCTGACCGGTCCTCAATGATGTTATACAGCCTGTTTCATGGAACCCAGTTGAACAAAACAGTTTTAAAATGTGGAGTTGAAATAAATAGTAATTTTTGTTTCCTTTCGGAAGTGGAGTTGACAGAGCTGTTTACTGACTAAACTCTAAATTAGTCTACATCTTGGAACAGCATTTGCCAACTCTCTAGGATTGCCCTGGAATCTGCACGAATTAAAGATCAAACTCCAGGCTACTGCTGTGAAAAACCGTAGGGGCAGTAAAAAAGTGTTTGTTTTCTTCATTTTTTTGGGAACACTTTCAGCTTCCTAGCTATAAAAGTATTGGAAATGGGGAAGAAATGCTGTTGGGCTAGGAGGGTCAGTCGGAGGTATGACCTTGTGTGATGCAACCTCCTGGAATATGTCCAAACAGGAGTTGGTGACCCTAACTTACATGGGACCAGACAAGGGTGGTATTTTATGCAGGCGACAGGGTCTCGGCCACCGGCGAGAGTCCTGCATCTCCTATTTTCGGGACGACCCGCCACATCATGTGCCTATCAGGCACTTAACTGGGCAGCAGTGGGCCTTCCCCGGCATTAAGGACCCCAGCAATGGAAGTCCCACCCACAGAGCTGCTGGCCAATCAGCTCTTTTACTCAGCAGCACCACTGCGAATGCTGCTACCAGTAATGCACCCACTCAAGGCCTAGGATTGTCGAGGGACCCAGGCCACAGTTCAGTCATGGCAACAGGGGTTTTGCGAGTTGGCAGTGAGAACAGGGGGTGGCTCTCAGCAGCACCCCTGCCCCCTTCCCAATGCTGGATCCCTCGTTCAGACACGTGAGTGCCTTTGAACGAGGGACCCCTACACCCACACACCACCCCCCCACCCCGGGAGGTGGCGAGCAACCTGCAGGGGTTTGCTTGTCGTGCTCCCTGTGTGGCAACAGTCCAGCCCCCTGCTGGGCTAATACTGGTGGCAGTGGGATGAGGCCCTTTATTGGGCATTACTTGTTCACTTAAGGGCCTCAATTGGCGGCGGGTGGGAAGGCGGTCTATGGGCCTTTCCGCCACGGATAAAATTGGGGTGGAAGTGGGAGGTGACGGGGTCCCCGCCCGCCACCATCCTGCCCGATTAAATACTCTCCCTGCCTTCAAACTCTCCACATGAGAGAGCATAAAATCCAGCCCCAAGAGTTCAGAACGACTGAATTTCTCCACTTCTCCAAAACATCCCATTCTTCAACCGAGCTGTCAGCCATACCCCCTAATCCCTCCTCACCTGGCTTGCCATCATTTTCCTTATGCCAATTTGTGAAGCATATTTGGGCGTGTCTTTACCTTAAGGTTGCTATAAAAATTCACACTGTTGTTGTTGAATGCCAGACTCAGAAGGTGTGGCGTGTGAACCTAACACTTGTTCAGAATGCTAAATTATGTATAGTATAAAATTGACAGCACAGAAATAGGCCATTCGGCCCAATGACTCATGGCAGTGTTTACGCTGCACATAAGCCTCCTCTCACCCCTATTTCAAACAATCCTATCCTTTCTTCCTCATGTTTATCTAGCTTTTCCTTAAATCCCGACAGGAAGCAGCGTCAGTTGGTCCCTGAGTGGATTATTCAAGTCATTCCTTCAGGAATGTCCTTCTGCTGTTTCACTTGTTGCAGGCACATTGGCCGGGTTAGATTCCACAAATGACGCTTTCTGCCCAGGAAATCGACTGTTCGAATTGTAATTCACCTACCCGTGTTAGGAGTGGTGTGGTGAAATGTGAAAGGGCTGTTGTCAGGAGCATTTCGCCAATGGAAAATTGAATGTGAAGGGCATGGTTCTCAAAGCACAAAGGTGATGTCGCTATTTAGAGATCAGTGCTCTTAAATTCTTGTTTTTAGTAAGGAAATGCGGTCTCGTCTGACACACACTGGTAGGAATGAACTCATGATGTGGCAGGACTGGTGCAACAACTTTCACTGAGGGAGAGGCAAGGGAGGTGAAACAGGTTATATCTGTCATATTCCCCAAGCACAATAACACAATCTATTTAAAGAGTAAGAGGGAGTTAACCATCAGTTTAAATAATTTGGCAGTGTGCATCTATTTTTGATTGCTGTTTGATAGGTCAGGGGTTGGATTCATCTGAACCATGAATAAGAAAGAGAAGTTAGCATTCATATAGCGCCTTCAGGACGTCCCTAACGCTTCACAGCCAGTGACTGCCTGGCAGTGAATAGGGGACAGTATATAGAGAGCTTGGTCACATGAACACGATGCTTGGAGAAGTGTAATGCCCTGTGGAACTGTGACCCAGAACCTTCAAGTAGGGAAGAGAGAAAAATATGTGGGAGAAAGAATAAGATTTTACTTGGAAAGAAAAATATGAGGGGAAGTCCTGTCACTAGTTGCGGTATTTTTGAACAGTTGGTCTCTTTCTCTCTACAACAAGTGGGCATCATTTGAAAGCACGGGTACTAGGGCTGGTCTTGAGAAGCCACATCCAGTCATGAATGGTGGTGGACATTTAAACAACTAACTGGAGGAGGTGGCTCCACAAATATCCCCATCCTCAATGAAGGGGCAGCCCAGCACATCAGTGCAAAAGACAAGGCTGAAGCATTTGCATCCATGTTCAGCCAGAAGTGCTGAGTGGATGATCCATCTTGGCCTCCTCCTGAGGTTCCCAGCATCACCGATGCCAGTCTTCAGCCAATCCGATTCACTCCTCGTGATATCAAGAAACGGATGCAGGCACTGGATACTGCAAAGGCCATGGACCCTGACAACATTCCGGCAATAGCTGACTTGTGCTCCAGAACTAGCTGTGCCCCTAGCCAGATTGTTCCAGTACAGCTACAACACTGGCATCTACCCGGCAATGTGGAAAATTGCCCAGCTATGTCCTGTGCACAAAAAGCAGGACAAATCCGACCCAGCCAATTACCACCCTATCAGTCTACTCCCAATCATTAGCAAAATGATGGAAGGGGTCCTCGACAGTACTATCAAGTGGTACTTGCTCAGTAATAACCTGCTCACTGATGCTCAGTTTGGGTTCCGCCAGGGCCACTCAGCTCCTGACCTTATTACAGCCTTGGTCCAAACAAGGACGAAAGAGCTGAACTCCAGAGGTGAGGTGAGAGTGATTGCCCTTGACATCAAGGCAGCATTTGACCGAACATGGCATCAAGGAGCCCTAGCAAAACTGGAGTCAATGGGAATCAGGGGGAAAAGGCTCAGCTGGTTGGAGTCATACCTAGCACAAAGGAAGATGATTGCAGTTGTTGGAGGTCAATCATCTCAGTCCCAGGCCATTACTGCAGGAGTTCCTCAACCATCTTCAGCTGTTTCATCACTGACCTACCTTCAATCATGAGGTCAGATGTGGGGATGTTCTTTGATGATTGTGCGGCACCATTAGTGGCTCCTCAGATACTGAAGCAGCCCGTGTCCAGATGCAGAAAGACCTGTACAACATCCAAGCTTACGAACATATGAATTCGGAGCAGGAGTTGGCCACTCGGCCCTTTGAACCTGCTCCGCCATTCAATTAGTTCATGGCACATTTCCACCTCCCCCTGATAACCTCCCATTCCCTTGCTTATCAAGAACCGATCTACCTCTGCCTTAAAAATATTCAAAGACTCTGCTTCCACTGCCTTTTGAGGAAGAGAATGCCAAAGACTCACACCCTCTGAGAGAAACAATTTCTCCTCATCTCTGTCTTAAATTGGCGACCCTTATTTTTAAACAGTGACCGTTAGTTCTAGATTCTCCCACAAGAGGGAAACATCTTTTCCACATCCATCCTGTTAAGACCCCTCAGGATCTTATATGTTTCAATCAAGTCGCCTCTTACTCTTCTAAATTCCAGCGGATACAAGCCTAGCCTGTCCAATTTTTCCTCGTCAAACAGCCCGCCCATTCCAGGTATTAGTCTAATAGTAAACCTTCTATGTACTGCCTCCAACGCATTTACATCCTTCCATAAATAAGGAGACCAAAACCGTACACAGTACTCCAGATGTGGTCTCACCTAAGCCCTGTATAGCTGAAGCATAACCTCCCTACTTTTGTATTCAATTCCCCTCATGATAAACAATAACATTCTATTAGCTTTCCTAATTATGTGCTGTACCTGCATACTAACCTTTTGCGATTCATGCACTAGGACACCCAGATCCCTCTGCATCTCAGAGCTCTGCAATCTCTCACCATTTAGATAATATGCTTCTTTTTTATTCTTCCTGCCAAAGTGGACAATTACACACTTTCCCACATTATACTTCATTTGCCTGGTCTTTGCCCACTCACTTAACCTATCTATATCCCTTTGGAGCCCCCTTATGTCCTCGTCACAAGTTACTTTCCTACCTATTGTTAACCTACCTAGGACAGCACAGTGGTGTAAGAGCGGTGCAGTGGTTAACACTGCAGCCTCACAACTCCAGCGACCTGGGTACTGTCTGTGTGGAGTTTGCAAGTTTTCCCTGTGACTGTGTGGGTTTCTGCCGGGTGCTCCGGTTTCCTCCCACTGCCAAAGACTTGCAGGTTGATAGGTAAATTGGCCATTGTAAATTGCCCCTAGTGTAGGTAGGAGAATAGTAGGGAATATGGGATTAATGTAGGATTTGTATAAATGGGTGGTTGATGGTTGGCACAGACTCAATGGGCCAAAGGGCCTGTTTCAGTGCTGTATCTCTCTATGACTCTATCTTTGTGTCATCAGAAAATTTAGTAACCACACCTTTAGTCTCTTCATCTAAGTCATTTATATAAATTGTAAAAAATTGAGGCCCCAGCACAGATCCCTGTGGTACACCACTCGTTCCATCTTGCCAACCAGAAAATGACCCATTTATGCCTACTCTCTGTTTCCTGTTACCTAGCCAATCTTCTATCCATGACAAAATCTTACCCCCTGCGCCATGAGTTTTTATTTTCTGCAATAATGTTTGATGTGGCACCTTATCAAATGCCTTCTGGAAATCTAAGTACAATACATCCACTGGTTCCCCCTTATCCACAGCAGATGTAACTCCCTCAAAGAACTCCAATAAATTGGTTAAACATGGTTTCCCTTTCACAAAACCAGGTTGACTCTGCCTGATTACCTTCAATTTTTCTAAATGCCCTGTTATAACGTCTTTAATAATAGCTTCTAACATTTTCCCTAAGTCAGATATTAAGCTAACTGGCCTCTCGTTTCCTGCTTTCTGTCTCCCTCCCTTTTTGAATAAGGAATTACATTTGCTATTTTCCAATCTAAAGGAGCCTTCCCCGAATCGAGGGAATTTTGGAAAATTAAAACAACGCATCAACTATCTCACTAGCCACTTCTTTTTACACCCCAGGGTGAAGTCCATCAGGAGCCGGGGACTTGTCAGTCCGCAGCTCCAATAATTTGTTCAGTACCACTTCCCTGGTGATTGTATTTTTTTTCAGTTCCTCCCTCCCTTCTATTTCCTGATTTACAGCTAATACTGGGATGTTACTTGTATCCTCAATAGTGAAGACTGATGCAAAATATCTGTTCAATTCATCTGCCATCTCCTTACTATCCATTATTAATTCCCCAGATTCACCTTCTATAGGACAAACACTCACTTTGTTAACTCTTCTTTTTTAAATATCTATAGAAATTCTTATATCTGTCTTTATATTTCTAGCTAGTTTTCTCTCGTACTCTAATTTTACCTTATCAATCTTTTCGTAATTCTTTGCTGTGTTTTATATTCTGTCAAATCTTCTGACCTACCTCCCATCTTTGTGTAATTATAGGCTTTTTCTTTAAGTTTGATACTACCTTTAACTGTTTTAGTTAACCACGGATGGTGGGTCCCACCCTTGGAATTTTTCTTTCCCGTTGAAATGTATCTATTCTATGTATTCTGAAATATCCACTTAAATGTCTGCCATCGTATCTCTATTGACCAATCCCTTAACCTGATTTGCCAGTTCAGTTTAGCTAACTCTGCTTTCATGCCCTCATAATTGCCCTTATTTAAGTTTAAAATACAAGTCTTGGACCCACTCTTCTCTCTTTTAAATTGAATGTAAAATTCAAACATATTATGATCGCTGCTACCTAGCGGCGCCTTAACTATGAGGTAATTTGTTTGGCAATTGCTCATGTGAAGCGCCTTGGGACGCTTTACTACGTTAAAGGTGCTTTACAAATGCAAGTTGTTGTTGTTAAATGCTAATGTCCAATCGCTAGTGTGATAGAAATACTTGTACTGCAGTCTTGTCAAACTGTCCATTTGCTTGTTCAGGAAACTGCAGACAAGTTGCAAAATGACAAAAGCTTCCTTAGTTTTGAGTGAGGTCTCAGCAATAACCGTGACTGTCTACAACACTGACAGCTACAATGGCCCCTTTATTGCAATTCACAATGACTAAACATCCCTCGAGCTCCCCTACACCTCCCCTCACATACACAATGTTTTCTTTCCTCTTTTCTCCACTGAGGAATTTGACTCTGTTGGGTATTAAATTCCACAGGCTCCAATTCCACTACTGTCTCACTCAAATGGCCATTCTTCACGGGTGAGCTATGAAGTTACAATATGGGAACAGCGCATTCGATGCAACCAGTCCGTGTTGGTGTTACCCTTCCATGAAAGCAAGTAGTCCGCTTCAATTTTCCGCACTCAATTCATCCCCTTTTCTTTCCTCCACCTATCCAATCTAATCCTGATTGGTGACCTAGTTTCTGCCTTGATCACTATTCCACAGCCTCACAACTCCATGTGAAGATGTCCCACCCCACCCCCATGGTGCACCAAAGTGTCAACCATGGTTGGCTGCAATCTCACCTCTGAGTCAAAAGGTTGTGGGTTCAAGTCCCACCCCAGGACCAGAGCACAAAAAGCCAGGCTGACACTATAGTGCAGTACTGAAGGAGTGTTGCACTGTTAGAGGTGCCATCTTTCAGACCAAAGGTTAAACTGAAGTCCGTATGCCAACCAAGTGGAGGAAAAGATCCCATGGCACTGTTTTGAAGATGAGTGGGGGAGCCATGCCCTGGCCAATATTTATCGCTTAATCAACATCACTAAAATACCATGATCTGGTCATTATCACATTGCTGTTTGTGGGAGCTTACTGTGTACAGGTTGGCTGCTGCATTTCCTACATTACAACACTGACAACACTTCAAAATTACATCATTGGCTGTAAAGGGCTTTGGGATGTGCGGTGATCATGAAAGGCACCATATAAATGCCAGTCTTTTTCTTTTAAAACCTCTTACCTTTAACCTTGGGCTGAATTTTATCAGTGCGCTGCGCTCCGCGGCGGCGCGCTGTGAACTCGACGGCCTTCCGACACGGAACTGCCGCTGCAGAGCCACTACGATATTAAGCGCGGGGGCTCATTTAACTGGAGGGGGCAGAGCGGCCGCCCCCTCTACGTCATCGGGGACGGCCGCCACGTCCACAGCAACGGCATCGGACGCCGCCATTTTTAAAGGGCTTCAAGCCGTTCAGGATATATTAAATATTTAAATGTGCTGGTGTGATTAAAAAATTAATAAACATTTAATTTAACATTGAATCCCCTCTCCAACCCCCCACTGAGTCCTCAATGCATAAATTGACCCATCCCCCAAAAATAACTTTTCGAAATTCTGAACCTCCCCTCCCCCGCAACGAACCTCAGTATCTTTGACCTTCAACCCATTCCCAACATCCCCACAACCAATAGGAATATTTTCCTCGCTCCCCCGCCACCCTGATAATTTTAATCCACCACACCCTCCCCCCCCCCACCCCCCGCACCAGTGTCTCGCCTCGGAACTCCAACAGACTTCTGAAGGCATGCGAGTTGCGGCCAGTTGGCCGTAAAATCCGTGTGGGACAGCCGGCGGCACCGCTAAGTTCATTTGCATGCGAATGTATCTAATTTCAATATTTTAATGAAGGCCCCGCAGCTTTGCGGCAGGGGTGCCGCACTGAGGTCACCGTCACCGCTAATATCCGGCGGGGCCTTCTCGGCGCATGGATCGTGGCGGGCAGCTCCCGCTAGCATTTTACAGGCCTCCCGCCACAACCTGCGGCATTGAGGGGCTGGTAAAACTCAGCCCCTTATACCTAAAGCCTCTAAACTACTGGAAACAATTAGTTTGTTTACTCTGTCCCATCCTTTCATAATTCTATTATATCATCACCTTCTTCACCACCTTCTCAAGGGCAATTAGGGATGGGCAATAAATGCTGGCCTAGCCAGCGATGCCCAAATCCCATGAATTAATATTTTTAAAATCCCACAATCTGCGTTGTTATAGTGATAAAAGCCCTAAAATATTTCTTCACATTCGTATTTTCTCATACCAGGATACAGCTAGCGAGTCTGCACTCAACCCTTTCAAAACTCCCAATATACTCCCTACAATGGGCTGAACCTTTAGCCCCTGATGGGGGCAGGCAGGGAGGGAGGCTGGCATTGACCTCTGTGCTGCTGACTGGCGTGCCGGTTCCCAGGCTCCATCCACCTGGAGGCAGGATGATGGGGAAGGTCGGGGGCAGATAGAGGCACTCAAAGGCCTATTAAGGCCTAGTGGCGAAGGCCAACTTGATTTTCCAGTCGGTCTCCAGTTCCCCGTGGGTGGTGGGGAAGAGTGCAACTGCCTGGTGGCTGCCTCCTAGTGACAGACCGGGGAGCCACGGCTCCAGGCAGGCTTCGAGGCCCTCCCTGCCTGCCTCAGTTCAGCTGCAGTCGGAGGCCGTCCTGTGGAGGGAAGCCCCCTCCACAGAGGTTTAAAGATACAGCACTGAAACAGGCCCTTCGGCCCACCGAGTCTGTGCCGACCATTAACCACCCATTTATACTAATCCTACACTAATCCCATATTCCTACCACATCCTCACCTGTCCCGATATTCCCCTACCACCTACCTATACCCATTTATAATGGCCAATTTACCTATCAACCTGCAAGTCTTTTTTGGCTGTGGGAGGAAACCCACGCAGTGGCCCGAATGCTAAGGTCCTCTGGCCATTAGTTGGCCAATTCTGGGATAATCACAGGTCACTGACATAGTGCAGGATTCTGAACCCCATTTGAGCCTGACAACAGGGTCCTGAAGCCCACAGGGAAAAATACTACACAAAATACAGCATAATTTTTATATAGGCTCATCATTAACTCCTTGTGTTTACATACAATATCTCTTGTGATTAAGAAAAAAGCTAACGGAATTCTAGGTTTTAGCAGCCTTATCAGACACAAGGTGGTGTCTTTAATGTCGTGGAACACTTTTCACCCAATCCTTCTGCTCCCCTGCAGCATCGAGCCTACTTCCATTCACAGTATAACAACTAATTCTTAAACTTACTGACAATGAATTCTATCTGCCATTTTATAGCATATTTCCCATCCTTTCCATATGGAATCATGGAGTCATTTTATGGCACAGAAAGAGGCCTTTTGACCCATCGAGTCCACGCTGGCTCTCCAGGTAGCACCCCAGTCAATTCCACTCCCCCGCTTGATCCCCGTAGCCCTGCAATTTTATTTCCTTGAAGTGTCCATCCAATTTTCTTTTGAAATCATTGATTGTTTAGTTTAGTTTAGAGATACAGCACTGAAACAGGCCCTTCGGCCCACCGAGTCTGTGCCGACCATCAACCACCCATTTATACTAATCCTACACTAATTCCATATTCCTACCACACCCCACCTGTCCCTATATTTCCCTACCACCTACCTATACTAGGGGCAATTTATAATGGCCAATTAACCTACCAACCAGCAAGTCTTTGGCATGTGGGAGGAAACCAGAGCACCCGGAGGAAACCCACGCAGACACAGGGAGAACTTGCAAACTCCACACAGGCAGTACCCAGAATTGAACCCTGGTCGCTGGAGCTGTGAGGCTGTGGTGCTAACCACTGCGCCACTGTGCCGCCAATCTGCTACCACCACCCTCGTGGGCAGCAAGTTCTAGGTCATTACCACTCACTGCGTCAAAAAGTTCCTCCTCACATCCCCTCTGCCCAAAACCTTCAATCTGTGTTCCCTAGCTCTTGTACCATCAGTTAAAGGTAACTGTTTTTCCTTGTCTAACTTATCTAACCTGTTATAATCTTATGCATCTCTATCAAATCGCTCCTCAATCTCCTTTACTCCAGGGAGAACAAACCCAGCTTTTCCAACCTAATCTTGCAACTAAAATCCTTCATCCCTGGAACCATACTGGTAAATCCTCTCTGCACCCTCTCATCTTCCAAAGTGTGCTGACCAGAACTGGATGCAATACTCTAGCTGGGGCCTAACCACAACTTTATAAAGGTTCAGCATGACTTCCTTGTTTTTAGAGTTATAGAGTAGAGTTATACAGCGCAGAAACAGGCCCTTCGGCCCATCGTGTCTATGCTGGCCATACAGCACCCAACGTTCTAATCCCATATTCCTGCATTTGGCCAGTAGCCCTGTATGCTATGGCGTTTCAAATGGACATCTAAATACCTCTTAAATGTTGTGAGGGTTCCTGCCTCTACCACCTCTTCAGGCAGCGCGTTTCAGATTCCAACCACACTCTGGGTGAAAAAATGTTCCCTCAAATCTCCCCTAAACCTCCTGTCCGATACCGTAAATCTATGACCCCTGGTTCTTGACCCCTCCGCTAAGGGAAAACGTTTCTTCCTATCTAACCTATCACTGCCCCTCATAATCTTGTACACCTCAATCATGACCCCCCTCAGCCTTCTCTGCTCCAAGGAAAACAACCCTAGCCTTTTCAGTCTCTCTTCATAGCTAAAATGCTCCAGCCCAGGCAACAACCTGGTGAATCTCCTCTGCACCCTCTCCAGTGCAATCACATCCTTCCTATAGTGTGGTGACCAGAACTGTACACCGTACTCCAGCTGTGGCCTAACTAGCATTTTATCTCACTCCATTACAACCTCCCTGCTTTTATATTCTATGCCTCGGCTAATAAAGACAAGTATCCCATATGCCTTCCTAACCACATTATCTACCTGTGCTGCTGCCTTCAGTGATCTATGGACAAGTACACCAAGGTCCCTCTGACTTTCTGTACTTCCTAGTGTATCCCTTGTGTATTCCCTTGCCTTGTTAGTCCTCCCAAAATGCATTACCTCACACTTTTCAGGATTAAATTCCATTTGCCGCTGCTCTGCCCAACTTACCAGCCCATCTATATCTCCCTGTAATCTAAGGATTTCCTCCTCACTATTTACGACACCACCAATTTTCGTGTCATCTGCGAACTTACTGATCATACCTCCTATATACACGTCTAAATCATTAATGTACACTACAAACATCAAGGGTCTCAGCACCGATCCCTGTGGTATACCACTAATCACAGGCTTTCAATCGTAAAAACAGCCCTCGACCATTACCCTCTGCCTCCTGCCACTAAGCCAATTTTGGATCCAATTTGCCAAACTGCCCTGAATCCCATGGGCTCTTACGTTCTTAACCAATCTCCCATGCGGGAGCTTATAAAAAGCCTTACTGAAATCCATGTATACTACATCTACTGCTTTACCCTCATCATCATATCTAGTCACCTCCTCTATGCCTCTATTTATGAAGCCCAGTGCTTAGTGGAAAGAATCCTTGTTTATAAGTCCAAACGTTGTGGGTTCAAGAGTCACTCCGGAGACTTGAACATTATGTCTTGGCTGACATTTCCAATGCAGTACTGAAGAGATGCTGCATTGTCGGAAGTGCTATATTTTGGATCAGGGCCTGCCTGCACTCTTAGATGGACGTCAAAGATGATACCATTACCAATACTACAACAACAAACAATTTACATTTATATTATGCCTTTAATGCAATAAACATCCCAAGGTGCTTCACAGAAGTGTTATAAAACAAAATATGACACCAAGCCAGATAAGGATTAGGTCAGATGGCCAAAAGCTTAATCAAACAGCATGCTTTTAAGAAGTGTCTTGAAGAAGGAAAGCAAGGTGGAGAGGCAGAAATGCTTAGAGAGAGTATTCCAGACCTTAGGGCCGAGGCAACTGAATGCACGGCCATCTCGGGGTCAAATGTGACATCAAGGTTATGAACAGATTGACTTAATCTTAGATTGTTGCCAGGGAGAGGGATGGAATCGGTAGCTAGGGAATGGTTGTACCGTTTCAAACTCAAATTCTGTTCAACAATAGGGTGTCAAAAAATTGCAGAGTGCCACACCTATTCAGATTCACATCAACTGCTTTTGTTTGTATGGCTGTATTGAAGCCCATTTGCTGTAAAGTATTCACATTCTGATAACCTGGGTGAAAATTTCTATTCTTCTTTTAAACTTTGAATGAGGTGAGTTTTTGCCCTTCCTCCTGTGACCGATTCACCAGAGAAAATAAATTTTCAGTATTTACCCTCTTCATAGGCTGTGAAGCATGTTAGGACACCCTCAGGTCGTGAAAAACGCTATATAAATACAGGTCTTTCTTTCGGAAAACCTTTCATATTCTTTTATACTTCAATTAAAGCTTCCCTTGATCCTTCTGAGCTCAATGGGAGCAGTGACCTCGTTTTTCCAAGTCTCTCATTATAACTGTGTTTCCTACATTACAACAGTGATTACATTTTGAAAAGTACTTAATTGGCTGTAAAGCACTTTGAAACATCCTGAGGTTGTGGAAGGTGCTATATAAATGCAGGTCTTTCTTTCAGATGTTTGCATCCCTGGTATCATCCCAGTGAATCTCTGTTGTACCATTTCAAAGTGAAATTCTGTTCAGTAATGGGATGTCAAAAAATTGCAGAGTACCAAACTATTCACATCATCAACTCCTTTTGTTTGTATTTTTGAATATAAAGAAAGCAAACACCTAATTGCCAATGGCTCCCCACGTTCATACAATTTCTTTCTGTTGTACTCCATGATTAGTAACCTATCTGCAGGGAGACTCACCCCTCCCCCAAACCAAATAAGACAGCAAGAGATTTCTGGGGACCCGTCTCTGTGTGATGCTAATTAGGGTAACACTTGGAAATTCTGCTGTGAAATTCAAACTCTCAACTGTCCCATATACAAAACTCTTCCCACTTCCATTCAGATAAAATGAGTAGGAGGGCTTGAAAGATAAAAGGAACATCTTTGGAAAAAGCAATTATTTTAATTCAACGTTTGCATTCAATGTAATCCAACTCCTCTTTTCAACCTTTGCGTAAATGGGACTTCTTAAGACTTAAATCACGAAATAAGTACAATGGAATAAAGGCGGGTAATTGGAATTACAATACAGATCAGCCGTAATCTAACTGGATGACAGAACAGGCTCCAGGGGCCAAATGGCCTCCCTCTGTTCCTCTGACTCTTAGGCACTGAAAAAGGCTCCTCTGTGACAGGAGAGATTCTGCACCACAAAGAGTTAATTGTGTGCCAAAAGCACTTTATCTTTGTATGCTCAATTGGCCCTTTGCCAGGATCACTCTTAAATGTTCAATTCGAATAGCTCTCCAGCAACTAACAGGTGGTTCACATGGTCTGGTTTCAAGTGTAAATCAAACTTGTGCTCTGCATTGAAAATGCCACTTCCAGCATCACGAACTGAAAGCGCACTCTGAGAATGCAACTACTTGGATTACACATTAATGACAGGCTCAGGACAAACACAACATGAAGACATACATATAAATATAAATCTTTCCTATATTACAATAGTGACTACACTTCACTAGCTCTAAAACACAGACAGAAAAGCACTATAGAAATGTAAGTCTCTTTCTCTCCACAGCAATAGCTTTGAATTAGAAACAAATTAAAGGGGTGGTGTAGTGGTATTGTTACTGGATTAATAACCCAGAGGCCCAGGGTATTGCTCTGGGGACATGGGATCAAATCCCACCACGGTAGAGGTTGGAATTTTAATTCAATTAATAAATGTGGAATTAAAAGCTAGTCTACCATGAAACCATTGTCGATTGTCATAAAAACCCATCTGGTTCACGAATATCCTTTGGGGAAGTAAATCTGCTGTCCTTATCTGGTCTGACCAACATGTGATTCCACACTCACAGCAATGTGGCTGACTCTTGAGTACCCTCTGAAATGGCCTAGCAAGTTGTAGTCAGTTGTATCAAACCGCTACAAAGTCAATAAGGAATGAAACCGGACAGACCACCCCGCATCGGCCTGGGCACCGGAAACGACAATGGCAAACCCAGCCCTGTCGACCCTGCAAAGCCCTTCTTACTAAACCCGTGACCTCTACCACCTGGAAGGACAAGGGCAGCAGATACATGGGAACACCACGTGGGCGGCGCAGTGGTTAGCACCGCAGCCTCACAGCTCCAGCGACCCGGGTTCAATTCCGGGTACTGCCTGTGTGGAGTTTGCAAGTTCTCCCTGCGTCTGCATGGGTTTCCTCCGGGTGCTCCGGTTTCCTCCCACATGCCAAAAACGTGCAGGTTGATAGGTAAATTGGCCATTATAAATTGCCCCTCGTATAGGTAGGTGGTAGGGAAATATAGGGACTGGTGGGGATGTGGTAGGAACATGGAATTAGTATAGGATTAGTATAAATGGGTGGCTGATGGTCGGCATGGACTCGGTGGGCCGAAGGGCCTGTTTCAGTGCTGTATCTCTAAACTAAACTAAACCACCACCTGCAAGTTCCCCTGCAAGCCACACACCATCCTGACTTGGAAATATATTGCCGTTCCTTCACTGTCGCTGGGTCAAAATCCTGGAACTCCCTTCCTAACAGCACTGTACATGGACTGCAGTGGTTCAAGAAGGCAGCTCACTACCACCTTCTCAAGGGGATTTAGGGATGGGCAATAAATGCTGTCCTAGCCCGCGACGCCCACATTCCATGAATAAATACAAAGAAAAAAAACCTTGTCTCCCTGCAGGATATTCCTTCCTTTTACCATGTCAGTAGGTAGCACTCTCACCTCTGAGTCACGCATTTAAGTCCCAGTCCGGGGCTTGAGCACAAAAAAAATAAGGCTGACACTCCAGTGCAGTACTAAGCGAGCACTGCACTGTCAGAGGTGCTGACTTTTGGATGAGATGTTAAACCAAGGCCCTTTCTACCCTCTCAGGTTCATGCAAAAAAAAAACCCATGGCACTATTTTGAAGAGCTGGGGAGTTCTCCCCCATATCCTGGGCAATATTTATCCCTCAACTAACATCACTAAAAAAGAGATTATCTGGTCATTATCACATTGCTGTTTGTGGGAGCTTGCTGTGCACAAATAGGCTCCTGTGTTTCCAATATTGCAACAGTGACTATACTTCAAAAATACTTCATTGGCTCGAACAAGCTTTGGGACTTTGTGGTTGTGAAAGGTGCTATATAAATGCAAGCCTTTCTTTCTTAAAAAGGGCTGATTCCGCAGTAGGACCCTCCAAAAAAGGAAGTGCTGGTTAGATAATCACCTGATCTTCCATTGTGTACCCGCAATTTCCTGACCTGCATTCTACATGCTAGAACATTTAACTAAGATATATTGAGGTATGGTGACCAAAACTGACATCCAGTAACTCCTGCAAATGCTCACTCAGTAGTAATCTCAGGTGGATGTGAAAGGGGCTATATCAATGCAAGTTTTTCTGTTTCCTTTCTCATGTGAAGCCTAGACAATGCCAATTTTCATTTACATTCTGCTTCTAACATAATAAATATAACCCAAGGTGCTTCACAGAGGAGAAATTACAACTGAGAAATAGTGCAAAAAGTAGGAGTGATGACTTAAAGTAGTAGAAGGTCAGCTTACAGGTGGTGTGAGATCTGGCTCCCCATCACTGAAACCTCTTCCACTCCTACAACCTTCTAAGAGCACTGCCTTCCTCCAACCTGGCCTCTTGTGTGAGCCCCACTCCCTTCACCTCACCATTGGTGGCTATGCCTTCAGCTGTCTAGGCTCTGGAATTCTGTTCAAAAACCTCCTCCTCCTTTAAGACCCTCTCTACAGCCTATCTGCTAGGCCAAACACACATAATGCTCCTGCAAAATGCTTTGGGCCATTTTACAATATTTAAGGCTCTAGGTGCAAGCTGTTGTTCATTTAACTCCTTCAGAAGATGATGGGGGTGGGGGTGGGAGGGGAAAACGGAAACAGTTTAAGGATGGCTAAGTGCGTTGACGCAATTCCTCACTCAAGTATTCAACTGCACTTCTTGGCTGCCAAACTGGTGCAGTCTGGGGTCCAGCCAAACTTTTAAACTGAATGAAACTATGTATCTGAAATCTTGGCTGTCTCGCTCATTCCTAATGAGTGAATCGGGTCGAGTGTGGGCCAGGTTGGGCTGGAGCCCTGAAACCACACCTCGGGCTTTTTGTTTTTTTACTGGCCTTTTCAAAATGCATGTGGCTGATTCCAATTTTCTTTTTTGAATATGAATCTGAATTGAGAGAAGTAGGAGTCAAATTTTCTGTTTTGACCCTCTCTTCTCCCTGGTTATAAAACAACAACAATGTGCATTTATATAGCACCATTAACAGACTGAAAGGTGCTTCACTGGAGCAATATCCAAAATTTGACACTGAGCCACATAATGAGACATTAGGGCAGATGATCAAAAGCTTGTCATTGAAGCAGCAGATTTTAAGGAGCATCTTATATGAGGAGAGCTGGAAAGTTTAGTGGGGTAATTGCAGAGCTTCAGGTCTAGACAGCTGAAGGTACAGCCACCAATGGTGGAATGATTGAAATAAGTGATGCGCAAAAGGCCAAATTTAGAGGAGCACAGAGATCTTGGATGGACATAGGGAAGGATGGGGTTACAAAGAAAGGGAGGTTCAGTGTTTTCCTTTTCCTTTACTTCTACTACTCAGTTGATTCCAGAAAGTGCCAGCCTGATTCAGATGGTACCAATATGCCTAGTGGCAACAGCGGTGCTGCTGACTTTTTAATGTCCTGCAGATTGCGTCGTATGCTGAATGTAGTTTCTGTGCAACTAAGCAGTGACTTAATGGAGGAGAGGTTTAGGGGGGTTATTCTAGAGCTTAGGGCCTAGACAACTGAAGGAGTGGTTACCAATGGTGGAGCAATTAAAATTGGGTCAGAATTAGTTTAGTTTAGTTGAGAGATACAGCACTGAAACAGGCCCTTCGGCCCACCGAGTCTGTGCCGACCATCAACCACCCATTTATACTAATCCTACACTAATTCCATATTTCTACCACATCCCCACCTGTCCCTATATTTCCCTACCACCTACCTATACTAGGGGCAATTTATAAAGGCCAATTTACCTATCAACCTGCAAGTCTTTTGGCTTGTGGGAGGAAACCGGAGCACCCGGAGGAAACCCACGCAGACACAGAGAGAACTTGCAAACTCCACACAGGCAGAATTGGAGGAGCATAAAGATTTTGTAGGGTTGTAGGGATGAAGGAGATTAGAGATTAGGAGGGGGGAGAGATGGAGGGATTCAAACAAAAAGGTGAGAATTTTAAAATCGAGGCATTGTTGGACTGGGACTCAATGTAAGTAAGTGAGGCTACGGTGATGGGTGAATGGGGCTTGGTGTGAGTCTCGATAGCAGCGTCAGGAATAATTGGGCTCAGGTGTGAAGAATGCCCTCTCCCCCAAGGTAATCAGTTGTCCTATTTATCTCTTGAAGATTGCCTCTCCTTTGTGCCATTTCCCCCAAAGAGAGACAACAGGCTCTTTGTCCCTGCACTGTCTCACGTTATTGATTCCTTCCATGACAACCTGGAAACACTACAAAGAAACATACTTTGGCGCAATGGCAAGATGCCACAGCACTGAAGACTGGTTCACTTTATCAGGTCAATCGAGTTCCGGTTCAGTGCACTTGGCACAGCTCGGGTATAAGGGAACTCGACACTATTCATTCAGGTCTACAGTCAGCTTCCACTATGATAGCTTCAAAGTACAAGTAGTATAAAGCAGAAGGCATTCATTACCTTGGGAGAGGTCAGAAGCATTAGCAGTCCTGGCCTCACCTGGACAGTCTGTTTGCAAGATGAATCTCAACATTCAGTCAATGCTTGACTGCTCTGATTTAAGCCCCAATTTCTGGGAATGTTCAGGGTGCAGGGAGTAGGGGGTTAACATGGCCGCTGGGTGGAACCAGCAGAGCTCCTGTGATTTTAACTTCTGGGCATTCGGGGGCATTGAGGCTACTCATCAAAGACAGACAGGGAGCTCAAAATTAACAAACTGCATTCATATAGTGCCTTTCCTTCACTGTCGCTGGGTCAAAACCCTGGAACTCCCCTCCTAACAGCACTGTTGCTGTACCTACACCCCAAGGACTGCAGCAGTTCAAAAAGGCGGCTCACCACCCCTTTCTCATGGGCAATTAGGGATGGGCATAAACGATGGCCTTGCCAGCAATGCCCACATCCCACAAATGAATTTTAAAAATGTAATAAAATGTCCCAAGGTGCTTCACAGGAGTGTTACCAAACAAAAGTGTGACACCAAGCCACATGGCGAATGTTAGGGCAGAAGACATATGGAGGCAGAGTTGAAGAATTGACTTAAAGGAGAGGAGAGAGAGAGAGAGAGAAATGGAGAAGTTTAGGGAGAGAATTCCACAGCTTACAGCCTTGGAAGCTGACGGCATGTCACCAATGGTGGAGATATTAAAATCGGGGATGTACAAGAGGCCAGAATTGGAGGGGCACAGAGATCTTAGTTTTAGTTTTAGAGATACAGCACTGAAACAGGCCCTTCGGCCCACCAAGTCTGTGCCAACCATCAACCACCCATTTATACTAATCCTACACTAATCCCATATTCCTACCACATCCCCACCTGTCCCTATATTTCCCTACCACCTACCTATACTAGGGGCAATTTATAATGGCCAATTAACCTATCAACCTGCAAGTCTTTGGCATGTGGGAGGAAACTGGAGCAACCAGAGGAAACCCACGCAGACACAGGGAGAACTTGCAAACTCCACATAGGCAGTACCCAGAACTGAACCCGGGTCGCTGGAGCTGTGAGGCTGCGGTGCTAACCACTGCGCCACTGTGCCGCCCTTGGGCGGCTGTAGGGCTGAAGGAGGTTTATAGAGTTGGGGTTGGGGGCGGGGGTTAGGCTATGAAGGGATTTGAACACAGGGATTAAAATTATAAAATTGAGGTGTTGCTGGACCGGCAGCCAATGTAGAACAGTAAACACTGTGGCGATGGGGAATGAGTTAGTATGTGGGCAGCAAATACTTTGGATGAGCTCAAGTTTACAGATAGTGCAAGGTGGGAGGATAGATAGTACAGCACTAGAATAGTCATGTCCAAAGGTAGCAAAGGCCTGGACTGGGGTTTCAACAGTAGATAAGCTGAAGCAATTGCATCCGGAAATGCCAGAGCCTGATGCTGTAATGTGGACTGCATCCCAACAGAATAGCAACTCTGAAGTGTGCGAACTGTGCACAGTCTCCTTGCTGCCAGCCAAAGCTTACATAAGAACATATAGGAGCAGGAGTAGACCATTCGACCCCTCAAACGCACTCCTCCTTTCAATAAGATCATGGCTGACCTGATTGCAGCCTTAACTCCACTTTCCTGCCAGCCCCCCATAACCCTTGACTCTCGTGTAGATCAAAAATCAGTCTAACTCAGCCTCCACTGCTCACTGGGTAGAGAATTCCAAGCATTAACAACCCTCTTAGAGAAGAAATTCTGCGTCATATGCATCTTAAATAGGAGGCCCCTTATTTTGAAACTCTGTCCCCTAGTTCTAGGTACCCCAAGGAGAAACATCCCTCTCAGCATCTACAAAGACAGATAGAGGAGCACAGCCCGAGGAGCGGAGGTTTAAAAAGCGCGCCAAATCACAGAGTCGGAGACCGGAGACAGACAGAGAGAGAAGCAGCGGAGCAGGGGAAAAATGACATCATAATCAACAGGGACAGCAGGGAATAAGCTACCTGTTTGGTGAGTATCTTTTTTTTAGATACAGCACTGAAGCAGGCCCTTCGGCCCACCGAGTCTGTGCTGACCAACAACCACCCATTTATACTAATCCTACCATATAACCCGCAATTCCCCTACCATCTACCTACACTAGGGGCAATTTATAATGGCCAATTTACCTATCAACCTGCAAGTCTTTGGCTGTGGGAGGAAACCAGAGCACCTGGCGAAAACCCACACAGTCACAGGGAGAACTTGCAAACTCCGCACAGGCAGTACCCAGAATTGAACCCGGGTCGCTGGAACTGTGAAGCTGCGGTGCTAACCACTGCGCCACTGTGCTGCCCATTGGTAAGTGATTGAAGTCCATTCTAATCCTAACGTTTTAAATAGTAAAGGAAATAGTGGTACACTTAATAAAATATATTTTAAAAAGGAAAATAAAATATAAAATTGAATAAAATTATTAAGTAGTCTATTAAAACACATTAAGGATGGCAGGACAGGTGATGTGTCACGGCTGCAGCATGAGTGAGCTCCTAGATGCCAGTGTGATCCAGGGCAAACACGTCTGCTGTGTTTGCGGCTCTAAGAGCTTCGGTTCGGAGTCATTGAACTGGAGTCCGAGCTGCAGACACTGCGACACAACAGGGAGGGGAAAAGTTACCTGGACATTTTGTACCAGGAGGCGGTCACACCCCTTAGGATAGGGTCTTCTGATTTGGTCAGTGGTCAGGGACAGGAGAGTGTGGCTGCAGCTGAGGCAGGTAAGGGCACCCAGAGGGCAGGAGTGCAGGAACCTTAGCCTTTGCGATTATCCAACAGGTTTGAAGTTCTTTCAGCTTGTTGGGATGAGAGTGGGGGCTGCAGGGTGGATGATCAACCTGACCATGGTACAGGAAGCCATTCAAGTGCAGGGAGAAAAAAGGAATGTAGTGGTAGTAGGGGACAGTATAGTTAGGGGGATTGACACTGTTCTCTGCAGCAAAGAGCAAGAGTCCAGATGGCTTTGTTGTCAGGGTTCGGGACATCTGCTCAGGGCTGGAGAGGAACTTACAGTTGGGGGGGGAAGGATCCAGTCGTCGTGGTCCATGTAGGTACCAACGACATAGGCAGGACAAGGAAAGAGGTTCTGCATAGTCAGTATGAGGAACTAGGCACCAAATTAAGAAGCAGAACCTCAAACGTAATAATCTCTGGATTATTACCTGAGCCACATGCAAATTGGCATAGGGCAAATAAGATTAGAAAAATGAATGCGTGGCTCAAAGACTGGTGTGGTAGAACTGGATTCCAGTTTGTGGGGCACTGGCACCAGTACTGGGGAAAGTGGTGGCTGTACCATTGGGAAGGTCTACACCTAAACAGTGCTGGGGCTGGTGTTCTAGCAAGCTATATAACTAGGGAAGTAGGGAGGGTTTTAAACTGAGTAGTGGGTGCAAGGGATCAAATTTGAGAAGGTATGGTAAATCAAGGAGCAGGGACAAGGCAAGAGAGCATGGTATTAATATAGAAAATGATAGACTGTGACAGGAAAGGACAGAGCGTACAAATCTAAGAGTAAATCAACAGATAAGGCTAGAGGTTACAAAAATAATAAAAGGACAACGAAAGGCGCTGTATCTGAATGCACATAGCATTCGAAACAAAACAGATGAATTGAGAGCACAAATAGAAATAAATAAGTACGATCTGATAGCCATTACAGAGACCTGGCTGCAGGACGACATCGATTGGGACCTGAATATTGAAGGGCACATGGCACTTAGGAAGGACAGGAAGCTAGGAAAAGGAGGAGGGGTAGCTCTGTTAATTAATGACGGTATTAGCGCAACAGAGAGGGATGACCTAAGTTCAGGAGACCAGGATGTAGAAGCATTTTGGGTAGAGATGAGAAATCATAAAGGCAAGAAGTCACTTGTGGGAGTGGTGTACAGGCCACCTAACATTAACCATACTGTGGGATGGGGTATAAAGGAAGAAATAATGGCAGCTTGTCAGAAAGGTACAGCAATAATTATGGGGGATTTTAACCTACACATAGACTGGAAAAATCAGATGGGCAGAGGTAGCCTAGATGAGGAGTACATAGAATATTTTCAGATGATTTCTTAGAACAATACGTTCTGGAGCCAACCAGAGAGCAGGCTATACTAGACCTGGTATTGTGCAACTAGATAAAAATAATTAATGACCTCATAGTTAAGGCACCCCAGGTAGCAGCAATCATAATATGTTTGAATTTTACATTCAGTTTAAGGGAGAGAAGAGTGGGTCCAAGACTAGTACTTTAAACTTAAATAAGGGCAATTATGAGGGCATGAAAGCAGAGTTAGCTAAACTGAACTGGCAAATCAGGTTAAGGGATTGGTCAATAGAGATGCAGTGGCAGACATTTAAGAGGATATTTCAGAAGACACAGAATAGATACATTTCAACGAGAAAGAAAAATTCCAAGGGTGGGACCCACCATCTGTGGTTAAAGATAAAACAGTTAAAGATAGTATCAAACTTAAAGAAAAAGCCTATAATTGCGAAAAGATGGGAGGCAGGTCAGAAGATTGGACAGAATATAAAAAACAGCAAAGAAGGACTAAAAGACTGATAAGGAAGGTAAAATTAGAGTATGAGAGAAAGCTAGCTAGAAATATAAAGGCAGACAGTAAGAGTTTCGATAAATATTTTAAAAAGAGTTAACAAGGTGAGCGTTGGTCTTATAAAAAGTGAGTCTGGGGAATTAATAATGGATATTAAGGAGATGGCAGATGAACTGAACAGATATTTTGCATCAGTCTTCACTATTGAGGATACAAGTAACATCCCAGTATTAGCTATAAGTCAGGAAATGGAAGGGAAGGAGGAACTCAAGAAAATTACAATCACCAGGGAAGTGGGACTGAACAAATTGTTGGAGTTGCAAGCTGACGAGTCCCCGGGTCCTGATGGACTTCATCCTAGAATATTAAAAGAAGTGGCTAGTGCGATAGCTGATGCGTTAGTTTTAATTTTCCAAAATTCCCTAGAATTGGGGAAGGTTCGTTAAAATAGCGAAGTTAACGTCTTTATTCAAAAAGGGAGGGAGATAGAAAGCCGAAAACTGCAGGCCAGTTAGCTTAACATCTGTCTTAGGGAAAATGTTATTATTAAAGATGTTATAGCAGGGCATTTAGAAAAATTCAAGGGAACCAGGCAGAGTTTTAGTTACACAGCACTGAAACAGGCCCTTCGGCCCACCGAGTCTGTGCCAACCATCAACCACCCATCTATACTAATCCCACATTCCTACCACATATCCCCACCTGTCCTTATATTTCCCTACCACCTACCTAAACTAGGGGCAATTGCTAATGGCCAATTTACCTATCAACCTGCAAGTCTTTGGCTTGTGGGAGGAAACCTGAGCACCCAGAGGAAACCCACGCAGACACAGGGAGAACTTGCAAACTCCACACAAGCAGTACCCGGCATTGAACCCGGGTCACTGGAGCTGTGAGGCTGCTATGCTAACCACTGCGCCACTGTGCCGCCCTGAGTCAACATAGTTTTATGAAAGGGAAATTATGTTTAACTAATTTATTGGAGTTCTTTGAGGGAGTTACATGTGCTGTCGATAAAGGGGATCCAGTGGATGTACTGTACTTAGATTTCTAGAAGGCTTTTGATAAGGTGCCACATCAAAGGTTATTGCAGAAAATAAAAGCTCATGATGTAGTGGGTAACATATTGCCATGGATAGAAGATTGGTTAGCTAACATGAAACAGAGAGTTGGGGCATTTTCTGGTTGGCAAGATGTAATGAATGGTGTGCCACAGGGATCTGTTCTGGGGCCTCAACTTCTAACAATTTATATAAATGACTTAGATGAAGGGACCGAAGGTGTGATTGCTAAATTTTCTGATGACACAAAGATAGGTAGGAAAGTAACTTGTGAAGAGGACATAAGGAGGCTACAAAGGGATATAGATAGGCTAAGTGAGTAGGCAAAAACCTGGCAAATGAAGTATAATATGGGAAAGTGCGAAATTGTCCACTTTGGCAGGAAGAATAAAAAAGAAGCATATTATCTAAATGGTGAGAAATTGCAGAGCTCTGAGATGCAGAGGGATCTGGGTGTCCAAATGCATGAATCGTAAAAGGTTAGTATGCACATAATTAGGAAAGCTAATAGAATGTTATCGTTTATCGCGAGGGGAATTGAATACAAAAGTAGGGAGGTTATGCATCAGCTATACATGCCTCCAATGCATTTACATCCTTCCTTAAATAAGAAGACCAGTACTGTACACAGTACTCCAGATGTGGCCTACCCAGCATTTTATACAGCTCCATCATAACCCCCCCCACTCTTATATTCTATGCCTCGGCTAATAAAGGCAAGTATCCCATAAGCCTTCCTAACCACCTTATCTACCTGTGCTGCTGCCTTCAGTGATTTATGGACAAGTACCTCAAGGTCCCTCTGACCCTCTGTACTCCCTAGGGTCCTACTATCCATGGTATATTCCATTGCTTTGTTAGACCTCCCAAAGTGCATCACCTCACACTTAGTTCAACCGTAAACGTATTGAATGGCGGAGCAGGCTCGAGGGGTCGAGTGGCCTACTCCTGTTCCTAATTCGTATGTTGTTAAGCCCCCTCCGAATCTATTTCATCAATAAGATCAACTCACATTCTTCTAAACTCCAACGAGTATAGGCCCAACCTGCTCAACTTTTCCTCATAAGACATCCCAGGAATCAGCCTGGTGAACATGCTCTGAACTGCCTCTAATGCAAGTATTTACCTCCTTAAGTAAGGAGACCAAAACTGTACGCAAAACTGTGCTGTAGTCTCACCAACGCCCAGTACGGCTGTGGCAAGACTTCCCTACTTTTACACTCCATCCACCTTGCAATAAAAGCCAACTTTAAAGAACAAGCCACACAAACCCCAGGTAACTATGGAAAGGAGAAACATTCGCAAGGTTCACCAGCAAGGAACCTTCTCAACTATGACCCTAATCACGATTTCTTTCAAGGTAAAAATTAGAGGGAACTAGGTCCAGCTTTTTCCATCATGCTGCTCAATTTGACATACGACCCAACTGAGATTTTCAGCAAAACATGAAGAAAAGCAGTTGAAATTATGCCTCGGGCAGCAGTTAGACTTCAAATCGGGCAGAGTGGTTTTTGGCCTTGACTACTGTTTACATTTGAGAAGCGAGATAAAGACCCGTACAAAAAAAACACAGCTCACTCCTTTCACCACTTTGCTCCGACACTGTGCCAAGGTGAATGGACGTTGCTACACAAAATAGTATTGAGGAGTTCACTATCAAGTTGCTTTGTTGCACACAAGAAAAATTAAACCTTCAGGTTCTTTTATTCCTTGAGCCACGCTGTGATAGAAAGAACTTTCATTGATATAGCGCCTTTCACCATCGCAGGACGTCCCAAAGAGTTTTACAGTGAATGAAATACTTTTTGAAGTCATGTCACCATTGTAGGAAACGTGGTAATCAAATTGTGCATATCAAGCTCCCAGAAATGGCAATGTGAGAATGACCAGATTTCAAAGGTGATGTTGTTTGAGAGTGAAATATTGGTCAGGACACTGGGGAGGAGTTTGCTGCTCTTCTTTGAATATTGCCACAGGATCTTTTACATCCAATTGAGAGGCCTCGGTTTAACATCTCACTCAAAAGACAGCACCTCTGACAATGCAGCACTGCCTCAATACATCACTGAAGTGCCAGCCTAGATTTTCTGCTCATGTTGCTGGAACAAAGAACAAAGAACAAAGAAAATTACAGCACAGGAACAGGCCCTTCGGCCCTCCAAGCCTACGCCGATCCAAATCCTCTATCTAAACCTGTCGCCTATTTTCTAAGGGTCTGTATCTCTTTACTTCCTGCCCATTCATGTATCTGTCTAGATACATCTTAAAAGACGCTATCGTGCCCGCGTCTACCACCTCCGCTGGCAAAGCGTTCCATGCACCCACCACCCTCTGCGTAAAGAAATTTCCACGCATATCCTACCTAAACTTTTCCCCTTTCACTTTGAACTCGTGTCCCCTTGTAATTGAATCCCCCACTCTGGGAAAAAGCTTCTTGCTATCCACTCTGTCTATACCTCTCATGATTTTGTACACCTCAATCAGGTCCCCCCTCAACCTCCGTCTTTCTAATGAAAATAATCCTAATCTACTCAACCTCTCTTCATAGCTAGCGCCCTCCATACCAGGCAACATCCTGGTGAATCTCCTCTGCACCCTCTCCAAAGCATCCACATCCTTTTGGTAATATGGCGACCAGAACTGCACGCAGTATTCCAAATGTGGCCGAACCAAAGTCCTATACAACTGTAACATGACCTGCCAACTCTTGTACTCAATACCCCGTCCGATGAAGGAAAGCATGCCGTATTCCTTCTTGACCACTCTATTGACCTGCGTTGCCACCTTCAGGGAACAATGGACCTGAACACCCAAATCTCTCTGTACATCAATTTTCCCCAGGACTTTTCCATTTATTGTATAGTTCACTCTTGAATTGGATCTTCCAAAATGCATCACCTCGCATTTGCCCTGATTGAACTCCATCTGCCATTTCTCTGCCCAACTCTCCAGTCTATCTATATTCTGCTGTATTCTCTGACAGTCCCCTTCAGTATCTGCTACTCAACCAATCTTAGTGTCGTCTGCAAACTTGCTAATCAGACCACCTATACTTTCCTCCAAATAATTTATGTATATCACAAACAACAGTGGTCCCAGCACGGATCCCTGTGGAACACCACTGGTCACACGTCTCCATTTTGAGAAACTCCCTTCCACTGCTACTCTCTGTCTCCTGTTGCCCAGCCAGTTCTTTATCCATCTAGCTAGTACACCTTGGACCCCATGCGCCTTCACTTTCTCCATCAGCCTACCATGGGGAACCTTATCAAACGCCTTACTGAAGTGGAAGTTGAACCCACAACCGTCCAACTCGGAGGCAAGAGTGCAAGCATCGCGGCTGAAATGACTAAAGCAACAGCACCCATGTCCAAAATACCATCCAAGGAAGCTACAAGACACGACACCCTTTCACAGTCACAGACCTGAAATTGCTCATTTATTAGCTTCCACCAATGCAGCACACAACAGAGAAATTTAAATTAGTTGCCCTGCATTTTTTTTGTTTGAGTTGATTGAGCATTTAGCCAGACCTGGAGCACTGCCAACACACCAAGCTCAGTTAAGCCAAGAACAGTAGATTAGACATTATCCCAGAGACTATAGCCTGCACAATACACACATGAAGGAACTCTCAGGGCTGAAAGCTGCACAACATTCCTGTGACATGCAAACAACATCTGGACGGTGCCATACATTGTACAGTCAGGATTACAAGCCACAAGTGGCACAAAACACTGAGCATGGAGCTGTCCCACAGAAAGTTGATTGATGTGGTGTCCTCTGGTTCACACTCGTGAGTCTTGCCGTGGGGAGCAACAAAGCTCTCACCATCAGTTGTCTTGGCAACCAAGTGTTTCTAGTGATGATGCAACCTGCTGTCTCTCCTCCTTCCCCTCGCTCTCCTTTCCCTCCCCCTGCTATACATGTGGCTTGGGAAGCCCAGCCTGCATTCTTTTCAACACCCTGCACAATGTTTAACCAATCGAGTGCTGCACTCCCTGTCAATCTCTGGGAACGCGCCGAGCTGTGGGGCACAGTTAAAGCTTGCGATTGGGAGCTCAGCCACTGGGATTTAAAGTCCACCCTCCAGCTTAAAGAAGCAGGCAAACTGTTTGTTAAATGTTGCAGCACGGCTAGACTCTGAGGCCACAAATGTCTATGAGTAGGAGTGCAGGCCAAGGGACAAGTCAGAGGGCAGGTTAGGAGGCTGACCAAAGAGCAGGCCCAGTGGGCAGGACAGGGGGCTAAGACAAGGGCAGGGAGGGCAAGCCAAAGGAGGGGGAAAGCCAGAGGGAAGAGCAAGAGGGCAGATCAGAGGGATAGACGAGTGGGTCAGGTAATAGGGGGACAGGTCAGCTGCCAGGCTGGAGAGCAAGCCAGGGGAGAAGGCCACAGAGCAGGCCGAGCACAAGCCAGGGAGCTGATCAGTGAGCAGGCCAGGGGTCCCATACAGCTATGTCAATTCTTCTGATAGAAGTGAGGCTCTCTTCAACACTGCAGTCTTCCAAGAAGAACAATCCAGAGGGTAACAGAAGCAAGTGTCTCCCACACTGCACACCTGGGAGCAATATAGGTCAGCCAAAGTAGGAGAATCCACCAGGACCTTACAAGGATGCTGTGCACTTGTTTGGCACTTGCAGTTACCTCTCTCTCTCTCACTATCATAAAGCACTTTAAAACCTTAACACGAGTGCCCATTATCCAGCTTTCACATTCCCAACCTTCATCTCGAATATTCCTTCATGCACATCCTCAAGTCCAATATGGGCTGTCTGCTGATGCCTGGGTTTCCTTTTGGTCACTAGATTTTCTCACTTATTAAATGGGCGGCACAGTGGCGCAGTGGTTAGCACCGCAGCCTCACAGCTCCAGTGACCCGGGTTCAATTCTGGGTACTGCCTTGTGGAGTTTGCAAGTTCTCCCTGTGTCTGTGTGGGTTTCCTCCAGGTGCTCCGGTTTCCTCCCACATGCCAAAGACTTGCAGGTTGATAGGTTAATTGGCCATTATAAATTGCCCCTAGTATAGGTAGGTGGTAGGGAAATATAGGGACAGGTGGGGATGTGGTAGGAAAATGGAATTAGTGTAGGATCAGTATAAATGGGTGGTTGATGGTCGGCACAGACTCGGTGGGCCGTAGGGCCTGTTTCAGTGCTGTATCTCTAAACTAAACTAAACTTTATTTGCAGAAGAAGACAGCCCATAACATCAGAAGAAGACATTCATCAGGGCTTTGAAACTCTGATCCTATGTGAAAAATCCCTCCAGATCCTTGAAAATGAGACCATTGTAAATGCAGGAGATTCGGAATAAGGAGGTTTACCACCAGCTCTAGTTTCATAAAAAATATTTTCATTGCCATTCCCACTCATTCCATTCACTACTTTACCTACTTGAATGAATACATAATGTTACTCTGTAGGAAAAGAAAGAAAAAGGAAAAAATACGATAATCTGTTTTAGTGATGTTAGTTGAGGGGATAAATATTGCCCAGGACACCAGGAAAAATTCCGCTGCTCTTCTTCAAAATGCTGTCTTGGGAGCTTTTACTTCCATCTGAGAGGGCAGACACTACTGAGAATTTTAAGATCGAGACGTTGTTTAATTGGAAGTTAGCTTAGCTCAGTGAGCGCAGGGTGAATGGGACTTCGTGCAAAGTAGGACACGGGCAGCAGAATTTTGGATGACCTCAAGTTTACAGAGGGTAGAATGTGGGTTACCAGCCAGGAATGCATTAGGATTAGTCAAGTCTAGAGGTAAAAAAGATATGGATGAGGATTTCTGTAGCAGATGAGCTCAGGCAGGGCTATTAGTAAGGTGCAAATAGGCAATCTTAGTGATGGGGCAGATATGTGACAAGCGCATTACAGTCCAAGTCATTGAGAGATGGTCGGCTTCATCCACAGTGCAGAGAAGCAGTGGAAATCCTCTCCCTTTAACATACACACTGCACATCTGAACCAATTCTGTAAAAGCATCTGGATGGGCATATCCAAGTGATTGGGTTATCAGAGGAATAGCTCATTGATTTATTTCCCATTAGTGCCTTAGCAGTACTGGTCATCAGGAAGGTGTAATGTCCATATAGCTTAAAAAATCTAGACTGTAAGTTGTCTGCATTCTCTGATACCAGTTCAATCCTGCATCATTTCCATTTGATCCAACACTATTACAATCAGTCTGCATGATCCAACTGCCCTAAAAGAGATATAGTTGATATCAGAGGATACATTTTCCAATTGCAATATTACAGAGGGCATAAAAGGTGATGCCAGGAAATCCTAGAAGTGGGCACTGACAGGGGTTACTCCCTCACCTACTGTGAGGGCAAGTGGATATCAGGAAATTTCACATGTAGAGTCCAACGTCCTGAAATACGCTCCCAGAGAACGAGATTCTGCACAGGAAGCAGGCAGTCGGAGAATTTACCCTCTTGATATTTAAATATTATAATGGCAACCTTAATGCCGGTTCTGTCTGGTGTAAACCCAGTGTGTCTTACAAATGTCTGGTGCCCTTCCCGAAGTCAGGACAATGTAGAGTTACTGGGCAAGGAAGTGAATGCGTTATTCAGATTTTTTTCATTACTGACAAGACAGACAATTCCGCTCCAGTATCAATGCCTGACTGGAATGTGTTTGCCTGAATTCTGCACTAGACAGTGGATGCTTTGTAGAGATCGGCATAAAGGCCTAAGTTGTTTAGAGATTCAGCTTCTGACCTTTCTGGGGATATTTCTGCACCCCCCCCCCCCCCCCCCAACAAACAAATGAACTCACAGTGAAATCCTTACATCAACAATAGGAGCAAGGCATCTATCAGTATTCAAAGGCCATCGTGCTACAACAAATCGTGCACAGGATGAATGAATCCTTGGTGAGTGCAATCAGCAATTTGATGAACGAGCAAAGGAACAACCTGCATTTATATAGCATTTGTGACCACCTCAGGATATCCCAAAGCACTTTAATGCCAATGAAGAGTAGTCACTGTTGTAATGTAGGAAATGCGGCAGCCAATTTGTGCACAGTAAGATCCCACAGCAATTATATAATAACCAGATATTCTGTGTTAGTGATGTTGGTAGAGGGAGAAATATTGTCCAGGACACCAAGGAGAATTCCCCCTGCTATTTTTTAAAATAATGATGTGGGGCCTTTTACTTCCACCTGAAAGGGCAGACGAGACCTCTGTTTAATGTGTTATCCAAAAGAACACCACTAGCCCACTAGCCGGCCTCCAAGTGGCACTCAGTACCTGCTTTGAGATTTTTTGATTCAAAAAATTGCGCACAATTTGCTGAGCGAGTCATGAAAGTGAGCAAGTGTGGAAAATCCATAGGATTTGCTGTGGAATGTTGCACCTTATCAAATCACTTGGTGTCACCGTGTTGGTATTGCCACTGCTGGGTGTGCTGTGTCAGCTGTGGCTCAGCACTACCACTCTTGCTGCCAAGTGAGAAGGTTGCGGGTTCCAGAGACTTGAGCTGACACTCCCAGTGCAGTACTGAAGGAGTGCTGCACTGTTGAAGGTACCGTCTTTCAGATGAGACATGAAACCAAGGCCCTGTCTGCCCTCTCCGGTGGATGTAAATGATTCCATGACACTATTTCAAAGGAGAGCAGGGGAAATTCTCCTGACCAACATAGATTAATGGTCACTGTCTCATTGCTGCTCATGGGACCTTGCTGTGTGCAAAATTGGCTGCCATGTTTCCTACATTACATAAATCACTGTGTGCATTGGCTGTGCAGGGCTTTAGGCATTCTGAGCTCATGCAAGTTCTTCCTTTCACTTTTAATTACAGCGATTGTCACCATTTGAGAACAATTGATCATTTATTCTCCTGATTGTTCTGGTTTGCATAGACCGTTGTGGGAACCCTTCAACTGAAGTATTTTTTTAATTTAAAAAAGGCAGCAGATGTACTTTTGATGAGTGAATGCCTGCATGTAGCTGCTTTCTTGAAATCCAATAAAATCTTCTGCGTAGGAGTAAGGGGAAAGATTGGACATGACACAGAAGGATGTGAAACTCATCTGACTTCTGCCAGTTCCAATTTGCTTCAGCAGTGCCAGAAAAGAGCACTCTGGAGGAGATAAGAAGGAAGCCAAAAATGTTGGAAATCTGAACGGACAGGCAATATTGTAAAAGTTGCAGCAGTTATTTTTTTATTTGTTTCATGGGATGTGGGTGTCGCTGGCAAGGCCAGCATTTATTGCCCATCCCTGATTACCCTTGAGAAGGTGGTGGTGAGCTGCCTTCTTGAGCCGCTGCAGTCCATGGGTGTAGGTACACTCACAGTGCTGTTAGAAAGGGAGTTCCAGGATTTTGATCCAGTGACAGTGAAGGAACGGCGATATAGTTCCAAATCAGGATGGTGTGTGGCTTGGAGGGGAACTTTCAGGGGGTGGTGTTCTCATGCATCTGCTGCCCTTGTCCTTCCAGTTGGTAAAGCTCGTGGGTTTGGAAGGGGCTGTCGAAGGAGCCTTGGTGCATTGCTGCAGTGCAACTTGTATATGGTACACACTGCTGTCACTGTGCGTTGGTGGTGGAAGGAGTGAATGTTGAAAGTGATGGATGGAGTGCCGATCAAGCAGGCTGCTTTGTCCTAGATGGCGTCGAGCTTTCTGAGTGTTGTTGGAGCCGCACTCATCCAGAAAACTGGAGAGTATTCCATTACAGTCCTGACTTGTGCCTTGTAGATGGTGGACAGGCTTTGCGGAGTCAGGAGGTGGGTTACTTACTGCAGAATTCATAGAAACATAGAATATAGGAGCAGGAGTAGGCCATTCAGCCCTTCGAGCCTGCTCCGCCTTTCATTATGATCATGGCTGATCATCCAATTCAGTTGCCTGTTCACGCTGTCGCCCCATACCTTTTGATCCCTTTAGACCCAAGAGCTATATCTAACTCCTTCTTGAAAATGTACAATGTTTTGACCTCAACTGCTTTCTGTGGTAGTGAATTCCACAGACTCACCACTCTCTGGGTGAAGAAATTTCTCCTCATCTCAGTCCTGAAAGGTTTACCCCGTATCCTGAGACTATGACCCCTGGTTCTGGACTCCCCCACCATCGGGAACATCCTTCCTGCATCTACATGTCAAGTCCTGTTAGAATTTTATAGGTTTCTATGAGATCTCCCCTCACTCTTCTGAACTCCAGTGAATATAATCCTAACTGACTCAATCTCCCCTCATATGTCAGTCCCGCCATCCCAGGGACCAGTCTGGTAAACCTTCGCTGCACTCCCTCTATAACAAGAACATCCTTCCTCAGATAAGGAGACCAAAACTGCACACAACATTCCAGGTGTGGCCTCAACAAGGCCCTGATTAATTGTAGCAAGACATCCCTGCTTCTGTACTTGAATCCTCTCGCAATGAAGGCCAACATACCTTTTGCCTTTTTTACCGTCTGTTGCACCTGCATGCTTACCTTCAGCGACTGGTGTACGAGAACATCCAGGTCTCGCTGCATATTCCCCTCTCTCAGTTTATAGCCATTCAGATAATAATCTGCCTTCCTGTTTTGCTACCAAAGTGGATAACCTCACATTTATCCACATTATACTGCATCTGCCATGCATTAGCCCACTCACTCAACTTGTCCAAATCACCCTGAAGCCTCTCTGCATCCTCCTCACAACTCACCCTCCCACCCAGTTTAGTGTCACCTGCAAATTTGAAGATATTACATTTAGTTCCCTCATCTAAATCATTAATGTATATTGTGAATAGCTGGGGTCCTAGCACCGATCCCTGTGGTACCCCACTAGTCACTGCCTGCCATTCGGAAAAAGACTCATTTATTCCTACTCTTTGTTACCTGTCTGCCAACCAATTTTCTATCCATCGCAATACACTACCCCCAATCCCCTGCACTTAATTTTACATGCTAATCTCTTATGTGGGACTTTGTCGAAAGCCTTCTGAAAGTCCAAATAAACCACATCCACTGGCTCCCCATCATCAACTCTACTACTTACATCCTCGACGAATTCTAGTAGATTTGTCAAGCTTGATTTCCCTTTCGTAAATCCATGCTGACTCTGCCCGATTCTACCACTGTTCTCTAAGTGCTCTGCTATAAAATCTTTGATAATGGACTATAAATCCAAAAGCTATAGTCAGTGCATCTCTTCTAAGCTGCAAATATATAGTCTTCCCCTTCCTTATGTCACTACTGTGTTGAAATCAAGATCCTGTTTATGGTATTCTATGCAACTCTTACTTTGGTAGGACCTATGTAACTCCTTTCTTCATTACATCTTCTCTTCCTTCAACACTTTTGAAAACCTGACTTGCTTCACTAAATAGCAAGCTGCCGATTTGCCTCATCTCTTTTTACTCTTCAAACTCGGTGATGCTTATGCTCTGGCCCTTTAGGTTAGGCACTCAGTAGAAAAGCCAAAGTTACGATTTTTAGATCATTGGCATCTCGCTCACTGAGAATTTGTGCGAAAACAGGCCAGTCAACTGTGGCAGCTCAAAGGTTAATCAGAACACTTTACTCCAATACACAGTGGAGCATAATTCAGATAATATACAATCATAAATTTGATAGCAAGATTCCTCAAGGTTGTGCTGAACTGTGTTATGTGGTGTTGATAGAAGCCAATGAAGGAGACATTTCTTTACTCAGAGTGGTTAGAATGTGGAACTCATTACCACAGGAAGTGGTTGAGGTAAGTAGCTTAAATGTTTTCACAAGGAAACAACTTGCACTTATATAGCATCGTTAACTAGGAAAATGTCCCACAGCTCTTCACAGTAACGTTATCAAAAAAATTGATACTGAGACACACAAGGAGATATTAGGGCAGATGACCAAAAGTTTGGTTCAAAGAGGTTTTAAGAAACAATTTAAAGAAGAGAGAGGCAGGGAGTTTTAAGGAGGGAATTCCACAGCTTAAGGCCTAGGCAACTGAAGGCAAACAGCAATGGTGAAATGATGGTATCATGCTCAGAAGCAGCTGTGGTGAAATAAACAATGAATTGGAGGAATTATGAAAATAAAAAGTCATCTGTTAGACTTAACCACAAGAACATGGACAATTGTAACACAGACAAAATGGAGTAGGGGTCACGTGACGCCTCCTGTATTGATAATACACACTTCCATCAGTTGAGGATGAAACTCGTTAACCTCGTCTGAAGTAGCTCTTTGGAGAACCCAGCGAAACTGAGAGAAGCACCAATGCATATTCTGTAATCTGTTATAACTCCTATCTACGTGAACGATCTAACAAAATGTTCTGGAGACAGACTTGACTCACAGCCCAAACTAAAATGAACAGGTGTGAAGTAGTACCATTATAACAGAATGGTCCCCATTCAGACATCAATAGACAGCCATGGGTTCCATCTCCTGGTCCATTATGTAGTCACACCAGGGGAGAGGGCCATCTGTCACCTAAGAGAAACTAAAATGTGATGGATTTTACCTTAATAAGGTAGCCCTCTAGAAAGAGAGGGGGGATCAAGACAAGACCACAGAAAGCCCATTTCCAGCCAGAGGCTGTGTGAGAGATCCAGCTAAACAGAAGAACCCTGCTGAACAAGAGCTTGAACAACCAGCAGAGAAGTAACAAAGTGACTTTGAGACTTTCCATCTGTAAAGGTAAACCAAATTCACATCAACAATTTTAGGCTGAATTTTAACCATGAGAACTCTACAACCGATCAGCAAGTTCATGACTGCAAACATCCAGGCCTGTATCTTTAAAAAAAAGACTTTCCTCCTGAGAAGATTCGACAGTATTCTGTAAACCACGAACTCTTATATCACCTTGGACTTTAATTGCATCCTACCCTGTCTCTCTATCTATCTTTTCTTGTGTACGCATGTGTGTGTGTGAAGGTTGCAACAATTTTGGGAATTGTTTTAAAATAAATAGTTATCTTTTTTTAAAACCTACAAAAAAAACTGTCATTTATCTGTTTATTTGACCCTAAAAACACTCATGGATTAATGCACCATTTTAACAAAACATGATTACAGCCAGTTGGGAGGTGAAAAGTGGAAGCCACCCACACCACTTACCACCTGTCCACAACAACGGCAATCAGAGACGCATGAGATGCCAGAATTGGAGGAGCACAGAGATCACGGAGGGTTGTAGGGCTGGAGGAGGTTACAGAGATAGTGAAAAGCGCAGCCATGGAGGGACTTGAACATAAAGGTTGAGAATCTTAAAGTTGAGGCTTTGCCAGACCAGAAGCCAATGTAGGTTAGAGAACACAGGGGTGATGAGTGAACCAGATTGGTGCGCGTTAGAATAGAGGCAGCAGAATTTTGGATGAGCTCAAGTTTATGGAAGGTGGAGATGGGAGAATGGCCAGGAACGCACTGGAATAGTCGAGTCTAGAGGTAACAAAGGCGTGGATGAGAGTTTCAGCAGCAGACGAGTTCATGGGAGAAAATTAAAGATACACTGAAAAGCTGAGATGAGGTAGGAAGGATGAGCAGAGACTTGTGTTGAGTATAAACAGCAACACAAAACAGTTGGGCTGAATAGTACTGTATATTCTATGTAATTCCACGCAATTGCCTGAATCACTCCACCAAACTCCCAGCACCACCATTCTCATGCCGACACTGTACAGGAATCGGGATTATGACCAAGGCTGTGCAGGAAAAGCCCAGGTTCCACTTACTAGTTGATCTCACAAAGCCTCAAAAACATGAATAATAAAAATAGGAAATTCCAAACAGGGAAAACGTTAAACCTCAAGCTACGAATCTGCTCAGGTACAATCCTATCGTCCATGGTTGCCGACCCACAATCACTTGAAATTCACAGCACTGCTGCAGACAAGAGGCAAGAGAGAGTTCAACTCACAATGTGTCACACCCACAGATAAGGAATCTACTCTTTTTTTTAAATAAGCAACAAATGCTCCTCATGTTTCGTGTGAGCGTGACATTTTTCTTAATGCTCTCATTCACTGCATAATCATAAAAACAGCAAACACTATGAAGGCATCATTCTCCAAACTGACACACCCAATTCATAAGACCAGGGATAGCTTCGCAAGGAGGAAGTGTAGGAGAGGCCATCAGCGGCCTTGGCTAGAGTCACACTCAGGGACTGGTGTTTAAAACTTCTGCTGAGCATCAATATGCAAAACGGATGGAAAGACCCCAAAATACAGCAGCTTGCAAAGTACCAGAATTTTTTTAAAAACATATATAAAAGTGAACTGAAGGAAAAGCAGTAACTTCCACATAAAACAAGGTTCTCAACACTTCCTTTGCTATATTGTATTTAAAAGCATGGTCTCCCATGATAATCTATAGACCATGCTGGTAAAACAAGGGACCCACGTGAACTCAAGATATCAACAACACATAGAGGTATTCAGAGAACAAGCCTCTCTTGTTATTGCATATGAGACAAAGTACAAGGACATTTTCTCCTAACATTAAATACCGCCCCTTCCATGACAACATGCAATGCACTGTACAGTTTGATGGGTCCACTTCCGACAATTGCGGAGTGAAGAATGGAGGAAAACAGGTTGTGTCCTGGCCCCCACTCTGCTTGGCATCTTCTTCTCCATGCTTCTGACCTTTGCCTTCCCTGCAGATATGGAAAGAGGCTAATTGACAGAGGGCACATAAGATTATTGAAATGAATATTTGGCTCAAAGATTGGTGTGGGAGAAGTGGGTTTCAGTTCATGGGGCACTGGCACCAGAACTGGGGAAAATGGGGTCTGTACCGTCAGGACGATCTGCACCTGAACCGCGCTGGGACCAGTGTTCTAGCAAACCATATAACGAGGGAGTAGAGAGGGCTTTAAACTAAACAAGGGGGGAGAGGGATCAAGCTTGGGTAGATGTAACAAATCAAGGGGTAGAGTCAAGGCGGGAGAGCAGAATAGTAATATGGGAAATGAAGGTCAGAGAATGGCAGGAAGGGACAGAGAAAAAAAAACCTAAGAACACACCAATAGTCAAGACTGGATGTTACAAAGATAATAAAAAGACAAAACTAAAGGCTCGGTATCTGAATGCACGTAGGATTCGTAACAAAGTAGACGAACTGATAGCTCACATTGAAGTACATAAATATGATCTGATAGCCATTACGGAGACATGGCTGGCAGATGACAAGGTCCTGAATATTGAGGGGTATATGACGTTCAAGAAGAATAAGAAGCTAGGTAAAGGTGGAGGGGTAGCGCTGTTAATCCAGGATGGCATTGGTGCAATAGTAGAGATGACCTTGGTTTAGGAGAGCAGGATGTAGAATCGGTTTAGGTGGAGATGAGGAATAGTAGGGGAAAGAAGTCATTAGTGGGAGTGGTCTCCAGGCTCCCTAACAGTAACCACAATGTAGGGCAAAGTATACAAGAAGGAATACTGGGTGCCTTTGATAAAGGGATGGCAATAATCGTGGGTGATTTTAATCTACATGTAAACTGGAAAAATCAGATTGGCAATAGTAGCCTGCGTGAGGAGTTCATAGAATGCTTTCAAAATAGTTTCTTAGATCAGCAGGTTCCAGAACCAACCAGAGAGCAGGTTATATTAGACTTGGTATTGTGTAATGTGACAGGATTCATTAATGAACTCAGAGTAAAGGCACCTCTAGGTAGCAGTGACCACAATATGAAAGAAAGAAGAGTGGCTCTAAGACTAGTATTTTTAACTTAAAAAAGGGCAACTATGTGGGCATGAAAGCTGAGCTAGCTGAAGTGAACTGGGTTACCAGGCGAGGAGACAGATCAATAGAGAAGCAGCGGCAGACAATTAATGGGATATTTTAGAATACTCAGAATAAATATATTCTTACTATAAAGAAAAATTCTAAGGGGAAGACCCACCATCCGTGGTTAATTGAAGAGGTTAAGGAAAGCAGCAAACTTAAGGAAAAATTACGCAAGGGTGAGTGACAGGTCAGATGATTGGTCTGAATATAAAGGCAGAGAATGACTAAAAGGTTAACCAGGAGAAAAATTAGAGTTATGACAGTAAGCTAGCTAGAAATGTAATAACGGATAGCAAGAATTTCTACAGGTATTTAAAAAGGAAAAGAGTAAGTAAAGTGAATGTTGGTCCTCTAGAGAGTGAGAATGGGGAGTTAATAGTAGATAATAAGGAAATGGCGGATAAAAGGAAAAAATATTTTTTGCTTCTGTCTTCACTATGAGGATACAAAAAACATTCCAGTAATAGCTGTAAATCAGGACTTAGAAGGGAGAGAGGAACTTAGTGAAATTGCAATCACCAGGGAAGCGGTACTGAGCAAACTGATGGAGCTGTGACCTGACAAGTCCCCTGGTCCTGATGGACTTCATCCTAGGGTCTTAAAAGAGGTCCGTTGGTGTTAATTTTTTCAAAATTTGCGAGATTCTGGAAAGGTTTAATCAGAATGAAAAGCAGCAAATATAATCCCTCTATTCAAGAAGTGGGGGGGGGGGGGGGGCGGGGAGGCAGAAAACAGGTAACTATAGGCCAGTTAGCTTGACGTCTGTCGTGGGAAAGGTGTTAGAATCGTTCATTAAGGAGGTTATAGCTGGGCACTTAGAAAAACTCAACGTAATCGGGAATAGTCAGCATGGTTTTATGTAAGGGAAATCATGTTTAACCAATTTTTTGCAGTTCTTTAAAGGAGTAACATGTGCTGTAGATAAAGGGGAGCCCGTTGACATACTGTACTTGGATTTCCAGAAGGAATTTGACAAGGTGCCACATAAAAGATTACTGCGCAAAGTAGGAGCTCATGGTGTAGGGGGTAACATATTAGCATGGATAGAAGATTGGCTGGCTGGCAGAAAACAGAGAGTATGCAAGTGGCAAGTAACATTCTCGCTACACAAGTGCCAGGCAATAACCATCTCCAACAAGAGAGAATCTAACCATCTCCCCTTGACATTCAATGGCATTACGGTCGCTGAATCCCCCACTATCAACATCCTGGGGGGTTACCATTGACCAGAAACTGAAGTGGAGTAGTCATATAAATGCCATGGCTAAAGAGCAGGTCAAAGGCTAGGAATCCTGCAGCGAGTAACTCACCTCCTGACTCCCCAAAGCCTGTCCACCATCTACAAGGCACAAATCAGGAACATGATGGAATACTCTCCACTTGCCTGGATGGGTGCAACTCCAACAACACTCAAGAAGCTCAACACTATCCAGGACAAAGCAGCCCGCTTGATTGGCACCCCATCCACAAACATTCACACCCTCCACCACCGACGCACAGTGGCAGCAGTGTGTACCATCTACAAGATACACTGCAGCAATGGACCAAGGCTCCTTGGACAGCAACTTCCAAACCTGCAACCTCCACCAACTAGAAGGACAAGGGCTACCAATGCATGGGAACACCACTACATGCAAGTTCCTCTCCAAGCCACACATCATCCTGACTTGGAACTCTATCATTGTTCCTTCACTGCTGCTGGGTAAAAATCCCCCTTCCTAACAGCACTGTGGGTGTACCTCCCCCACATGGACTGCAGTGGTTCAAAAAGGCAGCTCACCATCACCTTCTCAAGGGAAATTAGGGATGGGCAATAAATGCTGACCTCGCCAGCAACACCCACATCCCATGATCGAATTTTAAAAAAATGCATAAAAGGGTCCTTTTCTGATTGACAGGAGGTGACGAGTGGAGTCCTGCAGGGGTCTGTGCTGGTGCCTCAACTTTTTACAATTTATATCAATGACTTAGATGAGGGGAGTGATGGCATGGTAGGTAAATTTGCAACTACCACAAAGATAGGTCGGAAAGTATGTTGTGAAGAGGACATAAGGAGTTGGAAGACCAATATAGATAGGTTGAGTGAGTGGGCAAAAATCTGGCAGATGGAATATAATGTCAGAAAATGTGAAGTTGTTCATTTTGGCAGAAAGAATAAAAAAGCAGAGTATTACTTAAATGGAGAACGACTGCGAAATTCCGAGGTACAAAGTGACCTGGTGTTTTAGTGCATGAGTCACAAAAAGTTAGTATGCAGGTATAGCAAGTAATAAAGAAGACAAATGGAATGCTATCCTTTATTATGAGAGGAATTGAAAATAAAAGTAAGGATGTTATGCTTCAGTTATACAGGGTATTGTTGAGACCACCTCTCAAATACTGTGCGCAGTTTTGGTCTCTTATTTAAGGAAGGATGTAAATACGTCGGAGGTGATTCAGAGGAGGTTTCCTAGATTGATACCTGGAATGAGCTGGTTGTCTTATGAGGAAAAGTTGGACAGACTGGGGTTGTTTTCACTGTAGTTTACAAGAGTGAGAGGAGACTTGATTGAAGAATACAAGATCTTCAACGGTCTTGACAAGGTGGTTATGGAAAGGATGTTTCCTTTTGTGGGGGAGTCCAGAACTAGGGGACACTGTTTTAAAATTAAGGGTTGCCCTTTTAGGACAGCGATGAGGAGAAATTTTTTCTCTCAGAGGGTTGTGCGACTTTGGAACTCTGCCTCAGAAGATAGCGGAGACAGGGTCATTGAATATTTTTAAGGGGGAGGTAGATACATTCTTGTTAGGCAAGGGATTCAAAGATTATCAGGGGTAGACGGGAGTGTGGAATTCGAAACACAAACAGATCAGCCATGATCTTATTGAATGGCGGAGCAGGCTCAATGGGTCGAATGGCCTACTTCTGGTCATAACTTGTATGTTCACAGGCTATTTGCACACTAGGTTAGATAGCAAGATCTACAATCTATCAAGGTTGAAAGCAAAGACAAAATCACATTGCATCCTGATCAGAGAACTCCTCTATGCTGATGATGCTGCGCTAGTAGCTCACACAGAAATTTGGCTACAAAGACTAATGGACTGTCTCTCCCATGCCTGTAACTTGTTCTCCTTGACTATAAGTGTCAAGAAAACTGGTCATGGTACAAGGTGTTGTATCTCCGCCCTGATCGCACTAAATAAGACTCCACTGGAAGAGGTTAGCAAATTCCTCTACCTTGGCTCCACAGTGACAGACAATCTGTCGTTTGATGCAAAGCTCTATACACGCATAGGGAAAGCAGCTACCACCTTTAGCCAACTTGTGAAACGCACATGGTATAACACCAAGCTAACCGTTAGGACCAATTTGATGGTTTATAAGGCCTGTGTTCTCAGCACCTTGCTGTATGGCTGTTAAACATGGGTGATTTACAGCTACCAGGAAAAGAAGCTCGATAATTTCCATCTTCGCTGTCTGCGATGCATTATGGGTATATTCTGGCAGGACAAAATCACAAATGTAGCAGTCCTCTCAAAGGCACAGCTCCCATGTGTGTTGGCACGAATCAATCAGAGGCGGTTTCTGGTGGATTGGACACGTTAGGAGGATAGAAGACGGTCATATACCCAAGGACCTTCTGTATGGTGAGGTAGCCGGGGCCAGACAACCAGTGGGGTGCCCAAAGCTCTGCTTCAAGGATGCTTGCAAGCATGACATGAAGGCCCTAAATGTATACTATCTAACTTGGGAGTCACTAGCTGATGAAAAAGGGAAATGGCGACACATCCTGTGGACTGGTGTGCATTACCATGATGACCAGTTGCTACAGCAGCTTGGCAACAGGTGCCAATGTCAAAAGCAACAACTCACAGCATCACTTGGCAGCTTCACATTATTCACTTATGGTAGAACCTGCCTCTCAAGGATTGGCCTTCACAGCCATCAGCAAAGGTGCACCAAGAGAAGACACTCCACCTAAATGGATTGTTTGCTGTGTGTCCATCATTTTTCGTAGATGGAAGGATACCAACCCAACCCAAGGTTATGTTGCCACATGAAGTTTTATCCTCCAACCAACAGAGGGCATCTTTGATAGTGCAAAACTTCCTGAGTACTGCACTGGGAGCACCGGCCTAGATACTGAGCTCAGATCCCTGAATTGGGAATTGAACCCATGGGAATATTCAGAGGCTAAAGTGCTACCCGGTGAGCCAGGGCTGATACTTTACAATCCTTAAAAAGTGTACATTCCATGGCAAGGAATCTGAAGGACATGGCCCTATTCCAGGAGCCACAGCATTCAGCATCTTTGCAACATCTGAATTTTATGGGCACTCTTGGGATGGGAACAGAGGTGGTGGAGGCACATAAAATTGTGCAGGAAGATGGGCGGGCAGGCCATCCTCAGCCTTCCAATTTAGTCTGGGACGGGGAAGGCCGAGGATGGCCTTCCCACTCCAGGTCAATTGAGGCCCTTAAGTGGCCAATTAATAGCCACTTAAGGGCCTCTTCCTACCTCCACCTCAATTTTGTGGAAGGTGAAGGGGCCCTCCACCATGGGGAGATGCTGCTAGGTAAAACCTGGGGCCTCCTAGCAGGATGGGGGTTCCCTTCCTTTGGGGAAATCTGGGGCCCCCATAGGGCAGCACCAGCAGTGATCGCCGTGCCCCCAGACGACCCCACACCCACCCTCCCCAACTCCCCCCACCACCCTGTCGCCGGGAGCCTGTCTGAATGGCCCCGGGGACCCTGACCCCACCCACCCATCCCAGGGTCTTCTCTCTCCCAGTGGCGCTGCCAGTACTGCTGAGCTGCCGGCCTTCCGATTGGCCTGCAGCTCTTGGAGGCGGGAGCTCATCCCTTAAAGGGACAGTGGACAGTTAATTGCCTGCCCGCCGTAAAATCGCAACGGGGCTCCGACACAGTAAAGTTCAACCCATTGATTCAGCTACTGACCAAGATATCAAAGTAGTCAAAATTACTCGGGGCACATTCAGCATTTCTTTCAATAACTGTCTCCTTCGACAGCATCTTGTAAACGCACAGCCTCTACCACCTAGAATGACAAGAGCAGCAGGTGCAATGGGAACACCACCACCTCCAAGTCACGCACCATCCTGATCAGAATTAAACTCTGGGTCAAAAATACTGGAACTCCCTTCCTTAAAGCACTGTGGGTGTACCTACCCCACATGAACTGCAGCCGTTCAAGAAGGCAGCTCACCACCACCTTTCTCAAGGGCAATTAGGGATGGGCAATAAATGTAGGCCTTAGTAGCGACAGAACCAGTGAACAAATAATAAAAACAATGGATATTTTAAGAGGATCACCGCTGAAGGGCAGACTACAATTAACGAGGAGCATATAACCTCAGATGAAAGGTCATTGACCCAAAATATAATAAATTTAGTTAACCCTGTTTCACTCTCCACAAATGCTGTCTACCTACCTTCCAGAAAATGACAACTTTTAACAGAACTATAACAATATGTATTTATCTAGCATCTTTAACATGGTAAAATGTCCCATGGTGCTTCACAGGAGCATGGGCGGCACAGTGGCACAGTGGTTAGCACCGCAGCCTCACAGCTCCAGCGACCTGGGTTCAATTCTGGGTACTGCCTGTGTGGAGTTTGCAAGTTCTCCCTTTGTCTGCGTGGGTTTTCGCCGGGTGCTCTGGTTTCCTCCCACCACCAAAAGACTTGCAGTTGATAGGTAAATTGGCTGTTATAAATTGCCCCTAGTAGAGGTAGGTGGTAGGAGAATATAGGGACAGGTGGGGATGTTGTAGGAATATGGGATTAGTGTAGGATTAGTATAAATGGGTGGTTGATGGTCAGCACAGACTCGGTGGGCCGAAGGGCCTGTTTCAGTGCTGTATCTCTAATAATAAAAAAAAAATATTATCAAACAAAATTGGACGTCAAGCCTCATAAGTAGATATTAGAGCAGGTGGCCAAAAGCTTGGTCAAATAAGCAGGTTTTAGAAAAATGTCTTAAAGGAGGTGAGAAGTCAAAAGACAGAGAGCTTTGGGAAGGGAATTCCACAGCTTCGGGCCTTGGCAGCTGAAGGCACAGTCACCAATAATTGAGGGATTAAAAACTGGGGGTGCTCAAGAATTCGAGGAGTGCGGCAACCTTGGAGGGTTGTAGGGCTGGAGGAGATTACAGAGATAGGGTGGGGTGAGGCCAAGCATGAATTTCAAAAGAGGTATGAGAATTGTAAAATTGAGGTTCTGCTGCTCTATGGACATTCACTCTGCTGAGGTCAAATTTCAGATAGGAACTAGTCAACTGATATTGCACCCACAACAGATTATAAACCAAGAAGAAGGGTCACTGACCCGAAACGTTAACTCTGCTTCTCTTTCCACAGATGCTGCCAGACCTGCTGAGTGATTCCAGCATTTCTTGTTTTTGTTTCAGATTTCCAGCATCCGCAGTATTTTGCTTTTAGATTATAAACCAATTTCTCTTGCTTGTAGAGCAAAGTCTGACTAATCCCCAAGTCTGTCAGCAGGCCAGTCGCTTGTCCATCTCTCAATATCTCTCTAATTGTCCCTTCAGCCAATTTTACAACATCTTTTCCAGTATCAGACACTGGGAACTTATTCCTCAAATCTATTGCCCATTGGGCTGGAACAAAATTCTACATGACACCCTTCCTCCTCTTAGCTTCCTAATTTAGAATTTAGATTTAGAACATTACAGCGCAGTACAGGCCCTTCGGCCCTCGATGTTGCGCCGCCCTGTGAAACCATCTGACCTACACTATTCCATTTTCATCCATGTGTCTATCCAATGTCCACTTAAATGCCCTTAAAGTTGGTGAATCTACTACTGCTGCAGGCAGGGCGTTCCACGCCCTTACTACTCTCTGAGTAAAGAAACTACCTCTCACATCTGTCCGATATCTATCACCCCTCAACTTGAAGCTATGTCCCCTCGTGTTTGCCATCACCATCCGAGGAAAAAGACGCTCACTATCCACCCTATCTAACCCTCTGATTATCTTATATGTCTCTTGTGAGTCACAATTTTAAGTACCATTCATCATTCTTCTCCCCAGTTGCTAAGTACATTTAGATTTTGTATGTAGAGCGATGCCAACCCTCTCACCCATTCTGATATCATCCATCAACTCTGACGCTCTTCATTGCTCGCTCCCCAACTCAAAGCCATTCAGGCCAAATGTGGCATGCCAGCTTTTGCACTGGCTAGACACCACACTCACTGGGAATGGTATCTGGGACTGTTCATGTGCATGTGTGTGTGGTTCAGAAAAAGTCAATTGAATTGCAAGTCATGCTTTACTCTTCCTGCCCAGTAGGTTTCACTTCAAGCTAGATACACAAATCACTCCAAGTTGTGGCCCAGGTTAATAAATAAGCCATGAAGAAACAGCAATGAAAGCACTGGGGTTCATTCCAGAAGTGATAAGAATTGAAAAACAGGGAAGTCATGTGCCAAAGTCCAAAACTAGGAGCCATAAAAATACAAGAGAGTCACTAATAAATCCATGAAGGAGTTTTAGGAGGAATTTTACGTACAGAGTGGTGAGAATGTGGAACTCACTACCACAGGGAGCAGTTGCGGCGAATAACATAGATTCATTTAAGGGGAAGCTAGATACATTTTTTTTTAATTCATTCATGGGATGCGGGCATCGCTGGCCAGGCCAGCATTTATTGCCCATCCCTAATTGCCCTTGAGAAGGTGGTGGTGAGCTGCCTTCTTGAACCGCTGCAGTCCAAGTGGGGTAAGTACACCCACAGTGCTGTTAGGAAGGGAGTTCCAGGATTTTGACCCAGTGACAGTGAAGGAATGGAGATATAGTTCCAAGTCAAACTGGTGTGTGACTTGGAGCGGAACTTGCAGGTGGTGGTGTTCCTATGCATTTGGTGCATTGCTGCAGTGCATCTTGTAGATGGCACACACTGCTGCCACTGTGCGTCGGTGGTGGAGGGAGTGAATGTTTGTGGATGGGGTGCCAATCAAGCGGGCTGCTTTGTCCTGGATGGTGTCGAGCTTCTTGAGAGGTATTGGAGCTGCACCCATCCAGGCAAGGGGACAGTATTCCATTATGCTTCTGACTTGTGCCTTGTAGATGGTGGATAGGCTTTGGGGAGTCAGGAGGTGAGTTACTCACTGCAGGACTCCTAGCCTCTGACCTGCTCTTGTAGCCATGGTATTTATTTGGCTACTCCAGTTCAGTTTCTGGTCAATGGTAGCCCCTAGGATGTTGATAGTGGGGGATTCAGCAATGGTAATGCCATTGAATGTCAAGGGGAGATGGTTAGATTCTCTCTTGTTGGAGATGGTCATTGCCTGGCACTTTTGTGGCGCAAATGTTACTTGCCACTTATCAGCCCAAGCCTGGATATTGTCCAGGTCTTGCTGCATTTCTACACGGACTGCTTCAGTATCTGAGGAGTCACAAATGGTGCTGAACATTGTGCAATCATCAGCGAACATCCCCACTTCTGACCTTATGATTGAAGGAAGGTCATTTATGAAGCAGCTGAAGATGGTTGGGCCTAGGACACTACCCTGAGGAACTCCTGCAGTGATGTGCTGGAGCTGAGATAATTGACCTCCAACGACCACAACCATCTTCCTTTGCGCTAGGTATGACTCCAACCAGCAGAGAGTTTTCCCCCTGATTCCCATTGCCTCCAGTTTTGCTAGGGCTCCTTGATGCCATACTCAGTCAAATGCTGCCTTGACGTCAAGGGCAGTCACTGTCACCTCACCTCTTGAGTTCAGCTCTTTTGTCCATGTTTAAACCAAGGCTGTAATGAGGTCAGGAGCTGAGTGGCCCTGGCGGAACCCAAACTGAGCATCACTGAGCAGGTTATTGCTAAGCAAGTGCCGCTTGATGACACTGTTGATGACACCTTCCATCACTTTACTGATGATTGAGAGTAAGCTGATGGGGCAGTAATTGGCCAGGTTGGACTTTCCTGCTTTTTGTGCACAGTACATACCTGGACAAATTTCCACATTGCAGGGTAGATGCCAATGTTGTAGCTGTACTGGAACAGCTTGGCTATGGGCGCGGCAAGTTCTGAAGCACAGGTCTTCAGTACTACTGCTGGACCCATAGCCTTTGCAGTATCCAATGTCTTCAGTCATTCCTTGATATCATGCGGAGTGAATCGAATTGGCTGAAGTCTGGCATCTGTGATGCTGGGGATTTCAGGAGGAGGCAGAGATGGATCATGAACTCAGCACTTCTGGCTGAAGATTGTTGCAAATGCTTCAGTCTTATCTTTCTCACTGATATGCTGGGCTCCCCCATCATTGAGGATGGGGATATTTGTGGAGCCACCTCCTCCAGTTAGTTAATTGTCCACCACCATTCACGGCAGGATATGGCAGGACTGCAAAGCTTAGATCTGATCCATTGGTTATGGGATCGCTTAGCTCTATCGCCTGCTGCTTACGCAGTTTGGCTCGCAGCTAGTCCTGTGTTTCCTGTGTTGTAGCTTCACCAGCCTGGTGCTGCTCATGGCATGCCCTCTTCATTGAACCAGGGTTGGTCTCCTGGCTTGATGGGAGGAGTGAGGCGATGGAGGGATTTGAAAACAAGGATGAGAATTTTAAAGTCAAGACATTGCTTAACCGGGAATCAATGCAGGTCAGCGAGCACAGCGGTGATGGGGACACAAGTTGATGCAAGTGAAGACAGGAGTTTTGGATGCCCTCAAGGATCTGCTGATAGTGTGAGATGAAAGGGTGGGAGGAAACTCAAGTGCTGCCTAAGCACCGGCATGGACCACTTGGGCCGAAAGGACCATTTCTGGCCTGTGCATTCTTTGTAATTCTTCTATGTAATTGCAAAGAGCAATGGATCTGAAAACAGAGCCCTGGGAGGAAGGGGGAGGGGTGTGGACAAGGCAGGAATGCACAGCTGGTCTCAGCTGCCCAATTAGTACTGTTCCCATTACTAACTTCCCTCTGCTTCATGTCACTATTCCAATTAATAATGCAATTTATAATTCAATTTTGAATCACCTCACTCATCAATTTTGCACTGAAGGCCCTTTCCAAACAGAGTCAAATAACCTTCCAGCTAACTTTCATCCACTGAGTGGGACGTCCTCATATACTCCATTTAACTTTATCAGGCACAATCTGCCTCTCATAAACTCATGCTGGCTTGATTTCATGGCTTTTCATCTCACTTGAGTTTCCGTTCTTTATTAGAGATGAATGGATTTCTTACCGTCGATTCAAACAACTTCAAACAGGCTAATAATATCCAGAATGTGCTAACCATTTAATTAAAAAAAAACTTCCTGATTTCCTCCCTTTCCTGAAGGCCCTCGGTGGGGTTACAATTCTGCAGGTACCTCTCCAAGCAATCGTTCCTCCTGCATAAGCCTATACTTTGGGTGTCAGCCATCGTGTAGTGGGTAGCACTCTCACCGCTAAGTCAAGTGGTCATATGTTCAAGTCTCACTCCAGACTGACAGCCCAGTGTAATAATGAGAGAGTGTTAAACTGTTGGAGGTGATGCTTCTCAGATGAGAGGTTTAACCAAGGCCCTGCCTGCCTTCTCAAGCAATTGTGAAAGATCCCATGACATCATTTGCAGAAGAGCAGGGGAGGTTTTCCTGTTGTCCTGGCCAATATTCATCCCTCAACCAACATCATGGAAGCTGATGATCTGGTCATTATCACATTGCTATTTGTAGGAGCTTACTGTGTGCAAATTGGCTGTCTCATTTCCTACATTATAACAGTGACTACACTTCATTGACTTTGGGATGTCCTGAGGTTGTGAAAGGTGATATATAAATGCAAGTCTTTCTTGACACAATCAGGATCATCGGGCTTTTGACCAGTGCACCATGTCCAAGCCTGTCCTCACTTTTTGTCCAAACACAAACAGCGTACAGCAGAGATCACTGAGTGGCAAAATTAGGGTCAAAAGCCATGATTGCAAAGCAGTTACATAAATTGGAGAGGAATATTTGTATGTTTGTTGAGCAACTGATGATCAGCAATTCTTGCACTATCAATGACAGGGGTATGGTGCTAAGGATCCGGAGATGAGTTCAAATCTCACCACAGCAGCTGGGGAATTTAAATTCAAATAACTAAATAAAAACTGGAATTAAAAAGCTAGAATCAGTCAATGGTAACCACGAAACTACCAGATTATTGTTAAAAACCCATCTGGTTCACTAATGCCCTTTAGAGAATGAAATTTTCCATCCTTATCTGGCCTGCATGTGACTCCAGACCCACAATAATGTGGTTGATTCTTAATTGCCCTCTTAAATGGGCTAGCATTGTATTGAAGAAGACAGTTCACCACCACCTTCGCAATAGGGATAGGCAATAAATGCTGGCCTTGCCTGTTACACCCACATCCCGTGAATGAATGAATAAAAAAAAGCACGTCTCTGATACATCAGAGATACCAGCCCAGGATCACCTTGGAATTAGAAGTTCATGGGTTCAAGCCCAACTCCAGAGACTTGAGCATAAAATCTCTACTGATGGTTCAGTGCAGTACTGAGGGAGTGCTGCACTATTAGAGATGCTGTCTATCAGATGAAACCTTAAACCCTCTCAGGTGGCTGTAAAAAGATTCCATGGTGTTATTTCAAAGAAGAGCATGGGGTATCCTCCAGGGTGTAGGATTTATCTATGTAACACTTCTCAAAAATTGGACAATATCAGCCACAAAAGACACTTTTTCTCATGGGCTAATCTACAATTTACAATTATTTATAGATGCAGGTAATACAGTGAGATATTAAACTCAATACAGTGCTAGGGTTTGCAGGGGTTAATCAAATAACCCAACTCACTAATCTCTCTGTAATTCCATGTTGGGAGACTCAAAGATAGAAGACTTCTTAGAACGAAGTATGCAATCTCCCTCCTCAGTGAAAATAAAGAATGTCTTTTAGGAATTGGAGAAGCACAAACTTCCAGTGCTTAGCATGGTCCCCATCACTTATAGTGGGCGCTGTCATGCAAATGTGATTTGCATGCTTTTCACGGTGGCTGGTATAATGGGGCAGCATTAATAAAATTTAAAATCACACTGTCTAAAAGTGACATCCTCTGAAAGCTGCTCCTATTATTTATTCTTTCTCAGGATTCTAAATTGTGTTATTTGAGACCAGGCAGGTCCCAGGATTGATCCCTGATCTAATCTTGCTCAGTGCTGCTTTAGGGGTACTCCAGTCTGCCTCCTTCCTCCTCCGCCCTCTATCCTTATTCTGTTAAAGTCTAAATCATAGGATGGGTTCAGTTAAAGAATGCACTTCAGTCCAGTTGAAAAGCAACCTTATCATCTGCCCATTACAGGATCCTCCTATTTTCTAAATGAGTCCAATGTCCTGAGCCTTAATCTCTCTTTCCAGCAATCTGTTCCAGTTGTCACTAACCCTCTGTGCAACGAAACACGCAAGAAACCTGTCACAGCTGTGGCTCAATTGGTAGCGCACTTGCCCTTGAGTCAGAAGGTGATGGGTTCAAGTCTGAGTCAAGGACTTAAACATAAAAATCAAGGCTGTTATTCCAGTATGTTAATCAGGGAGTACAGCACTCTTGGAGGTGCCATTGTTTGGGTGAGATGTTAAACACAGGCCCCATCTACCATCAAAGATCCCATAGCACTATCTCAATGAAGAGCAGGGGAGTTATCCTTGGTGTCCTGGTCTATATTTATCCCTCAGTCAACATCATAAAAACAAACTGGTATTTGTGGGAGCTTGCTGTGTGCAAATTGGCTGCTGCATTTCCTACATGACAAAAGTGACAACACTTCAAAATTACTTCACTGGCTCCAAAGTGCTTGGGGATGTCCTGTAGTCCTGAAAGGTGCTATATAAATGCAAGTCTTTCTTTAAACTTCTATTATATAACGCTGAATTCGCACCTTTTTTCTTTACTGGTCTCAACATATGTAACCATGTTATTCTGGGTTACCTTCTCTAACCCATTTAAGTTTTTTTCCTTCGATGAGGTCCCCTTCGAGGCTCCTCTTTTTTAAGCCAAAGAGCCCCGCTGGTCAGAAACTTATCTTTTGTCTTGACCCGTGGGTTTAAAAGTGATAGCAACTCAGTCTTTCAAATGGCAACTGTGCATCCTGAGACTTCAAAATGACAGTTAGCATCACCTTGGCTATAAAAACTGTGCTGCATGCCTTTGATCAGTGACCACTTCAGTTAAGGATGCTGGAAATAACACATTTATGATGCTGCTACATACAGTGACCAAAGGAATGCTTCTCTCCGAACCCGCCAAGACTTTTATACATCATCGAAGTGAAATACAATCTGTGCTGGTTTCCACAGAGTCTGAAAGATTCCAGTACCTAGCCCCAGATTTTCCTTTAAAAGTGTGTTGCCCTTTGAAGCAGCCTCACCCAAACTCTCCTACAGTGGAATATTAATTTTCCCTAAAACTATGACGCGGAGAATCAAATAGGTGCCGCACAGTAATTCTGCTGTTTTGGTCCTTGGGTCAGACTGTCCCGATTACAGAACAAACTGTTACATCAAACAAAAAGCCACAAGATACAATGTGAAGGCTACATTATTTTAATGATTACATAAAATGTTTTAATGATTCTGCTGCACAACTTTTAATCAATTAAAACCATAGCAAATGAGAACACAAGAAACTTTAGAAAGAGGAATTTCTTAAGATGATTAAAGGATTTGTTAGAGTAGATACAGAGAAACTATTTCCTTTCAAGGCAAAGGAAAGACATAACCTTAAAATTAGAGTTAGACCGTTTAGGGCTGATGTAAGGAAATGTGGAACTCTCCCCCCACCCCAAAAAAAAAGCTGTTGATGCTGGTGGGCGTGTCAAATGAAAATTTCAAGACTGAGATTGAAAGGTTTTTGTTAAGTAAAGGTATTAAGGGTTATGAAACCAAGGTGGGTAGACAGAGTTAAGACACAGATCAGCCACGATTTCAATGAATGGTGGAACAGTTTTGAGGGGCTGAATGGCTTCCTCCTGTTCCTACGGGAAAAATTACAATGGAAATTAAAGTTAGCAGAGATGTAAATCGGGCTGCCAACTTGCTGTGTCCCACTTTACACTATCACCCAGAGTCAAGATCTACCCCAAAGTTTCCTCCTCGGAATGCAAAGTCACAAAATGAACCCTATAATGTATCCTCTTTGTATAACTAAATCTAAAGGGGGAGGAAAAGGATACTGAAGTTAATTGGAAGCTGAATTTCACAAGGAACCTTGACGGAAACATTTCCCTCTTTAACCGATTGAAGGTGCAAGCTTTTTCCCACAGTAATCATTAAGGATATATTTGATGATCTCATTGGCATTCATCACCCATGATCATAGGCACAAGGACAAGGGAAACATTGTAAGACCAGCACCAGAATGTTAATGAACACTATTCACATCAATGTTGCAGCCAAAAGGATTATTGATGAGTGCAATGAGCAGATCATAAGCCAATAAATCCCTGTTGTATTCCAGAGCTGAGCCTTTTGGACTTTATACTTTCTACAAAGGCCAATTGCTTAAAGTAACTCTCTCACGGTTAAAGACGCACTTTCACACTTGCTGCCGCAGTTACTAAGAATCGGTTACAAAGAATTATGATTAACTTTAACGTTTTAATTTTATTTTTGCTTGTACTTGTAACTCATTTCTTCCTCCTCCTCCACAATGCATGATAATAAAAATATGATTGGCAATCTGTGGGAAATTTAAACCCATCACGACAATAACTCTGAATGAGCCAACATGAAAATCTATGACGACACTCTATCCTCACTGCTATAAAACACCACGGCACATCACCTTAGAGAGAAGGCCACAATGATGTGAGAAGTCAGATACAGGAATAAGCACAACCAGCCCCTCTGCATCTTAAGACAAGGTAGAGAGTGGTCACTGAAAGCCCCATTTAATAACCTCTGACATCATGAGCACCAACAAACAGAACCCCTTCACCTGAAGTCAGTAACATTGCTGGAATTTTCACAACTACGTTAACATCGTTGGCTTGATAATATATGGAAGTCAATGTATTATTCTTCAGCAGGAGCACACATCAGGCAATAGATTGCACACTGTCTGATTTTCTGAGATGGGCCACTTTCAGAACCAGGGGCTACGATGCAATGTAAATAGGACACAAAGCATTCTACTACTGTCAGCTAGCTCCATCACCCTATCAGGTGGGCTAGCTATCCTTTTATATATGCTTCCAGCAAGGGAACCAGTCAGCCTGGTACTTTTTCCATCTCAGACTAAGATCGAGTATCGCTCTCTGTGAAGCATTAACTAAATACTGCAACTATGATTAAATGGTATGGTCGAGAAAGGGAAAATACCAAGTCCTTCCTGCCCCACATCTGGTCAAAATTGTAATTTTTCATCTTGAACACTGTCCACCTGTGTCATCATTACTGCTCTTCATATGCTGCTGAAACCCTCATACATACCTTCCTGACCTCAAGAATTGATACCTGAAATGTAGTAGAAGTGATCTGCCCAAGGGCAGGACCTCTGCTTATTTCTCCACGCCTCATGGACCTGCACTTTCCTCTTCAGTTGCTAAGAGCCATTTTTTTTAAGCTTCCATGAGAAATGAGCAATATGACCAGGGAAAAAGTACATGAGGTGGTTTCCAGTTGCCTTCCTCATGTGTGCTTTAAAGGACACGAGTCCTCTTCCTGAAAGATCCTCCCTGTAAGCAGCTGTTGTCCCTCGAGGTTCTAGCTCTCTCGCCATCACCACCAAAAATTCGCTGGTTCCGCTGTTGGCCATGGCTCGTAACCCTGAGCCCTTACCAGGGCCTGGGGCAACTCAGAAAAGGGCAGGGACGACCATCCCCTGAGATCTCATATGATCCTGCTACCTGAAATGCGCTCCTGCCAATTTCCCCAGCCCAACCTTTCACAAACTCCTGTGAATTCCACACAAAGTGTTGCACATCATCTTTGAGGTCCTTCTTTTTTCCATATCCTTCCATAGCCTCATCCATATTTCAGCCTACACATTTCTATCAGTTATATCCTGCAAACTGCAGCCCTTTCTCCTCCAATGCCACACTACATCTCCCACATGTTAGTTCTGCTCTTTCATTAATGGCCAATCTCCCCATACCCCTACTCTTTGGCACTCTCTTCCAAAACCACTATCTCTTAATACCTCTCATCCCTTCCTGCAAATGCCTCTTGGAGACCAGGCTCTTCAACCATGCCTTTGATGCCCACTTCATGATGCTTTCCACCTCAGTGTCCTCCACCCCCTTGGAAGTTGAGCACTCGGTAAAGTTCTCCAATGCATGATGCATGATATGAATGAGAGTTGCTGATGTAGTCCTAGAGTTTAACAATAATGCAATTTGCAGAACTAATCCGTGTAAAATGCGAGCAAGATCTGGTTAAGAGCTCCGACTGCATACCTTTGACTACATGCCTCAGCTATAAGCTCAAGAACTTAAGCAAATTTCAACAGCCAACATTCCCAAACATCAATGCTAAGACTGTATCGCTAACCTCCTCCAGCTCTGCAGCCCCTTTGAGATTATCTCGGCTCCTCCGATTCTGGCTTCTTGTGCATCTCTGATTTTAATCGCTCCACCAATGGTGGTCATGCCTTCAACTGTCTCGGCCCTAAGCTCTGCAATTTCCTCCTTAAACCTCTCTGCCTCTCCCTCCTCAATTAAGACACTGTTTAAAAGGTAAATGCGTAGTCGAAAGTCATAACGGTGCAAAGCAAACAAAACAAGGTACAAACAAAACGATAAGCAATTGAGCACTGGAAACCACAACGAGTGCAACTCACTTGTTGCTGGACCTGTAGACATCAGCAATGTTGGAAAACAGATGATGCCTCTCGGTTTTGGTCATGGTTAAGTTCAGTGCTTCAGAGTTCTTAAACATGCGGATCAGGATTTCGAGGCTCAGCATGTAGGAGTGTTCTGATGAAATCACTTCAAAAATAGCCTGTTGGCAAAGAGAGAGTTCACAGTTCAGTGGAACGGTGAAGGGTCAGACCTGCGACTTCATGCTCGATTTCTCCAATGTCTTCCTTGCCATCATCCCATCCTTTATCCTCCATATCAAGACAGGAACAGGAAGAGGCCATTCAGCCCCTCAAACCTGTTCTGCCATTCAAATAGGTCATGGCTGATCTGTATCTTAACTCCATTTACTTGTTTTAGTTCTGTAACCCTTAATATCCTTGTCCAACAAAAATCTACCAATCTCAGTTTTGAAATTTTCAATTGATCCTCCCCAGCCTTAACAGGTTTTTGGGGGAGAGAGTTCCGGATTTCCACTACCCTTTGTGTGAAGAAGTACTTCCTGACATCACCCCTGAATGGTCTAGCTCTTGTCCTGGACTACCCCACCAGAGGGAATAGTTTCTATCTACCCTATCACTTCCTTTGATCATCTGAAATGCTCGCACATCTGGTTTTGGTCAGATGCCAGTATTACACCAGGTCCAACGTTACTGTCCAGTGATCTGAACCATTCTTGTTCCAACTCGACGAATTAGGTTAAAAATCAGAGTTTAAGTCTGAGGACCATAATCTGAAAAAGGCATGTGCTGGATAAATACCCGAGCTTTACCCTTTGAATATTGCCTTTCACTCGGTCCTACTCCTTTATCCTAAGACTGATATGTTCGCCCAACTCTAACAAAGGGCCATTTATAAAACCCCAACCGCTACCCCAACCATATGAGATCTTCGAATTCAGCACTGAGCAGGGCCTTCCTGCTCTACGCAGCTTAATACTAAACAACATAGCGTGTTTATTGATTGAGCTACGGACACGCTGAAATCAATCTAAATTATGGACTTGCGAGCTAGTTTTGGATACCAAAATATTTTCTCTCTTTGGTTGACAGGGAAGGGGAAGTGAGAGTGTCTTCAAATGAAAGTACGTTCCCCAGAGAAACATTTCCCTTTCTAACTGCAGCCTAAATAAGGGGAATTCATTCTTGGCCCAGAACCATAAACCATAATATGCAAAGAATACTGTAGCCAACTGGAAGGCAGTTCTGGTTTATGTTTCTGGCTGCTCCAGTTTAATTAGTAGTTTGTAACACACAGTGATGGCAAAAAGTTGCTGTGAATCCATATATAAGGAAATAAAATAGTTCTGTCAGATTGTTTACACTAAACATTACATGAACTTAGGGGCTGGATGAAAAAAAGCCCAAAATCCATCCAGTTCACCTTCAATCATCCCGGTAGTCACCTAGACACAACAATAATGGAGGTGCTGGCTAATCATAGCAATCAGTCTCTATTAATTAATCTACAACAGACCCAGAACTAAGGCGAGGAAAAACCCAGTGGAGGAGAGCTTTGGGAACCAAAGGTTCAAAGTCAATTAGTTCCTTCCAAACATGCTACACTTATATATGTAATTTAAGGCATGGCATGTGATATGTATCACAAAATGTTATTTTCTGAAAGGAATCAATCTAATTTGTATTTGAATGGACCAGTATTATCTGCTTCCACCATCTCCTTAGGGGATCCATTCCAGAGGTTGACCACTCACTCACTGAAACATTGTTTCTGCCAGTTATTTTTGTATTTACCCCACTTTAAGCACAGACCACATCCTCAGGTTCTACAGTTGTGAACAAGGTGAAACAGCTGCTCATGGCCTACATTAACTAGTCCCTTAACAAGCCTGAAAACAGTAATCATATCACCGTGCCAGCTTCTCCTTTCCAGTTATCTCATGGGCTGTCAGAATCTGACCCAGTTTCATTCAATGCTGACTCGTGAACAAAGAATGTAATGTACCTCCTGCCTCTTCTTTTCTTCCTGGGTGACGGTCTGTAATATTCCACTCTTCTTCACCTGAAAGGTAGAAGCGCATCCATTATTTCTAAACACTGCATCAGTCAGGAAAAAGAAAAGAGAAAACTTAGCAATAAACCTGTTTCCTCAACTTCCACTTGCCTGGATGAGTGTAACTCCGACAACACTTAAGAACCTCAATGCCATCCAGGACAAAGCAGCGCTCTTGATTGACACCCCATCCATCACCTTCAACATTCACTTCCTCCACTCCCGCTGCACAGTGGCAGCAGTGTGTACCATCTACAAGATGCACTGCAGCAACTCACCAAGGCTCCTTCGACAGCACCTTCCAAACCTGTGACCTCTACCACCCAGCAAAACAAGGAAAGCAAACACATGGAAACACCACCACCTCCCAAGTTCCCCTCCAAGTCACACACCATCCTGACTTGGAAATATATTACTGTTCCTTCAACGTCGCTGGATCAAAAGCCCACAGCACCACACAGCCTGCAGTGGTTCAAGATGGCAGCTCACCACCACCTTCTCAACAGGAATTAAGGATGGGTAATAAATGCTGGGCTGCCAGTTACATCCACATCCTGTGCATGAATTTAAAAAAACACACCTTTATTTAAATGAATAAAATCTCTAAGAGTTGTTAAGATATACACACCACTTGATCACAAGGCGTGAAGCACATTATAGCATCAGGTGAGTTTTGCAAGGATTCACTCCCAGCACAGAGCCTCCTAACGATGGCAAACAAGACTCAATGACACAGGTGCGATGGACCAAATGGCCTCCTTTGCAAGATTCTCTGACTCTATGATGGTGCACCCTGATTTGAAACCTGAGATGGGGGACACACCTTGTTACAGGATTTCATCTAAGTTTAAACTATTAAGAAATAAGCCAGCGTAAACCAAGAATTATTTTTCCATTCGCTCATGGGATATGGGCGCCGTTGGCCGGGCCAGCATTTGTTGCCCATCCCTAATTGCCCTTGAGAAGGTGGTGGTGAGCTGCTTTCTTGAACCATTGTAGCCCATCTGGTGTAGGTACACCCATAGTGCTGTTAGAGAGGGAGCTCCAGGAATTTGACCCAGTCACAGTGAAAGAATGGCAATATAGTTCCAAGTCAAGATGCGTCTCCTGCCCTTGTCCTTCTAGGTGGTAGAGGCTGATAGTTTGGAAGATGCTTTTGAAGGAGCCTTGGTGACTTGCTGCAGTGCATCTTGTGTGTGGTACACACTACAGCCACTGTGCACCAGTAGCAGAGGGAGTGAATATTTAAGGTGGTCCAATAGAGTACCCGACCTTTGGTGGCTAACAGATGCCATGCTCAGGTTTAGAATGCCAGTAGTTTTAGGAAGAAGGGAAAAGTGAGAGGCATAAGGAGTTCTGCAGATTTGCCCACATTTCATGGTGATCTGCAGACCATGACAGAATGCTAAAGGACTCTTGGAGCTAAGAATTGAGCAGAATGCATGATAGCATTTTACCCAAGAATGTGCTACTGATGGGGAAAGGCAATGAGTTAATACCTTCAAGTAATGCACACACTGGGGCTGCAAGTGTGAAAGGAAGGTATAAAGTTGTCAGCTGGCCATGGTTCCAGCAGCACATCCAGTCCAGGTTTTTGAAATTGCTGCTCTGCTTTCCATTTGGGGACACTTTGTCACCAACACTAAGGGTTTTGAAATTGCTTCCAGATTGCAGTCTTTATTGGCAATACAGTGAATGGTGGCCTCTTATACTTAATATTGTGTGTTGAAAGGCAAAAAAGCAGCCAGCTAGAAATACTGATGGTAATTTCAAAAACCTGAAGTGATCAGGCAAAAATGAGAGTGATCTGGCAGCTGCCAATCCAAGGGAAGTCCAAGTTAAACGATAATTACCTATGATGATTAGAAAGCTAGCTCATGAACATGTTACACTCAATTAGATGGAGTTCAAACAAATTTTCAGATACATTTTGTAGCTAAATCTATTCACGAATTTATGAACCTCAAAACTTTTAAACTTAACTTTACCCATGCGTTATCTGCATGTTCAATAACAAACATCTCAAATTCTGTTCTATTAGTAAGACAGACCTCTATTTATATAGCATCTTATCACATCCCTCAGAAATAGCTTAAAGCAGAAAGTTGGGGGGGGGGGGGGGTGGTGCGTCCTAGAAAGAAAGACTGACTTGCATTCATATAGCTCCTTTCATAACCTCAGGGTGTCCCAATGTGCTTTACAACAACAACTTGTATTTATATAACATTTTTAATGTAAATAGTCGTTTGATAGTACAGAACTTGAGTACTACTGAAAACAGAGACATTTTGTTGAAGTTTTTTGTCTTGCACTCATCAGGACCAACCGCAAGAATACCAATGTAAGGGAAAGCAACAAATTTATACTGTATGAGAAGACAGTGCTGACTGCTTGACAAGTGGACGCTGATTAGTAGAGGCATCGCCATGGAGAATGCACCAGTTTATGGTGACTGACAGTTAACTGTCAAGCTTTGTTTGAAATTAAAACAGGCAGCCTGACTCTGATTGGTCAAGGCATTGCCCTGAGGAATGAACCAGCGAATGGTTGTCACTTATTTTGTCTAGCTGAAATAGGCACAATGTGTGTACAGGTTCTTTCTGTCTGCGAAGAACAGGGCCCTGTGTATTAAAATATGTAGCTTCCAGTACGTGCAAATACGCCACACTGCGAGCCTGACTGACAATCTTAAATTGGTTGACAGCGTAATCCTTAGCACAGTGAGGATTATTTAGCAAATGTTGTCCAATCGTGGAATCACACCTAATGTTGGACACTGTGTTTTGAGTTTTGCAAGCATGGGCTGGTTGAGAACAGCCTGTACCTTGCCCGTTGCAAACAGCAGAAGGGACATGTTGTTTGATACGATCCGCCAGTCTTTGGGACGTACATCCTATAAAACTAGCATTACACGGGCATTGAAATTGTTAATGTAGTAAAACATCCCAAGGCACTTCACAGGAGTGTTATCAGACAAAATTTAACACTGAGCCACATAAGGAGACACCCAAAGCTTGGTCAAAGAGGGTGGTTTAAATAACACCTGAAAAGGAGGAGAGAGGGGAAAAGAGGCGGAGAGCTAAGAGAGGGAATTTCAGAGCTTAGGGCCCAAGCAGCTGAAGGCACGGCCGCCAATAGTGAAGTGATTAAAATCGGGATGTTCAAGAGGCCAGAATTGGAGAAGCACAGAAACTTCGGAGGGGTGCAGGGCTGCAGGAGATTACAGAGATAGGGAGGGGCGAGGCCATGGAAGGATTTGAAAACAAGAATGAGAATTTTTAAATTAAGGCATTGCTTAGCGGGAGCCAATTTGAGTCAGCAAGCAGAGGAGTGATGGGTGAACAGGACTTTATGCAAGTAAGGACATGAGCAGCAGAGTTTTGGATGTCCTCAAGTTTACAGAAGGTGTAATGCAGAATGCTGGCCAGATGTGCATTGGAACAGTCAGGTCGAGAGGTAATAAAGGCATGGATGTGGGTTTCAGTGGCAGAAGAACTGTGGGAGGATGCAGTCAGGCGATGTTATGGTGGTGTTAATAAGCTGTCATAGCGATGGCATGGAAGTTCTTCTCAGGATCAAATACAACAAACTGGTTCAGCCACAGACAGTTGCCAAGGAGAGATAGGGGGCTGAATTTTCAAAACAAGATCAGGAACCCAACGCCAGGATGAGCATCAGACAAGCTTAGAGAGCTAATCAGTGCAGGACCGCAGCAGGCTGTCTCTCTCTCCAGGTAATACTGCATGTTTGGTACCCTGTCTGTGGACTGCAAAACATACAAGTCTATCATTGCTATACCAAGACTCTGAGGAGAAAGCCATCTACATCATTGTCTCTAAGAAAACCCTGAACCAAGGGGGCTACCTCTACCAGCTAGAAACTTCAGGACCATGAATTCAGCCAGAAGACAATGTATAACCAGACCCCACAGACTCTTGATTATTTTTATTTGTTCTGGGCTCTAATCCAACCAAACTATTAGAGTCATAGAGTTATACAGCACAGAAACAGGTCCTTCGGCCCACCGTGTCTGTGCCAGCCATCAAGCACCTATCTATTCCAATCCCATTTTCCTTCACCTGGCCTGTAGCCCTGTATGCTATGGATTTTAAAGTGCTCATCTAAACACTTCTTAAATGTTGTGAGAGTTCCTGCCTCTACCACCTCTTCAGGCAGTGCATTCCAGATTTCAAACACCCTCTGGGTGAAAAGTTTGTTCCTCAAATTCCCTCTAAACCTCCTGCCCCTTACCTTAAATCTATGCCCCCTGGTTATTGACCCCTCCACTAAGGGAAAAAGTTGCTTCCTATCCATCCTATCAATGCCCCTCATAATTTTGTATACCTCAATCATGTCCCCCCTCAACCTTCTCTGCTCTAAGGAAAACAACCCTAGCCTATCCAGTCTCTCTTCATAGCTAAAACGCTCCAGCCCAGGCAACATCCTGGTGAATCTCCTCTGCACCCTCTCCAGTGCAATCACATCCTTCCTAAAGTGTGGTGACCAGAATTGTACACAGTACTCCAGCTGTGGCCTAACTCGCATTTTATACAGCTCCATCATAACCTTCCTGCTCTTATATTCCCTGCCTCGGCTAATAAAGGCAAGTATCCCATATGCCTTCCTAACCACCTTAACTACCTGTGCTGCTGCCTTCAGTTATCTATGGACAAGTACACCAAGGTCCCTCTGACCTTCTGTACTTCCTAGAGTCCTTCCATCCATTGTATATTCTCTTGCCTTGTTAGTCCTCCCAAAATGCATCACCTCACACTTCTCAGGATTAAATTCCATTTGCCACTGCTCCGCTCATCTTACAGCCCATCTATATCGTCCTGTAATCTAAGGCTTTCCTCCTCACTATTTAAAACACCACCAATTTTTGTGTCATATGCGAACTTACTGATTATACCTACTATATTCACATCTAAATCATTAATGTACACTACAAACAGCAAGGGTCCCAGTACCGATCCCTGCGGTCAACCATGGAAAAGGCTGCAGACAGGTCAAGAAGGTCGAGGAGGGATAGTTTACCTTTGTCACAGTCACATATGAAGTCATTACTGAGTGTAACAAGAGTGGTTTTGGTACTATGGCAGGGGCGGAAACCTAACTGGAGGGATTCAAAAACAAGAAAGATTGGGATTGATTTGGAATGCGACAATATGTTCAAGGACTCAAGGGAATATAATCCTTGTCTATGCAATCTGTCCTCAAAATGTAACCCTCTACGGCCCCATGCCCCAGGTGAATCTGTGCTTAAACCCCTCCAAGATCAATATATCCTTCCTGAGGTGAGGTGCCCAGAACAGAACACAGTATTCTACATGGGATTTATCAAGGCTCTGTACAACTGAAACATTCGAGAGGGTGCAGAAAAGATTCACAGGAATGGTTCCAGGGATGAGGAACTTCAGTTACAAGGATAGATTGGAGAAACTGGAACTGTTCTCCTTGGAGAAGAGAAGATTAAGAGGAGATTTGACAGACGTGCTCAAAATCATGAGGGCCTGGACAGAGCACATACGGAGAAACTGTTCCCATTGGCAGAAGGATCTAGAACCAGAAGACACTGATTCAAGGTGACCGGGAAAAGAAGCAACGGCAACATGAGGAAAACATTTTTTTGCAGCGAGTGGTTAGGATCTGGAATGCACTGCCTGAGAGTGTGGTGGAGGCAGGTTCAAATCGCGGCCTTCAAATTAGAATTGGATAACTATGTGAAGAAAAAATGTTTGCAGGGCTACGAGGAAAAGGCAGGGCAGTCGGTCTAGGTGAGTTGCTCTTGCAGACAGCCAGCACGGACATGTTGGGCCAAATGTGTTGCATGATTCTATGATTCTCTTTGTATTCCAGCCCATCATCGCTGTTACTGCTGGCCTACACTGGCTCCCAGAAAGGCAATGCCTCAATTTAAATTTTTTCACCCTTGTTTTCAAATCCATCTGGGGCCTTGCCCACTCCCAGTCCTACAACCCTCTGAGATCTCTGTGTTCCTCCGATTCTAGCCTCTTGTGCGCTCCTGAATTTAACCATTCCACCATTGACAGTCGTGCCTTCAGCTGCCCAGGCCCTAAACTCTGACGATCCCTCCTTGACCTTCTCCGCCTCTCTCTCTCTCTCTCTCTCCTTTACGACCTTAAAACTTGCCTTTTTGATCATGTTTTTGATCACCTGTCCTAATATCTCCTCATGTGGCTCAGTATCCAATTTTGTTTGATAATGCTCCTGTGAAACGCCTTGGGACATTTACCCACATTAGAAGGTGCGATATGAATGCGAGTTGTTGTTGCTGTATTCCATTAACCATTGCCGGGCTGATGCGTGCAAATTGACAACTTGAATTGAGGTACCTATTGGCCATCAGCTGCTATGGAGCCACAACCACTACATGCAAATACAGGAGAAGGGGTTGGATGCAGGGGTTTGGTTGGAAGGAAAAATTAGTGGAAGACCAAAGAAGCTGCATTTTGGAGCAAAAAGAGAATTCAATATCAAATATCACCACCCAGGATCCTAATCTGAACTCCCTAGTGCCAGCAGCACAAATATTGTAGCTGCACAAAGCTTGGGTCTGCGAATCTGCCGCAAGATTGGCGGAGTTGGAATTAGTAGCGGGAACGAAGAGAGCAGGCGCAGCAGGTCCCCAGGATTGGGACTGAACACACGTTGAAATAACAATAGCTTGAGGCGCTACACGAGGTGAAGGGGATATTGCACGAGGAGGAGCAGAAGGGGACCTGAAAATCCAGCCACAGAGCTCCAGTGGAGGATTTTAAATTATGGTTGAGGAGTGGCGGGGGAGGGAGGATGCAGCAAGGCAGAGAGATTTGAGGATGGGCGAGGAGAGGAAGGGTGAGGGAAGGGTTGCGCAAGGCAGAGGCATTTAGGGATAGAATTCCAGAGCACAGGAGCTGGATGGGTGTAGGGTTGTGAGGGGGAACTGTTACTAATGGTAGAATGGAGGTCTATGAGGGGCCAACTGATAGCCTGGAGAGTGGAAGATGGGAACTAGGTCATAGGACTGGAGGAGGCTGCATAACCAGGCCAGAGGGAGGCCGTGGAAGAATTTGTGAAGAAGGAGTTTAAAAATATCCTTCTGCCAGTGCACACAGGAAACATGTAGCCACTCCTGGGGAGATTCACCAAGGTTTTAGCATTACGTTCACCCCAGAGAATCTGAGGCAGTCCCATCAGCCTGATTAAGAAGTATGCCTGGAATGCTTGTAATCTGTAACACACTGCAGCTGTAAACAGCAAAGCAACGATCAGTATGCACTCCACCAAGTGTTACTGCATGGCTGTCACCAGTGGTGACTGTGATGGATGCAGGCTTCTTTTTGGAGGGTGGAGGGTTGATCAATGCCAGCTCCGTATCCCTGCCACTGTTTAAAAATCCTGCTCACACTCTCTACCCTCACGTAGAGAAGACGCTCCTTTCAACATTCATGGTCCTTTTACACTACTCCAGCAATTTCAGGAGTGATATGACAGCCGCAGGCAACAACTTCCACAACTGCGAGCACTGGGAAGGGGGCGAATCAAAGACTCATACATCACAAAAGGCCATTCAGCCCATCATGTGTATGCCAGCTCTTCGAAAGCTCTTAACTCGTCTAACTCCCCTGCACGTTCCTCAAACCCCTGCAATTTAATCCACTTCAAGTGTTTGTCCAATTCCCCTCTTGAAAGTTACGATTGAATCTGCTTCCAAAGCCCCTTCAGGCAGCGCATTCCAGATTGTAACTCACCGTGGAAAAAAATTCTCATTTCATCTCGGACTTTTTTGCCAATTATTTTAAATCTTTGTCCTTTGGTTACCAACAGTTCTGCCAGTGGAAAAAAGTTTCTCCTTATTCATTCTAAGAAAACCCTTCATTATTTGAAATGCCTCTATTGAATCTCCCCTTAACTTCTCCGCTCCAAGGAGAATAATCCCAGCTTCTCCAATCTCTTCACGTAACTGAAGTCCCTCATTCCTGGTATGATTCTAATAAATCTCACCGTAACCTATCCAAGGCCTTGACATTCATCCTAAAGTGTCAGCATGGCTCAGCGGGGAGCATTCTTACCTCAGAGTCTGATGATTATGGACTCAAGCCCCACTCCAGAGGCTTGAGCACAACACCATGCTGACACTCCAGTGCAGTATTGAGGGAGTGCTACACTGTTGGAGGTGGGTCTTTCAGATCAGATGTTTAACTGGGGCCCTGTTTGCTCTCTCAGGTGGATGCAAAATATCTCATGGCGTTATTCTGAAGAACAGAAGGGGAGTTATCCCCAATGTCCTGGCCAATATTTATTCCTCACCTCAACACCACAGAAACAGGTGATCTGCTCCTTCGCACATTGCTGTTTGTGAGACTTTGCTATGTGAATTTGGCTGCCAGGTTTCCTACATTATAACAGTGACTACACTTCAAAAGGTACTTCATTGGCTGGAAAGCACTTTAAGATGTCCAGCAGTTGTGAAAGGCACTATATAAATGCAAGTTTTTTTTCTTTCTTTAGTGTATGGCCTAGAATTGACCGCAAAACTCCAGTTGAGGTCTAATGTGAGTTTTATAAAGGTTGAGCATTACTTCCTTCCTTTTGTAATATATGCCTCTAATTCAAAAGCAAAAGACCCCTTATGATTTTTTAACAGCCTTATCGGCTTGTCCTTCCACCTTCAAACATTTTCATACGTAAACCCCCAGGTCGCTCCACTCCTGCACCCCCTTTAAATTACCATTTTGTTTATAAGGGGGACTACTCCCATTTTTAAAAAAAAGGAATAGTTATTTTGAAATAAAAACAAGAAATGCTGGAAATACTCAGCAGGTCTGGCAGCATCTGTGGAAAGAGAAGCAGAGTTAACATTTCGGGTCAGTGACCCTTCTTCGGAACTGTGATAGTTAATAGTTATTTTGAGTTCAGTTAGTATTTGTACAACACATCTTCAGGATATCCCAGATGCAATAAACAAAAGAACAGGAGTCAGTTGTTCAGCCCCTTGAACCTGATCAGCCATTCAACAAGATCATGGCTGTATCTGCACCTCAGACCCATTCACCCACCTTTGCTCCATATCCCTTGATACCCTTACCCTAATGAATTACTTTTGAAGGGCAGGCACTATTGTTAAATGGACAGAGTCAGTGATGAATTTGTGCATAGCAAGATCTAACATTCCAACTCACTGAGTTCATTCTGCATTCCAAGACTTGAATAGATAATGTACCCAAACACTTCTGTGTAATACTGAGGAAGTCTTGCTGCATTGGAGGTTGCGATAATTTCTTCAGATTGGCTATGAGCCAGGTATGGAGCTATAACCTATAAAGGCCATGGAGATTGCCTGGGAATGAGGCCAGGAGGTGGCTATGTAAGTAAAAGGCACTTAAGTGTAGCATGCAAATATGTACCAGTTTATACAAAGTAGTGTAAGAGGCATCAACGCAGCATCCAACAGTACAAGAGAGGCACTGCGCAGAAGCCAACTTTGTAAGAGGAGATCTATAAACCCAACAGAGCAACCTCTGTGTTGATAACAGCAGTGCCAGCACTGAGCCTAACTAATATGCCATGACAAATGTATACCAAGCACGTGCCACTCCTTGCTGGGAACTTCTAGGCAATTCCTTCCCCCACTAGACTGAGGCGACACTGCAACACAAGGCATTCAGACAGAAGGACACAGAGACATGGAACTACTAGCTACTGGGGAAACACATGACCAAAACAAAACATAAAACTCATGTGGGGAACTGTAGAATAATTCTCTTCCAGTTACCCATGCCAACCTTTGGTATTGAGGGGAGACATGGAAATGCTTGCTGCAGCTTTCCAAATGGCACGACCCATGCACAGATGTGTAAAAACACCCACATGTAAAGTGCAACATGATTCGCATTTTTATTATGAGGTCTTTCCAGCTCTGAATGGACCCCATCAGAAAGAAAAAGGGGATGAAATTGGTCTTTGACGATCATGCTAAGCAGGAGATAGCGAGCAGGCCGCCCATTTTACACCCCAGCTCAATTTTCATTTCCACTGAAGTCCCAAAACACTTCACAAACAATGGATTGCTTTCAAGTGTAATCACTCCTGTTACGTAGGGAAAGGTAGTGGCTATTTTTGCCCACAGCAAGAACCCACGAACAGCAAAGAAATTAACAACACACGAACGTACTGGTACAATTTGGATCTTTTTCTTCTATTACCCGAATTTTGATGCACTTCAAATTTGATTTGCTATGCATGCACCCCTCAGCCCACTCCACCCCACACCAGTAAATGCAGAGGAACTCAAAAGACCTTGTTGGCTGATGGCCTCTGCATTAAAACTATCAGCAGCAGTGCGCCTTAAATCAGAGCAATACTCCCATTTAAACTGTATCTGAAAACAAAAAACATCTGCCGGGGCAGAAGATGAAACTCTTTGGGAGTCTCCTTTTAACAGCCCCATACAGCAGATCTGCTCCAGTTACTGATAAAGATTAATGCAGGCACTGAGGCCTTCCCCGCTATGTTTAAATCAAAA